>NC_069391.1:10487142-10798214 GCF_027475565.1 Acinonyx jubatus
CAAGGGAATGGCCCAAATTGGGCTTTGGGAACCAGGCTGACTGCGGGAGAGGGAGAACTGAACTCCGGAGTCAAGTGACCCACCAGGCCTTTGTGCAGAGGTCCTCTGGCCCCCTGATCTTTTTTCCTCAGGCCACCAGGAGGCAATGATAATAGTCACAACCCAACCATCACAGCGCTAGCAGGCGCCGTGCTCTGCAAACCACATTACATTTTCACACCAGGCAAATGCGTCTGCAGTCGGGGACATCGAGGGCCTGGCAGAGGAAGAGACTCAAAACCAGTATCACCAACCAGCCTCAGTGGCAGAGTCAGGATGCCACCCCAGAGGCTGGTCGGCCACAGAGCATCGGGCCCCTTGGGCAGCCTGGAGCAGCTGCTGTGGTGTCCAGTCCGGTTACAGCCCTCTCTGCCCACCTGCCCTCCCAGCTGTCTCAGCCACACCTGGCATCCACATGCCCCGTGGCAATCTGACCGGCCTTGTGCTGCCTTCCGGGGAGACAGCTGGGAGATGGGGGCTGGGAGACAGGGGTAGGGTGGGAAACCGAGCCCCTGCCAGCAAGCAGGAGCCAGCAGGGCAAGGAAAGACCAGCGGCCCCCGTTCGCTGTGTGACCTTGAGCTCCTTGGGCTAGGGGTGCTCTGAGCCACCTGGAGCTAGGGCTCTAGTGTTGACTATAGGCAGCTTGTGGCCTCCTGGGCTCGTCTCTTCGTGCCTGGAACAGCGAGCGCACCGACCCTCACGGGGCAACCACCCAGCCCTCCACCCCCCTCCAGAGTGAAGCAGTGGAACTGACCAGCTGTGTGATCCCAGGCCAGTGTCTTAACTTCCTTGTCCTCCAGTTGAGAGGGCTGGTGACTGGGACGCCCTGCAGGCAGCCCCTCCCTCCTCCACTTGGGAGCTGGTCACAGCAGCCCCACCCCTCCCCCAGGCCCCCGATCTTCCTCAATGGCCATTTTGTGTCGTTGCCAGGGGACTGCTGTTTGCTCAGCTGCCCCAACCCTGAGACCTCACGATAATGGACGCCTGTCAGCCTTGGGGCCCCTGTGTCTGGGGCCTGGGGGGTGAGAAGCCCTCTCCTTCAGTCTGTCTGGGGCATTGTCCTTCCCTTCCTGTCTGGGTGGGGGTGGGAGGCATTTGTGGTCATTTCCTCTCAGACTTGTTTCCCTTTCTAGAAGCTCAGGCCTGAATCTCAGCCTCCTGCCACCCCCATCTGTGTGTTCCCATTCAAGTCCCAGCAGCCCTCAGCCTCAGTTTCCCACTCTGTAAAGTCTTGACACTCTAGACCTGTGCTCTAATCCCCAGTTTAAATCTATCCCTTATTGGCCTTGTGCCATATGCCTCTGTTTAGTCATCTGAAAAATGGGGTTATTAATTCTACCAGCCTCAGAGGTAAGTAAAATCATGGAATCTGACAGCCCTGGGCTGCTTTATACTTGGGTGATTTTGGGCAAGTCGCTTGAGCTCTCTAACCCCAACTTTGTCCTCTATGGAGTGGAGATGATAACGGGACCTACCACATTCTGGAGGGAAGTCACAAGAGAGCGCACAGACCTGGCACACAGGAGATGCTCAAAAAATGCTGGCTTTGAAAAACAACTCCGCAACAATGAGGCAAGATGGCCACACATCCCATTGTTCCCACAACCAAGACTGATGGGGTGCCTAGGCGGCTGCCCTCCCCCAAGCCCCAAGTGGGTCTCTTTATTTCCAGATTGAATGCATGTGGTCACACCACACTCAGAATGATTTCACCCCCTTGCTTTATTTCCCAGTATGTGGTCACTTGTTGCAAACGCTGCATTGTCCTTGGAATGGCTATGCCTTCTGCAAATGTGGGCTGCAGGGTCCTAGATTTGTGTTATACCGTAGATCCCTTATCTGAGGTTTTGCTTTCCCGGTGATCAACGCAGTCTGGAAGCTGATGATTCTCCTTCCGATCTACCATCAGAAGGTCAGTAGAAGTCCAATGCTATGTCACAATACCTACGTCTTTTTACATAGGCATTTTATCAGCTCACATCAGGGTTCCTGCAGCTGGAGATCACGGTCCCAGTGCTAGGAAAGGAATATGCTTTAATACCGGCAGATTTTAATACTGGCAGAACTCCCAGCACTGCAGACCTGGAGTCTGGATCCTGAGGAGGAGGCTGTGATAATCCTGATGCTAGCTGGATGGACGAAGGGCCCATGGCAAGTCTCAGGAAGAAGTAGTTTGCAGAGCCTGGGGGTGGGGGTCCAGAAAACACCTGGGAAGGCAGCCTCACCCACCGAGTCCCTCCCCAGTGCCCACTGGCATCACCAGGCCCACCCATAGCCAGGAGTATCTGCCACCAGCTTCTCCTCCACACGGGTCTAGGCTTCCAGGTTGTATTAACAGCCCTGTTATGGAGCACCTACCATGCACCTGGCCTGGGGGCACATATGTTCTTTGAGTCATGGAATGCATCCTTGGCCCCACTTAACAGATGAGGAAAGTGCCGCTCATAGGGGCAGGGACTCGTCTGAGCTCCCAGCCAGTTTGGAATCCTGCTCCTTGTCCCACCCATAGGCTTAGATTCCAGGCTGCCCCACCCCGCCCCACCCTTGGCCTCAGCATTCTGCCCTCCCCCAGCCCAGTCCCCCAGCCCCACAGCTGACATCCTCCCCCACTCAACCCCCACCCCCCGCTTCCGCTCCCAGAATTCCCTGCTGCCAGTTGCCAGCCTCTGCATCAGGACACGTTGCTTTCCAGCCTCTTCACGTCCCACATCCCTGTGCCCACCGTGTTCCACTTGCCAAGGGGCTTACAGCACCTCAGGGCTGCTAGAAATTGTTCAACGGCATGGCTTTGCCTCTCTTCTCACTAATTGAATCCTTTAATCTTCTTGGGCAGCTTTTCCAGAGTGTGCACTTCCCAGAAGAGCTTTGGGAGAATAAAAATAATTGCTAGTAATTTGTTGAACATTCACTAGTTGCCAGGTACCGTGCTAAATGTTTAATTTACATCTTGTCATCTGATCGTTTTATTAGTGTCCTGAGGGAGGGGCAGGTATCATTCCCATTTTCCAGTGGGGAAACTGAGGCTCGGGTAGCTGAAGGAGACACTGCTCAAAGGCACAGTAACAGTAGTATCCCCACATTTACTGGGCACTTTGTGTCAGACACTGTTCCAAGCACTTTTATGCATACTGGGTCACTGAATGTTCTCCATAAGCCTGTGAGGTCATTACTATTCTACTCCCCTGTGTGAGGATCTGGGTTCTAATCCAGAGTCTGGCTCCATAGCCCACAGTCAGGTCTTGTGGACTTCTAGGAGGTAGCAGGGAGATTGGAACTCAGGACTCGCCGCCTACAAGCCCCAGTTCTCCCCCAGCCTCCCCTGGGAGGCAAGCAATTAGCCAAAGCCAGGCCTTAGACCGTGGGACAGCTCCCAGTACAAACCGCAAGCTGGGAAGCAGGCCAGCTTCCAGGCGGGCTGAGCTCGGGCCTGGTCCACGGAAGTGGCTTTGGCCGGGACCCCTGAGGAGGTGGGGGGGATCCCTAAGGGCTGCTCTGGGGCAGAGCCTGGGCTCCCCAGATGGCCCAGGAATTGGCAGGCATTTGTGCCAACTGAGTGCTTTGCAGTAATTACAGTTTCCTGCCTCTAAAGGCTTCCAAATTCTTACTTTATATATTTTTAGCAGATGAGCCTTGAAACCTCCTTCAAAACAAAACAAAAACAAAACACATTTCTTAACCATAAAATCCAGAAATACATGTTAAGAGATGACCTCTCTTTACATAATCGCCATGCTCTCTAGAAGTTACTGTCAAAGGCTGATGTGGATTGCCCAAGTCCACTTTGAGGGAAACCTGGAATGTCAGAGCTCTTAAGAGCATGGACTCCAGGGTGTGACAGAACCATGGTACCCTCTAGACAAGGCCCTTCGCCTCTCTGAGCCTGGGAGACATGTAACACCTGGGTAGCAGTCACTCTTAGTGTCACCAGGAGTGAAAGCCCAATGTGCCCAAGCCAACTGTGACTTGGGCTGGGCCAGCTGCAAGGTGACATATCCAAGGTGACATACGACATACGAGTTGTATCCTGGTGACCAGACTGTTTTCCCGGAAGGATGGGCGCCCTTGGCCCTATCTCTGAGGCCTGTGCCTCAGCTGGCCCGCCCTTCCTTCCCCTTCTGCATGCTGAGGCAAGGCCCAGCTGGCAGCACCCCACCCAGGCTGCGCTAGGGCTGAGTGTGACAGCATCTGTCACCACTGTGTGGACCTGGCAAGCCCAGAGCATCTGGTAGAGCTGTTAGAGCCATGGCAGGCCTGGGGCCAGGATACCCAGAGCCCAAGATGCGCGAGGCCCCGGCCCGCATTTCCTTCCCTGGCATATTTCATGTCGTGGCTGTCTCTCACAAGCATGAAACACAATTCACCCCTTTTGCCCTCTCCCCTGTCCCATCTCAGTGACAGCACCTCCTTCTACCTCTTGTGTCAGCCGGAATCCACAGGCTGTCTCCTCTGTCCCTTAGCTCCCGCATCTAGTCAACACCCGAATCCCTCCACTGCGCCGTTGGACTCTGTATTGGTCTGGTCGAGCAGTCATAACAAAGTACCACACAGACTGGGTGGCTTGAACTGCAGAAATCTGTTTTATTACAGTTCTGGCAACTGGGAGTTGGAGAGAAGGGTGTTGTTTGGTTGATTCCTTCTGAGGCGTCTCTCCTCAGCTTGTAGACAGCCACCGTCTCCCTGGCCCTCATGTGCTCCTGCCTGTGAGCATATCTTGTCGTAATCTCTTCTTATGGGGGACACCCGTCAAACTGGACTAGGGTCCATTCTAATGACCTCATTTTACCTTAGTTGCCTCTTTAAAGGCCCTGTCTCCAAATGCAGTCACTTTCTAAGGCACTGGGGATTAGGACTTCAGCATATGAACTTTGAGGGGACAGAAATTCAGCCCCTAAGAGACTCTGTCTTGCGTGCTCCACCTTCCCTGTGCACACAGCACCTGCCAGGTCCCGCATGACCATTGTTCTCTGACCACTGTGTTGACCCTCTCTACTCACGCCGCCAGCCCAACCTCCCCCTGCAGGCACCCTGATCTGATCATGTCATTCTCTGGTTGAAAACTTGCCCAGGCCCCCACCAGCTTCTCCAGCCTCAGAGCAAAGTTGCCACACCCATGCCTAAGACCCAGGAGCTAGCGATGTTACCAAAGTCTTCCCTGCACAGGAGGAAGGTCTTTCGGTGGTTTGTCTGAGTTAGTCCTCATCAACTCTATGGGATAGGTCCTGTCATTAGTTCTATTTAATAGAAGAAGAAACTGAGGCACAAAGAGAGTGAAAAGCTTGCTCAAGATCACACAGCTAAGAGATGGGGAACCCAGGCCTTTGCATGCATACCCTTGACCACTGCACTCAGTGCTTTGGTTTGGCTGTTCCCTCTGCCTGAAATGCCTTTCCATCCCTTCTCTTGCTGACAAACTTCCATATGTTCTTCAAAACCCATTTCAAATGCCCGTTCCCTGGGATGATAGCCTCTGCTATATGTCCTGCCCATTCAGTAATCATTCATTAAAGCTCCAGCCACACTTTGAAGTGATTGTTGTGACAGTCTCCCTGGGGACAGGCACCAGATCTGATCCATCTCTCTGTTCCCCCCACACTTAGGATGGGCCAGGCAAGGAGGCAGACACCAGACATCACATACAAATTATTAACATGGGTGTAACTTTAAGAGTAAATTCCAGTTCTTTATTAAAAGAGCCAAGTGTTTCAGACCCCCCAAATTCCTGCTTTTGGAGAAAAAGAAAAGTAAAACACAAACACCTATATATCATTTTTCTCATGCAAATTTACCTTTTTGCCTCATTTTAATCCTGAGCCTGGCACAGCCTTTGTGCCTTTGTAGCAGCTCACACCTACCCCCTGGAGGCAGGCGGAGGTCATCTAAGACTCCAGGAGGGTTTTCCCGCTGGGGGATTGGGAAGGAAGGGAAAATAAAACAAGGGAAGGAAGAAATTCTTAGCGCCCCATGGGTTCCTTCTACATCCCCAAATAGTTGAAAATGACATTTTCTTTGTTTAAAATAATAATAATAATAATAAAGGCTTTGTTTTCGTAAAAATGACTCAGTCCCTTGTAAGATTGAAAAGGTTGGAAACCTCCCAGGAAAGGACAGAGAGGAAAATAAAATGACTCCGTGTCATACCTCCCAGCTGCTTACACATTTACATAGTCATCAGCTGCGAGCTACGCCTAAGATGTGAGCACTCTGCCGTGTGTTATATTTTAATAAAAAATCTCACCACCCAGAGAAAGCCCTTGATAGCATCTTCCAGACTTCACATCTGCCTCTTGAAACATACAATGCATTTGTCTAACCAATAGCTGTTTATTGAGTACCTACTCTGTGCAGGCTTTGACCGGGTCCTGGGGGTAAAGGGTAGATCTGCCTCCATGGGACAGACTTTCATCAAAGAATGACATATGTAATTATTTAGTTGCACCAGTGGCCAGGGCTGTGAAGAAGGTACTGGTTCAGTGAGGACAGGGAGGGCTTTCTGGAGGAGGTGACAGGTTGCTGTAAGGGTAGAGGAGATGTTAACCCGGAGAGATTGGGAAAGAGCACATCAGGTAGAGGGCAAACTGCTCGAGGAGGAATTCCAATGTGACCACCATGGCTGGCGGCCAGCTCCCCTTCTGCCGTTGCTGCAGAGACCAGATGTTGTTCTGGTGTCTACCCCTCCAGCCATTAACTTGCTACCGCGTAAATCCTGACAAGTCTAAGTGAGTCATGGTGGTCCTCATCCCTTTGCCAGCGGTTGGGGACAGGGGAGGGCATGTGGCCCAGTTCTGACTCTGAGAAGGGGAAAAACAGTCTGCAGGAGGACTTCTGGGAAGATCCGGCCAAACTCTTTTCTGCCTCTGGGCACCGATGGTGAAGATGTGATATCCAGAACTGCTGCAGCCATCCTGCAGCCCTGAGGATGAGACCGACATGTAAGGGCGGCTGAGCCAAAAAAAAAAAAAAAAAAAAAAAAGCAAGAACCTGAGTCCTCAATGATATCCTCAAGCCTTTGGATAAACTATTCTGTACTGCGTTACCTGGGACTTCGTGTTATACAAGGAAAACATGGAAGAAGTCAGTCCAGTTGGAGGTGGGGGCTGAGGGTTTGTCCTGCAGTGATCGCACATTGTTTTTACCTGGATTGTGGGCTGGAGTGGGGGCTGGTGAAGATCATGACCGTCATCCCCCAAACTGTCCTTTGGCTCCACTAAAGCACATTAAAGGGAATCACTTCTAATCCAAAAGGCTCTTGAGGCCCGAACACAGAGCGATGGGAGAGTGCCACTAGGTGTGGCAGAAGTGAGTACCCATCTGTGTGTGTGGAAGCCATGCGTCAGCTCTGGCTGTCCCCGTGTTGTCCAGGTACTCTTTGATGGTCAACTAACTTTACCTCCTCTTCCCATTCACTGTGGGAAATGGGCCTCCCAGAGTCCCACAGGGACTGGGGGACTGGCCAGACTCTCTATTGTGTCGATGGCTTCCCAATCATTGTTTGGATGGGTCAGTTACTCCTTGCATTTCTGTCAGAATTTGCTTTACTGAAACATTAGTCAGATACTATGAAATCCATCCTTTAAAAGTGTACAATTCAGCGAATTTTAGTATATTCACAAGGTTATGTAGCCGTCAGCACTATTTTATTCCAGCATATATTCGTCACCCCATAAAAAATCCTCATACTCATTGGCAGTGACTCCCAGTCCCCACTCCCCCAGCCCCTGGCAATTGCTAATCTTTCTGCCTGTATGGATCTGCCCATTCCGATATTTCGCATAAATGGAACCACACACTGTGTGGCCTTTTGTGACTGGCCCTCCTTTACCGATCATCCCATCAGGTAACATTCTCAACAAGTGCACGAAGTACTGTAATCACCTCTACCTACAAATAGCACTTTCCCCCCTTGCTGTATGTACATACAAATTTTCTAGAAATGAAACCATACGATGCATGTGGTTTTCTAATCCTTCTGTTTGTATTCAGTAAAATATTGAGGAACTTTTTCTGTCAGTACTGTATAACCCTTTTTGTTAAAGTTCTTTGTTTATTTTTGAGAGAGAGACAGGGCAGAGAGAGGGAGGCAGAGGATCCCAAGCAGGCTCTGCACTGACAGCAGAAAGCCCGAAGTGGGGCTCGAACTCACAAACCACATGAGATCATGACCTGAGCCGAAGTAGGACGCTTAACCAACTGAGCCACACAAGTGCCCCTGTATAACCCTTTTTTAATGTCTGTAGAATAATTTAAGAGGTTAAAAAAATGATTTTGGTTTGAGCTCGGTGCTTAAGCACTCAGGCCCAGAAGGAAGACTGATCCCCTCTGGATGGGCCTTTACTGCCCTTCCAGCTTTTCGTGAGTGTAAACGATGAGATGAGCATCCTGTGTGCACATTTCCATAAAGTTCTAGACATGGGACTGTGGCCCAAATGGCATACATGTTTACTTCTTTTTATATTTTCCCAAATTTTTCTAGGGAAAGATTAGATCAGAAAGGCTGTCTGCTGCAATGAAACATTGTGGCCTCTGGACTCTAACTGCCTGGGTTTTAATCCCTTTTCTGCTTCTCCTTAAAGGTAGGACCTTAACCTATCTGTGCCTAGTTTCCTTATCTGTAGAATGGGGATAACGAAAGTACCAACTTCTTAGGATTGTTGTGAGTGTTACATTAGTCTTTTTTTTTTTTTAATTTTTTTTTCAACGTTTATTTATTTTTGGGACAGAGAGAGACAGAGCATGAACGGGGGAGGGGCAGAGAGAGAGGGAGACACAGAATCGGAAACAGGCTCCAGGCTCTGAGCCATCAGCCCAGAGCCTGACGCGGGGCTCGAACTCACGGACCGCGAGATCGTGACCTGGCTGAAGTCGGACGCTTAACCGACTGCGCCACCCAGGCGCCCCTACATTAGTCTTATACATGTAAGCAGTGGTTTCCAACTGGGGGTGACTTTACCCCTTCAGCAGACATTTGGTGATGTCTGGAGACATTTTTGGTTGTCATAACTGCGGTGTGGTGGCACTAACATCTGATGAGAAAAGACCAGAGAGGCTGTTAAATATTCGACAATGCACAGGACAGCTCCCCTCCAACAACAAAGAAGGATCCAGTTCCAAATGTCAACAGTGCTGAGGTTGAGAAACCCCGGTGTAAAGGGCCTGGCCCAGAAGCTCTCATCAATGTTGGCTGTGACTATTTACACTCCCACCAGCAGAGCACAAGAATGTTCGTTTCCCCGTACTTTGGCCAAGTCTTTCAAATCCGGGTTAATTTTGATGGGGGGATCATTGTATGCTGGTACATTTCTAAGCCATCAGTGAAGCCTTTCCTTATTCCTTCATGGGCCTGACTACATGGGATTGATTAGCCTCCATTCTGGCCATGGGTTTCCTTGGCTGACAGTTGGGTCCAGCTAAGGAAACTTTGACCTTGTGAGCAAGAACTTCGGAGTTCCTGGGATTACCTGTGTCTGTGTTTGTCTCTGAATATCTCAGATGCAGGAACATGTTGTGGGTAAAGTGTAGATTTTGAAGTCAGATCTGGATTCAGATCCCAACTCTACTGCTTCCTAGTTGTGAAGGCAAATTACTTCTCTAAACCCCAGGTATCCTCATCTGTAAAATAGGATTATTGTGAGGATCAAATAAGATAATATAGCTCCATGCCAGCTTCTTAGTCAACGTTCAAAAACAGCAGGTACGATTTATTCAGTGATTACGACACTCAGGCCCTTTGCTAAGACTTTCCACATAGTTTTTCAGCTTGATGGCAACTCCTGTTCATCCGAATAAGGTCAAGACTCCATGTCTGTCTGTCGAGGTACAAGGGAAAGCCACTTGCTGAGCTCTCAGTCTGCATTCCACAACTGTTTGCTGAGCATTACCATGTGCCAGACCAGATGCTGGGCGCAGGCAGAGAGACAGGGCTGCTAAACTCTCTCCCATTCGTATGAAAGAGGTAAACAAATAAAAGACACAAACAAAATGTCAGGGGAAAAGACCAGACATATTAGCCTTTCACTATACCTGTAAATGGGTTAATTTCCTTTATTAAAGCAAAAACAGCAAGAAGACAAGTGAAAAAGCAGAAGAAGAAAGTTTAGTTATGTGTTACTTTTTTTAATGTGTTATTTATAAGGGAACTAAAACAAGCCATGGAAAGAAATAATCTCTAATGAAACAGCTCTGTATTTATAAATGATTGCATTGCATTTCAAATGAATAACAAACCACACTGAAGGGGGCGGGGGGAGAACTAACCCGAGTGAAAAAAAACTTTTTTTTGAGAGAGAGATAGAGAGAGACAGAGTGTGTGAGCGGGGGAGAGGGAGAGAGAATCTGAAGCAGGCTCCATGGCGCCTGACGCCAGGCTCTATCCCATGACCTTCGGGTCATGACCTGAGCCAAAACCGAGAGTCGGATGCTCAACCGACTAAGCCGCCCAGGAGGCCCCTGGGTAAGTTGAATATAGAACTTCAATCTATACTCTCAGTCTGAAGATAAAAAGAGTTGTGTGCTTGTTTCGAGAGCACATATACTAAAAGTGGACGACACAGAGAAGATCAGCATGGCCCCTGAGCAAGGGTGACACACAAATTCGTGAAGAAAAAAAAAGATTAAGGGGTGCCCGGCAGGCTCAGTTCGTAGAGCATACAACTCTTTTTTTTTTTAATGTTTGTTTATTTTTTGAGATAGAGAGAGAGAGAAACAGAGCACGAGCGGGGGAGGGGCAGAGAGAGAGGGAGACACAGAATCCGAAGCAGGCTCCAGGCTCTGAGTCAGCAGCACAGAGCCCGACGCAGGGCTCGAACTCACAGACCGCGAGATCATGACCTGAGCTGAAGTCAGACACTTAACGGACTGAGCCACCCAGGCGCCCCTAGAGCATGCAACTCTTCATCTCAGGGTTGTGAGTTCAAGTCCCACATTGGGCATGGAGTTTACTTAAAAAAAAAATTACAAAATTGCAAATAAATATTGAAAACTCTACCTAATAGGCTTGTTTTTCATAGTGGCATGGATTAGCAATTCTAATCCGTGTGTATTGGAGGATTGAGTAAAAGATGAAATACACTGAGGCTATTGAGAGCCAGGTTTCTCACTGATATGGAAGGGACACAAGTATGGCCCGGGGAAGGCCAGGAAGGACTGGAGGTGCAGTATGAACTCTTGGATTTGTATTTCGGTATGCGTCTACTTCCTAGTCCTGTCCATTGAGAGGACCTAGAAACATGAGTGCACCTAGTGCCCAGCTCCTTGCTTCTAAATACCATCCTCTACTGGAGGAACCAGGGCTCCATGGAGAAATGGCTGATTCCTTTTTTTTTTTTTTAACATTTATTTATTTATTTTTGAGAGAGAGAGAGTAAGAGCACGAGCAGGGGAGGGGCAGAGAGAGGGAGGCAGAGGATCCAAAGCAGGCTCCTCACTGTCAGCGCAGAGCCTGATGCGGGGCTCGAACTCACAAATTGCAAGATCATGACCTGAGCAGAGATTGGATGCTTAACTGACTGAGCCACCAAAGTGGCTGGTTTCTGGGCTAGGCCAGCAAGAGTATAAGATGAGCCTGGAGCATCTTTTTGGCCTCGAAAGTAAGCAAGTACTCAATGAATAGGAGAGACACAGCAAAAGGCCATAGCAGCCAGCTTGCATGAGCTCTCCCTGGCCAAATCTGGAACAGTTAGGTTATCAAGTAAATAATGATAGTAATGAATTATAACTCATCGAATAAGATCCGAGTTCATGGGTCCGTCATCCATATAATATATGCACATGTACTAAAAGCTCTTCTTTACGGTAGAATGCTAAAAACAATAGAAATTTTAAGTCACAATTTTGCAGTCATCAGAGTAATAATTGGTATAGATAGGAATCATCAAGATTGAAACAAGGATGAAAGTTGACGAGAAGTAAGATATCTGTATAGTCTTTAAATTTTCTTTTTATGTTTATTCATTTTTGAGAGAGAGACACAGAGTGTGAGCGGGGGAGGAGCAGAGAGAGACACACACACACAGAATCTGAAGCAGGCTCTAGGCTCTGAGCTGTCAGCACAGAGCCCGATGCAGGGCTCGAATGCACGAATCACGAGATCGTGACATGAGCCGAAGTCAGTCACTCAACCAACTGAGCCACCCAGGTGCCCCAAATATCCATATAGTCTTAAAGTACTCCCCTAGAAATTATTTATGAACTATAAAGAGAAAATAGTAATTGTATAGGAGATATAACTGGGAGCCACATGCTTTAACCAAGTGACCAAAATAACTATCACCAGTAATGGGGCAACTTGACATCAAGTGCCCCTTTTTCTTTTCTTTGCTTTTTTTTTTTTTTAAGATGTTATTTTTTTAAGTAATCTCCACACCTGACATTGGGCTCGAACTCACAACCTGGAGATCAAGAGTCACATGCTTTACCAACTGAGCCAGCCAGGCACCCCGGCAAGTGCTTCTTAATAGGATGCACTGAGGGGCGCCTGGGTGGCTCAGTCGGTTAAGCGGCCGACTTCGGCTCAGGTCATGATCTTGCGGTCCGTGAGTTCGAGCCCCGCGTCGGGCTCTGTGCTGACAGCTCAGAGCCTGGAGCCTGTTTCAGATTCTGTGTCTCCCTCTCGTTGACCCTCCCCTGTTCATGCTCTGTCTCTCTCTGTCTCAAAAATAAATAAAACGCTTAAAAAAATTAAAAAAAAATAGGATGCACTGAGAAAGACAATTATCATTTCTGTGATATCCCTGCCCCAAATGCATAGCCTGATCTAATCATGAAGAAATATCCAACAAATGAAAAGTGAGGAATATTCCATAGAATAAATGACCTGTACTCCTCAAAAATGGCAATGTCATGAAAGGCAAAAAGGCTGAGGGACTGTTCCCAGGTTGGAGGAGACCAAAGAGACGTGATGATTAGATGTGATCTATTATTCTGGATTGGATCATGAACCAGAAAACAAATTGCCCTGAAATGGCATCATTGGGAAGGTTAGCCAAATTTGCATAAGACCTGTAGATTAGATATCATGTTATGTCAAGGCTAAATGTCCTGATTTTGGTAATTGCACTGTGGTTATATGCATGCCTATGTTGTCAGGAAATACACACTAAAGTATTTAGGAGGAAAGGGGCATCATATCTGCAACTTACCCTCAATGGATCAGAAAAAAGATATACCTAGAGAGAGAGAATGATAAAGTAATAGTCACGAATGTGAACAATCAGCGAACCTAGGGCAAGAGTATGTGCAAATCCCTTGTGCTAGTCTTGTAACTTAGAACTTTGACATTATTTCAAAGTAAAAAGTTGAATAGAAAAAAAGAAAGAAAAAGCCTGTTTGGATTCTTTTCTTTAAAGAAGGTATTTTCCCTCAAGACACTTATTCGTGTGGTTGCCTCTTCAGCAAGCCTAAACCCTTGTTCAATGATTTCAGTAAACATCCCAGTCTCAAAAGCGAACTGTGATTTGTTTATGAGGTCCTCATTCCCCAGCCATGCAACATAGGTTGCACTTCCAGAGTATCAACCCTTCCGGTCAGGTTAATTAACAATATCCACTGAATGACTGGGCATTCTCTGGATTGTGCAATTACTGTGCAATCTCTGAGTCCCCAGTGCTCATCCCTGAGCCTGGCCACAGCAGGTGCTCAGGGTAAAGGTTGTGAAATTGAAAGATTGAATTATCTGATTGCCTTTAGGGGAATAGCAAGAATTAAGACTGAGAAGGTATGGAGAGGAACCCCATGGGCGTCTGGGGGGGCGGGCAGGGACTCTTATGCGTGTCTGGACCCTGGACAAGAAAACTTTGGACACAGCAGTGCCTGAAAGCCTCCATCCTGTGTCTTGTTGATGAGGGAATTGTCTTGGAAGGGGCAATCAGGAGAGAGAGCAGGGGCCACTCATGACTAATCCCATCAGCGCGGTCAGGGGGGAGCAGGATGACAGCCTTGGTAAACTGCGCTGCAGGGGTCATTGGAAGTTTACCAGTCCCCTCTGGTTTGTTAAACTCACTGGTGGCAAAGGCTGAGAGGTCTCTGGGCTGCTTCTCTGATCTTGATTTGGTTTTGGTTTTCAATTTGACTTTTTGCAAGCTGCCTTGAATCCTCGTGCTTCGGCTCTTAAAGATGCTCAGATTGATGAAGCTGAAGGTGGGTGTGTTTGGAAATGAGTGGCCATGGAAGAGACTAGGGAGGCCAGTGGAGGCCTTGAATGTCAATCCTGGAGTGTGGTTTGATCTTCAGAGCAATAGGAAGAGCCACGGAGCAGTGATAGATTTTCATCTTAGGAGATTCACTCCAGCAGCTGAAGTTGAAGATCAGAGAGTGGGAAAAGACAAGAAGCAGAAAGATCAGTGTGGAGGCCGCCACACAAATCTGGGCAAAAACTAGAGCAAGAAGTATTTTTAGACCTTGCTCTGTAAGAGGAATGGTAAGATGTAGCATACATAACACCACCCTAATTTTTCATTCTCATGGCAGACATTGCTAATCACTCGGTGTTCTCCCTTACACAGCCTAGGTGGGCTGCTCCCACAGACAGCCATTACCAATCAATCTGAGAAGGCACACTGGATGAAAGAAATCTGCCCTCTGGGCTCTGTTATACAAGGCAAGGAGAAGTCATCAGTTTTGAGAATATGCTTACAGTTGCTACTTTGGGTCTGCCCCAACCTGAGGCTCAGGAAGTACGACCAAAGTGATGCCCTAAGTCAGTCTTTGAGGCCCCTTACCGGAATTGTGCCTCGCCTTGCTGTGTGCCCTCTGTGTTCCCACTTAGAGCTTTTCCACATCCGTGATCTTATTTCAACCTCACAACATTCCTGGAAGGTCAAGGTTGTCATCCCCATTTTACAGATGAGGAAATGGAGGTAAGAAACTTCAAGTAGAGGGCTCAAGTTCCACAGGTGGTAGGTGGCAGAGCCGGGATTCAAACAGGGCCGTCTCGTTCCAAAATCCCTGGCTCCTTCCACGTAAGCTTGTCCCGGCTGCAGCAGCTGCTTGCATCTGTCAGGGCCTCAAGCAGAAAAGCCAGAACAGGTTGGGGCTGACATCTTGGCAACAGTGACTTTCCCTGTCAAAAAATCCTTGGCTTAAAAAGACCTGGGAAACTTGACTTTTGAGTCAGCCTCATCTAATCCGCTCTGTGCTGAGCCATGGAGAAGGAAGGTTCTGGCCCCTGGGTGGGGGTGGAGGGGGATCGCTGAGGGGGTGCAGCACAGATGGTGAGGGGCGGAGGCCTCTTGCTGTGGAAGAGAATAAGGTTTCTGTCCTTGCACAGTCGGAATGAGGGCCCTGGAGCCAAGCAGCCAGGGCCAGGGCGGGGCCAGCCAACCTTTGGCACGTGAAATGCCACCCCGTACTCATGGCAGATAATTCTCGGTAATAATTCATCCCCCCCTGGCAGGCATGCATCCTGAAAGCCCTGTCTGTCCCTCCCTCATGGGGTCCCTGCTGGAATGTGGGGGGTCAAGGGGCTGGTCCCAGACGTGGGCAGAGTTCAGACTGGGCTGGGTAGGCGGGGCAGCGTCTGGGCACCGCCTGGGGGCAGAGGGAGCCTTTGTGCTCTGTGCCCTGGAACCCCAGCCCCCAGCTGCAGCCGCCCCAGAGGGGAGAAATGGCCGATGCGCCCGGCTGAGGCCTGCTCTCTCCGTTCCCTCTTCTAGGGCAGCCAGGGCAGAGGGTGCTAACTTGGGTGCAACCTGGCATCTGACAGATCCACCCCATTGCGCTCAGGAGGCTCTTTGTGAGCGGCAGGAGGGTGAGGGCCTCACGTCTCCTGTGGAGCTTTTATTTTATTTTTTAACATTTTTATTCATTTATTTTGAGAGAGAGAGCAGGGGAGGGGCAGAGAGAGAAAGAATCCCAAGCAGGCTCCATGCTGCCAGCACAGAGCCTGACGCAGGGCTCGAACCCAGGAACCGAGAGGTTATGACCTGAGTCGAAATCAAGAGTGGGACGCTTAACCCACTGAGCCACCCAGGCACCCCTCCTGTGGAACTTTTAAAACACACTGAATCTCAGTCCTCGACCCCAGATACTATGGTATATCGTGTGGGGGTACTTGGGCATAGGCCCCTTTAAAACTCCCTGGTGGTTCTGCAATGAGCTGAGGCCGGTGCCTATTTTGAGAGGGTAGCACCACAAGCCCGGCCACCACCAGCTGTGTGACCTTGAACACGTGAGGTGGCAGTTGGCAGCTCAGTTTCCTCATTTGTGAAATATGAACAGCCATAGTACTGACTTTGTGGGGTCCCTGGAAAGACTGAAGGAGATAGTGCCGTATAGACTGAGCACCACCCCCAGCACAGAGCACACACTCGGATGTTTAGCTCCTGTGGGTGGTTAGCTATTTTTATTATTTCTTCCTTTCCACGCCAGCCAGGGGGAGATTTTAAGAGCTTGCAGCCAGGGAGAAAGTGGAAAGGGCAGAGAGAGGTCCCCTCCGAGGACAACATCATTAGAGTGACCAGGGGAGGCTCTGCTTTGACATGGAGGCGGGTTGGGAGGCATTGGTCCCTCCATGGCTCCAGGAGGAGCCCACGCTCCTTAGCAAGGCACGCGGAGCCCCTCTGGGCTGCCCGGGGTTGGAGCACCAGGCACACCGCGTGGGGGTTGTTGCCTCTGGCTCCCCCGCCTCCCAGCAAGCTCTCAAGGGCAGAGATAAGACTTGCTCAGCTGGGTGCCCCTGAGGCCAGCACACAGGTGTCAGTCATGCTGGATAGCCCACGGGGCATGGCGTGGAGAGCTGGCAGACCCTCTGAGCAGGGCATTGACTGGTCACAAGGGCAACAGGAGCTGCCACTTCCCGAGTGCCCACCGTGTGCTGGGCATCGTGATTAGGGCTGACAAAATCACACTAAGCTTGCCACCGCTCCCTCTGGCAGGAGCTGCCGTCGACCATGCCCGGGAGGGTCAGAAATCAGTCAGTTCAGCGCCCCCCCAGCCCACTGAACTCTACAGCCTCTGGCCTCTGTTGGCCACCCAGCTGCCTTGAACCCTGAATTGGGGCCCAGAGCCGACTGCCTGTCACCCGCAGCACCACGGCGCTATGGCTTTCTTGGCTGCCTAAGTGCCGGGCTGTGGAGCAGAGCAGAGAGTTTAGAAGATGGGTTTTCTCATTTTCATCCGACTGCAGGATGGAGGGAGTCCCTGGGAATATCCTATCTGCTTTCCAACCTTAATGATCCGAGATTGCATTCCAGAGATTTCTGTGTGGAACCTGACTTATGCTGCACAAATAAATGAAAGATGCATGACCTCTCCAGTGGCCACATATCTGGATCCTTGTTGAGCAGACGCTGTATGAACTTGCCCAAGGTTCTGACACAGATCACTGTGATCTGTGATTTGCGGCCATTTGTTGGGGGGTCTCCTGAGTGCCGGTGACATGGCGGGAACAGGTTCTGCTTCCATGGAGCTCTGATCCCAGTGAGGGGAGACAGACCCTCAGCAAGTAAACTAATAGAAGTGCCCACTAGTGAAGAGACAAGAGAGCATGTGATTGGGGCCAACTTCAGACCCAGCCTTGAGGGATGGCTTCCCTGGGAAGATGACATTTCAGCTGAGACCTGAATGCCCAGGAGCAGGTGCCAGTGTAGCAGGCAGAGGGAACAGCTGACACAGGGGCCGGAGAAGATGGGGATAGTGGGGGGAACAGGCAGGGCTGGGGCTGGGAAAGGCCACCATCCAGATTACCCAAAGCCCTGCCATGTTCGGCCTGTAGCGGTGTCTACAGGGTGAGAGGGACATGACCCATCAGCCCCCGCTGTGGCGGGAGTGGCACCATGCTTCTGGCTGGCTGTCCTGTGGGGAGTGGGACCCTTGTTATTGCCAGGGGCCACAGGGACAGTGCCCAGCTCTGCCGAGCTAGGGAAGGCCTAGCTGAATATGTGTGTGTGTGTCTGTGTGTCTGCGTGTGTGTTTGGGGGAAGTTGGTCTAAATCCAAGTCACCATCAGTGGTTTGACAGCTCCTTGGAGGTATCTAAGTCACCAGGTGAAGTGCCTTTGAATCGGATGGGAGACTCTCTTCCCTCCAGTCCCATCCCTCTGATTACATCAAGGTCAATGTTCACTTGCTGTTGGTTTGCCCTTTATGCCCCCTGACATTTCCTAATCTTGCTTTTTACACAAAGAGCGACTGGACTGGGGCTCACAGGCACAGCATCTACCAGAAGACAATAGTGCTGTTCATTTTCAGTGTCCCATCCCAGCCACCTTGCATGATGGGTCACTGACTTTCTTTTTACTATTATAATATTCCTCCTTTAAAAAATTATTTTTTTTTGTTTTTCCTAACAGCTTATTAAACTTCCCTTTGAAATAAAATTATTTTAGGAAAAAGAATGAAATCATCTGAAAGGGAAAGAGTAAACCATTCTGAAGATGGTCAAGGGGGGGATGGTGAAAGTCACAAAAGTCTGTACACGAGTGACTCAAGTTTGGAAAACATGGAACTAAGATGCTTCAGGCCCACCTTCCCAGTTTCAGAATGCTCTTTTCCCCAGGAAAGCATTTCTTTTTGTTATTAAATGTCTGTATTACAATAAGGAAGCAGACCATAGCATTTAGGTAAGACTTTCAAACGGAGCTTTTGATCATGTATTTATTTATTTAGTTATATGCCACCTTGTTGTACAAAAGGTATTGTGGCAGCTTACAAAAATAGATAAAATACAATAAAGTAAAAAATAAACAGATCGGGGTAAAGATTAAAGCAGAAAGCTAGACTGAAGTCAGAGTCAAGTAGTTGACTCAGTACAATTGTTAAAAGTAATCTCAAATTTGACTTTGAGGTTCCCAGCGGCCAAAGCAAAAAAGAAAACATGACTCGTTACAAGATTCCTAACGGTTAGTTTGGGGCCTTGGTACAAAACAGACCTGGTGCAAATCTTGACTCTACTACTTGACAGACGACTCACGACCCTGAGCAGGTTGCTTAACGTTTCTGAACTTGAGGTTCGTCACCTGTAACGGGGAAAAGTAGTGCCAACCTTGGGGGTTCCTAGTTACATCGGGAATAATGCGTGTCAAGGTGCCTTCTAGCTCTAGGAGGGTGCTGCTTGGGTCCTCAGCTGCCCTTAGTCCTCACTAAGCTGAAAGTTTTCAGCCACAAAAGGGAATTGACATCTGTCCCCTCTGTCAGTCCCTACCCTGCCCAAGCATGCAGCATATAAGGGGTAGAGCCAGATCCCAACCCAGGGCTCCCTAACTCCTACCCAGGCTCCCTGATAACCCTATCTGGTGCTGTGTGTTCCTGTCACCGGAGTGGCCTCCAATGCTGTCAGGGAGAAAATGCTTTGGAACACATGGGCTTTCAGGAACACTCAAATCATTCCCAGGAAAACCCCAGCCTCACTTTTAGGGCTGCCCTGTGAGGCAGAGGCCCCCTTCTCTCCTTCGTAGACACAGCAGATTAAATGTCAAGGCCCAGAAATCTCTAGGGGGGAGTCAAAGGCGGCAGCCAAAGCCCCTTCACGGGCTCAGAACACTGGAGACAGCTTCCTTTGCCTTCACAGCCAAGGTCAGTAAGAAACACTGACCCTCCCCAGTCCAGGTCCTCTCTTATTTGAAGTACTGTTGCCAAATGTAATAAAGCCCACAACAAAAACCTGTCCCCGCCTCCCATCAGCAACAGAACAAATTCCACTTGTCTCAGAATTTTCTTTTCTCTATTAATTTATATATGACTCTGTTCCAAATGTGATTGGAGATGGTTCTTGGCTTGGCATTCAAGGTTCTTTACAAGCTGACCCCATCCTCCTTCTTGGGTCTCTAGTGTGGATGCAGTTTGTGGCCTGGTCGCACAGAGTAAAAGCCATCAGTTCTGGAGCTACCCCTAGAGTGTCATGCATCTGGCCAACAGCATGTACTGACCAGCCCTGAAACCCCGATCTGCCACAGACTAAGCTGCTGTGTGACCTAGGGTGAGTCCCTTCACCTCAGTTTTCCTCGTCCGTAAAATGGGCACATTCTGAGTATATACCTTGCCCTGTGGGGAAGATGAAAGAATGTGCCCATGGCATGCCGGGCACACTTGATGCTCAGTCAGTGGTGATGGTTAGATGACCTGAATTTGAGACCCGGCCTTTCACTTAACTGCTTACATGACAAGTGACTCGTCTGGGTTCTAGTTCGACTATCTGTGAAGCGAGGAAAATAACTGTATCATCACCTAACCCCCACACAAAGGCCTGAAAACAGAAGGGACTTAGTGAATGTTTGGAGGCTGCAGCCAGCATCATCTCCCCCAGAAAACAATCTTGCTTGCCTTTTAACTTTCCCAAACCAGTCCTCTGTAACTTTCCTTTTTCTCAGACTAATGAGCAAGAGGAGTCTGAACACTTTTCGCATGGTTAGGCTGTGATATCATGAAAGACACAGTCTTGTAAAACCCACACCCAGGGCCAAGGGAAACGCAGCCCCCTGAAGAGACTGTTGAGTGCAGCCCGCCGTCGATTGGGTGGGGGAGGCTGGATGTGTCCTCCACTATGAGTCAGGCCTTGCTTGGCTGGCTATCATCATTCCCCTTTATTTTAGGGGTGAGTTAGAGCTTAAACAAAACATCACCTGACAATGCCTGACAGAAATGCCTTCTGCACAAAATGCATTTCCTTACACTCTTGGGTATGCAGCTGAATTTTCTAACATGGCACCTGGGCGTTCAAATATACAGATATTCAGGAGCTGGCATGGGAACAGAATGAGGGGAGCAGGGTCGGGGGTGGTGCAGGGATCAGCAGTAAATACTCTTTAAAGGTGTTGGGATGGATTGGGTGCCCGATAGTCTATGGCCTTCCCAGGCAGAGCTGCCTCCAAACCGGGAGAATAAAGGGTATAGACAAAGCCCTTCTGGAAGATCAGCTGTGTCCTGTTCCCCAGTGTGGTCCCGAGCCACGCTCTAAACCTCTCTGGGCATATTTCTCCTTTGGTGAAACAGGGAGTTGGACTGGCGAACTTCTTCCTAGCTCATGGCAGATGAGGGGCAGGCTTGAAGGTCTTGTCCTGTGGGCTGTCTGGGTCTGAGGCTCAGGGAGGCCACCAGCAGCTCCAGGAGAGATGGCCCACCTGTGCACCAATAATTCTGAAGCCAGGAAAAGCCTGGTCCACAGAGCCCCTTCTCCTTCCCTCCCAGCTTTTACTCTCTAGCACTTGCCTGCAACCATAAGGTCCGGTGCCTCCCCTGGACCCAACTGCTCCGATCTCAGCCTCCCCCCGGTGTCCCACCCCCCACCCCCGCTGCTGGGCCATTCCGCTAAATGATCAGGTCAGGAGTGACAAGGAAGAGAGAATCTGTTTCATCCTGGCACCACCCCAGCCTCGGGTCTAGGGTCTTGCTCATGGCAGTCCTGGAGGTATCCCTGAGTGCATACAGGTTGTGGGTTCAAAGGTCCAGAGAGAAACGACATGGACCGCAGGCCCAAAGGCTCTGGGAAGGGCTGAGGACAGGTCCCATGGCCTGTGGTATGTGGCCAAAGCCAGCCGTTCTGGGTGGAGAGGGAGCCTCAGGGCCTGGCCCAGCTGCCCACCCTGGTAGAGTCGGGGCTGGCAGACAGCTGCCTGCAGCCTTCTCAGCTGCTGCTGCGGAAACAGATGACGGCACTGAGGCGGAATAAGAGAAAATAAAAATGAGTACAGAGGGAGGGGGAGCTTGGAACAGGGGCTGGTATTTTTCCTCGGGGTGTGGTTTCTGCTCAGTGGCTGGGTGACCATGGAGGTTTGGAATGTGGTTGGACAGAACGGTGAGGAGGGGTGGCAGGGGCGGGGGGGGGGGGTGGTGGTGGTGGCTAGAGGCAAGGAGCAGGAACATTAGCCAAGGGGCCTGAAGCCCAGGGCCACCAACAGTTCGGCCAGAACGGGCGCCTGGGGTGGTACACGGAGCAGAGCCTCCAACCAACACTAGTGCATGGGTCCCAGAGGCCTCTGGTTTAGAGTGGCCTCAGGAAGGGAGACAGAGTTGAGAGAGCAAGAGACACTATAGGAGTAGGGAGAGGCCTGGAGGTGTAGGGGAGTGTGGTCAGGTCTCCTCATCTGTAAAGCATGGCCTGCCTGATCCAAAGTGAGGCTATTTAGGCAAGGGAACGGTCTCTCTGAGCCTCAGTGTCCTCATCTGTTAAATGGGCTGAATCACCTCTACCTCCAAGGGTGCCAGTGGGAGGACTGAGTGGGATTGAGTGCACACGAAGCTCTTGGCAGGGTGCTCTGTGAGTGGACGGGATTACTAAGCCACTGGGGCCAAGGGAGCTTTGACCTGGCTGTGCCACATGCCCAGCACCTGCCCCGGGACCTGGCCCCCCCAAAATATTTGCTGATGGAGCCCCTTGCAGGAGTTGCTGTGGGGAGCCCCCATGCCCACTGCCCCTCCTCTCCTGTGAGCACAGGTCCATGCTCAGACCACGAAGTGGAGGGTGTAGGTGAGCTGGTGGCCATTGTCCCAGGCATACAGCACCCGCTCCTTGGGGTTATAGTCGATCTGGGTGGTGTAGGCGTGCTTGTTGAGGAAGGGCAGCTGCGGGCGCGCGTCGGTGCCCGTGTGCGTGTCGAAGGCGTAGGCCACCTGGCCCTCCTGCTGGTCGTACGTGTCCACGGCGTACAGGATGCCGCACACCAGGAAGCAGTTCCCGTAGGAGTTCCGCCGCAGCCGCGTCTTCCACGTGGTCTCGCGGTGCATGGAGAGGTCGCCGGGGTCCAGGCGGCTCAGCACGATCACCTCGGGCTGGGCCTCGTCGCGGTCATCCGCCGCGGGGTAGATGACCCACAGGCCGCTCTCGTCCACGGCGAAGTCGATGTCCGAGTGGCCGCGCCACTTCCAGGGCGTGGTGTCCTCGTACACCACGTCTGGCAGCAGCGCCCAGGAGGCCACGAAGCGCTGCCTCAGGTCGTACTTGATGATGTTCTTGGTGAAGGCGCGGTTGTAGTAGAAGGCGCCCTGGTACACCACGTGGCCCGTGCCGATCCAGTTGTAGGGCAGCTTGTACATGTTACTCCAGCGGCCTGCGTGTGGAGGGCTGAGGGTCACACCTGAGCCTCCCAGACAGCCTCCCCGCTCACCCCAGGACTGGCGAGGCCACCCAGGGCTCTTGAGTGGCCCTGCAAGCAAGGGACACTGAGTGTGCTATGGGCTTGGAGCTGGGCCAACCATCCTACCCCACCGCGCCCACCGAGGAGGTACTGTTATCATCCCCGTTTGCCAAGGAGGAAACAGAGGCAGAGGGTTCAAGGTCGCACAGTTATGGAATGGGGCAGCCAGAATTTAGACAGCCTCTATGCTTTGTCTCACCGTCTTTGCTCATGCTGTTCTTTTCGTCTGGACTTCCATTCCCCATCCTGTCTGCCTGAGGAAGGTCTCCTCCTTATCTTTCAGAGCCCTTAGCCAACGTTACCTCCTCCAGGAAGCCTCCCACGACGACCCCGGGATTGAGTGAGGGCCTCTCCTCTGACCTACCATAATCCTTGCCTCGGTACTTTTCATTGGCTTCCTCCACACCAGCCTGTGAGCTACCTGAGGCAGGGATCAGGCCAATTTTGACCTGGCAGAGGAAGGACTTTGGCTGTTCCAGGCCATACTCTGTGACTCCACAGCTATCAGGATAAACCCAAACTTTGATGTGGCTCACGAGGACCGCCTCAGCCTACTCTCTCATTCTGCTTCCCCCACCTCTCCTCTATGCCACCCTGCCTCTCATCGCCAGGCCTTGGCCCGCACAAGGCCTTTGCTGCGTGGAATACCTGTCCCTTTCGCTTTTGCATGGCTATCCCTGCTCTTCCTCCAGGGCTCAGCTCAAGCATCGCCTCCTCCTCTGGGAAGTCTGAGTTCCACTGTCCCTTGAGCTCTCCCACAAACACTACACTGAAATTATTTCTTTTAAGTGTTTGCCTCTCACATCAGACCGTGCATTTCTGGAGGGTGGGTCCTGTCTAAGTGTCTCCTCCCCCATCACGCACCAGATCTGATAACCAAAATTCTGCCTTTCCCTGCCCAGACTTGCAACTCTTCTAAGCTCGGCTCACCTGCAAAACAGAGTGACAACCCCCACCTCATAGAATTTTGAAGATACCATGAGCTGACGCACACAGGATGATTAGCACATAATAAGTGCTCAAGAAGAGGAAACTCTAAGTATTGTTCCTCTTGACAGTAAGGTACACTTAGGAGGGCAGGACCACATCCCTCTTGTTTGTTGCTGTGTTCCAGCTCCTGGCTCGGTGCCAGCGCATAGGGGGTGCCCTCAGATGCCCCTCCTTGGGGTGGCCGATCATTTGGAGCTGGGCCAGGCTGGGGAAGTCTGGACCACAGGAAACCACAGGCAAAAGAGGGCTCAGTCTCCATAGGAGGCCCTCCCCAGGCCGCCCACACCCTGACCCCCTTCCCATCTCCGGGCTCCCCAACCTTGCTTGAAGTTTTCCAGGTTGCGGAACTCTGCCAGGCTGTTCCCGTAGTAGTAGTTGGTGACATAGATCCTGTCATCTTTCGCGGCGGGGTCCTTCATCCAGGCTCCCTCATGGCGCCCGTAGCTGTGGTGCCTCACGGGGGGGTCCACAGCCCGGAGGGTGCCCTCACAGCTTATCTCTCTGCCTATGGGGGGTGAGGGGTACAGCGTCTGATACTCAGACCCACAGGCCCCGAGCCGAGCTGGAGCAGCAGCCCAGGGAGCGTTATCTGGGACATATTTAAATCCCTCCTGATCTTTTTGTTCACAGCCCTTTTCCCCCTTTCCTCCTGATGAAAGCAATGTCTGATCAACAGAGAAAACACAGAACATTCAGTAAAGGAGAATGAGGAAAATAAAAATGATTCAAAATGTCATTATCCAAAGAAAATCTTAAACATGTTGTATTTCCTTCTGTTTCTTTTTTAACTTTGCATGTCCAGTCATGCAGACATACGGTAAAAAACCGTGGTTCTTCTGAAGATTCAGTTTTATGTATCCTGTTTTTTTCCCTCCACTGGGCGATTTCTCACATCATTAAATGGCTTTTTAACGATGTGATTTCAAGGTTCTACCAGGCCACCAGACAGCTGTGCCCCAGTCCCCTTGGTGCGAGACCTTCAGATTATTTCCAGTTTTCTGATGTTGGAAATAGGCTGGGAGGGAACCAGTTAAGCTGCAGCTGTTGTCCACATTGCCGATGGACCCTTCAGGAAAGATTCCTGGAAGTGGAATGCACTCAGGCCAAAGTAGGCAATGGGTTTAACAATACCTTGTTATCACAGGTAGCCAAGAGGCCCTCCAGAAAGATGGGCTCGATGATTTAATAGGAAACACTTCTACCGAAAGACACAAGCCAAAGCTACAAAAAAGCTACATAAAAAAAAATTAAGATATGAAAATCGTTGCCGGATTTGATGATGGGATCCTAGGTGATATGTTAAGAAGGATTTGTTGAAAATACCACCTGTTTCACTGTAAATGTCCATCAAACTTTCTATAAAGAATCAGGTAGGTAACATTGTAGGCTTTCCAGACCACATACTTCTGTATTCTTTTTTTTTTTTTTTTGCAACCCTTTAAAAATGTAAAAAACCATTCTTAGCTGGAGGGCCATACAAAAACAGGCTGCAGGCTGGATTTGGCCCATGGGCTTTACCCTGCTGACCCCTGCGAGGCTTACTCACCTGGGTTGGGGACGTCTGGGCGTGAAGGTGGCTCGGTGGGCAGGGGATGGGTGGTGGGAGTCGGGGTGGAGGTGACGGAGGGGTCCGAGCCGGGGGTGCCGGAGGCCAAGTCCGCTCCCTCTGAGGCCCTGGGCCCAGCCTCGTCTTGTTCTGCTGAGTTGGGCTCTGGTGATCTGCCCTCGGCCCTGGGCGGCTGCTGTTCCAGCCAGGAAGTGCCCTTGAGGGCGTTGTCTGCGGGGAGAAGACCCTGTGCTCTATCCTGAGCTGCTGCCCAGTGTCTTCCCCAGGCCCACCTGGCTCCCAGCTCTGGGGCCATGGCGGAGAGAAGCGGGGAGGCCCTGAGGAGTAAAAGGCCTCAAAAAGGGGGAGGTGGGGAGGCTTTGCGGTCAGCAGACCAGCTCCGAGCACCCCAGCTGAGTGAGCTCAGCCAAGTCGCCTGCCTTGGTGGACCTCAGCTTCCCCTTCTATGGAACGAGAATCACAAGGCTCACCACGTGCGGCTGCTGCGTTGATCAGAGGAAAACGTATACAAATCATTTGCACAGGGCCTGGCAAGTACGAGGTGCCAAATATGAGACCCCTTCCCTCCTAAGTGTCAAACGCTTTGTACCAATTCTTTCATGTCCTCGATTCAACTCCAGGAGGCAGAAACCCTTGCTCCCAAATTGCAGACTTTTTCCTTATCCTTTCCCCTGGAACCCAGCCTGTTCCTCTCACCCAGTATTTGCCACTTCAAGCAGGGAGGGGCAGGTGCAGCCAGCCTCCCATCACCTCTGGACTCCAGGTCTCTGTCTCTGTCTCTGTCCCCCCACTCATCTCCTATCTCTCATTTCGTGGCTTTCTCGGAAACCACCCTCCCTTTTTCCCACCCCTGCTGGTAAGGCATTTGCTGACAGGATGACTTTTTCTGCTCCCGTGGGACCTGTGTGGGGCCATGTCTGGGTCATCCCTGACCCACACACTTCTCTGGGCTGGGCTGGACGGGGCCTGCAGAGGGAAAGCAGGAAGATTCAGTGCCACATAGCAGAGGACAGAGCTGTGAAGGGGTCTAAGGCAGGCTTTGCAGCCCGCTGACCTGGGTTCCAGTCCCACCACTCACTGTGAAACCTGGAGCCAGTCTCTTCACCTCTCTGAACTTGTTTCCTCACCTGGATCAAGTGCAACAGCATGTGTGAAAGTACACAGAAAACCAAGAAGCCAGGGACAAAGGAAAAGTGATGGTGTGGCCCCCAGGGGACGAGGCCCCTTGACTCCAGGACAATTACCCGACTTCTTCCTTTTCTCTCCCTGCCAGGCTTGCTCTTTGCATAGGGTTTAGCCAGGCCCCATTGTGGGGCAGCCCCTGGAGTCTCTCGGGAATGGGGCACACCCTCTTTCAGGGGAATCTGGCCTTGGCAGCCTGCCAGGGCAAGAGGCTTGTTCCCACGGGCCTCGCTGGCAGAGCCAGATGCTTGCAGCTGTTCTTGGGCAGTGCCCAGCCAGGGGTCAGAGGCTCTGTACTGTGGCCAGGCTGAGCTGGCAGGACTCAGAGCCAGTCAACAGCTAGCACCAGGGGCTTGGGGAAGAGGCCCCTGAGCCTTGAGAGACCACAAATTTAGGGGGCTCTTGAAGGAGACTGGTCCCTCACATTTCTACCTTCCGGTCCCTTGGACGTGTGGGCAGAGGTCCTCACAGAAGGAGGTGGTCAACAGGACCCGGGAAGGGGGAGCAGGCTTGGGATGCCCCTCAGGCATTTGGGGAGGGTTTCAGAGGAAGAATCAGGAGCCACATCAGTGAGAATGGCCCAGAAATTTGGGTACTCTTGGAACTTTGGTCTCTTGTGTTTTTGGTTAATTACTTGGTTGCCCTTCACTGTGATCCCCCGTGGATTGAAGGAAAAATATAGGAGTCTGTGGGCTCTTCTTTGGGGAAATAAGAAGTGGGGGGTGCTGGAGAGGCCATCCATTCCAAAGTCACTTGGGAAACAAGAGGTGCCCAGAAGGCTCCATGTCATTTCCCAGAATGCTGGCCTGGCTAGAGGTCTGGGGACTCCTACCCCACCTCTGGCTGTTGCCTGGCCACGGGTATGTTTTTTCCCACTGGACTGTGAAGTCCACGTTAGGCAGAATCTCTGGGAGATACAGCAAGTACATGGTGGACCTTCAGCAACTTTTTGAATGAAGAAGGAAAAGTCCAGTGAGAGCGGAAACAGCTGAAGATACTGGAAAGGAACTGAGTGGCCCTTTGTATTGTTTATATCATTTCATCCCCAACAACGCCATGAGGGGTATCATCTCATTGTGTGGATGAACAAAGGGCACCAACAGGTAACCAGTGGAGGTGACATCTGGGCAGTTTGTAGAGAAGACACTGGATCCGTGTAGGTGTTCTTTGGGGTGCCATCTATCAGCAAGCCCCCAGTCCCCAAGGGTCCAACCCTCCTCCAACTCACCAGCCACAGCTTCGGCCACCTCCTTCCTGCCCGCCTTGTAGTAGGTGATGCCTCGGATCACAGCCTGCTGCTGGGCCAGGGTCCGGGGCTTGGCTGTGGGCTGGGGGAATCTGCCCTTGCCGCCCTCCTTCCTCAGCTTCTCCACCTTCAGCAGCTTCTCCTTAGGAGGTTTTGGGAGGCCCCTGTCTACAAAGCTCTTCTGCATGTTGCTGTATTTGTTGTTGTCTTTGCCTTTCCCTCCAGCTGTGTCCTGAGGGAGAAGTGAAATCTCAGACTTAGGGGAGGTAGAAGAGGTGTTGTGGGAGGTCACGGAGGCTCAGCTTATGGGGACTGGAAGCGGTCATGCCACTCCAGGACCTACGCCTCAGGTGCTCGTGAAGTCACAGCTTTCCCCCAGAATGGCGAAGTCCATGACTGGGGTGTGCCTTGGTTTCCCCACTCAGCCATAGCTCCCAAGCCCAGCCTCATAGGTTAGATTCCTGTCTCATTTCCAACCACCTGCATCCTCGCCCCCAGGGGGTAGATTATAATGATCAACTCCCTAGGGAGGTAACTGGTCACCAGGTCAGCTTCCTAGCCCTGTCTCTCTCTCACTCATGGGTCTTTGTTAGTGGGCAGGGGAGAGGTTCTCAGGCTCCGAGGCAAGATGACCAGTGTCATCTCAGTGTGCCGGGAACTGTCCCAGTTTTAGCACTGTAAGTCCTGCATCCTGGGAAACCCTTCAGTCTCAGGCAAACTTGGATGGGTTGGTCATCAAGGGCATTGCCCTTTGTGCATGCAGTTTCCAACGTTTTGTAAATTTTATTTTCACTTCCCTTTAAATGCCTCTGATGCTGGCTTGGCACAAGATCACAGGCCCTGTGACATCACCTATTGTTAGGCAGAATCTCCAGGAGATACAGCAAGTACAGTATCTAGACCTTCCATGTCGTGGCCAAAACAGCACTCATTCGCGCCTGTGGACTTGACACGGGAATGAGCAGGAAGCCTGCCCTGGGCTAAGGCACCAGGCTTCCTCCACGTTTTATCAGCGACTAGGCGGTCCCGGCTGCAGACACAGATGGCCCCATCATCACAATGTCAGCACAGGAGGCCAAGAGGCGGAGAGGAAGAGCATGGGCTCGCCAGTCACACAGATGCGCGTTCAAGTCCTGGCGCAGCCGCCCTCTCTCCATGTGACCTCGCTCTGCGTTTCCTCATTTGCCAAATGGTCAATGATGCTCCCTCCTCATGGGTGGTTATGAGAATAACTGAGATCCTGTCTGTGAGGAAGTCAGGTTTAGACTTTAGAAGTCAGGTTTAGAGGATGTCAGGATTCCACAACGTCGGCTCCTTTCTTCCCTACTCCAAAACACAAGGCCACTGTGCAGAATGGAGCGGTTGTGCCCTACACCTGGGTGACAGGCCAAAGGGGCATGAGGGCACTGAAATTGAGCCTGTACTCCCATTTGCCAAGCCACACACCCTAGTGTATGTCTATCATAGGAGGGAGCCTCTGTACAATTTGCCCACCTACAAGGGGCTCTTTTTATTTGCCCAGAAGGAGAGCCTTTTTGGCAATTTGTCTGCTTAGAGGAGGGCCTTTTCTTTTCTTTCTTTTTTTTTTCTTTCTTTCTTTCTTTCCTTCCTTCTTTCTTTCTTTCTCTTCCTTTTCTTTCTTTCTTTCTTTCTTTCTTTCTTTCTTTCTTTCTCTTCCTTCCTTTTCTTTCTTTCTTTCTTTCCTTCTTTCTTTCTTTCTCTTCTTTCTTTCTTTCTTTCTTTCTTTCATTTTATTTTTAAATTTATTTATTTTGAGAAAGAGAGAGAGGGTGCAGGAGGAGCAGAGAGACCACAAGAGAGAAAGAGAATCCCAAGCAGGCTCTGCACTGTCAGTACAAAGCCCGATGTGGGGCTTAAACCCATGAACTGTGAGATCATGACCTGAGCTGAAACCAAGAGTCGGACGCTCAACCAACTGAGCCACCTAGACGCCCCAAGAAGGGCCTTTTTCAAATACACATAAAGGTGTGTTATATGTCTTGGATGGCTCTGTCTGTTGTCTCTGCTCACTTTCTGCTGAGCTTGAGTATGGAACGCCTGGGTACTTGCTGTAGGAATTCTCCACTCCAGACTGGGTTGATGAAGTGGTGTTAGTCTGCAGGGTTCCCCGAGGCATTGCCCATCTACCCCCGAGCAGGCCTGACCCAGCCAGGGGTCCAGCCACAGCAAGGGAGGCTAAAAGTGGTTTTGCTGCAGCCCATCCCCAGGACCAGGCAGGGAGGGTCCTCTCTACAGCCTTGTCCCCACTAGTTTGGAAACGGAAATGCCTTGGATGCCGCCAAACACCTGTCTCAGCAAACACACCCCTCGGCTGGATCCCCACATCTGCTCCCAGCTTACCTCTGTCAACCGTGCTCGCTGTATGCCAGCAACCCCTGCCCCCAACCCTGCTGTGGACTCTCTAGCTGTGCTAACCCTCAGCCCTCTCCTGTGCTCTCAAACCCCCATCCAGCTGGTTCCTGGGACTGAGGTCCTTGGCACACTGTGTTCCCAAGTCCACCCACCTTCTGGCCCCATCACCAGAGCCATGGCCTCACCTGAGCCTTGCTAGCAGGGCCGGGGGCTGGGGCAGCATCTGGGACCGTGGCGGCGTCCTTCTGCAGCAGCTGGAGGCCCAGGCTGGAGAGCTCCTTCTTGATGCCCATCATGATGGCCGAGTGATTCTCATAGCGCTTCAGCTGCTCACTGAGATGGCGCATGCCCTCCTTCACCACCTCGTTCTCCCGGCTCAGGTTCACCTTGACGCTCTGTGGGGCAGGACCTTAATCAAGGTCTTTCTAGCCTCCTCTGAGAGCCACTCCCCACCCCCCGCCTCCCTGGAGGGGACACCCCAGCTTCACTGCCCGTCTCCTGAGCAAGGCCCAAGGGTACAGACAGTGGCACCAGCAGGCCTGGGTGGGTAAAGCATGCTGCCCAGAGGCCATGTGATCATTCATGTCTTATTTAAAAAGTGAATGAGTGGTGTTTTTCCCTTGGGCAGAGGGAGCCAGTTCCTCCCAAGTGAGGCTGTTTTCTCCACTTCCACTCAGAGTTAGCAATAAGGGGTTTTTTTTGTTTGCTTTTTTTTTTTTTTTTTAGTTATCGCCCAGTGAACAGAAGCAAAGCGCAGATAATGCAAAACAGAAGACAATTAAAAAATCATTTCTTTGTGGCTACGGAAACCATTTCTGATTTGTTCCAGCCACAGCAGATACACTCTCCAGATCGCCTGGCTCCTAGTTCCACGAAGCGAGTTAACATTTCCTAAGATTACGGGAGGAAAGGCCAAAGAAGGATAACCATGGAGCTGGCATCAGGAGAGCCTGGCATGTACGAGGGGCACAGAAAACACCGGCGCACGGTAGCAGTCCAACAACCATTACCTGACTCCCATGCCGGCAAGGGCCTGGCACACGGTAGATACACACCAAACACTTTTTGGATAATTGAAGCCACTGTGACCCCAGCTTTGGGGAGACCAAGGGGTTAATCTCTCACCCGGGGGCACAGGATGCCCAGGTGCCCCCTCCCTCTGGAAAGGAAGCTGGGAAAGGAAGCCCCCACACCCGCTCCTGGCAGCTGCATGGCCCCAGGCTCCCGGCAGCCCAGCAGGGGCCGGATGCAGGAAACAGGCGGAGGCCGGGCTGTGCCAGCAGAGATGTGTGCCAGTAAACCTTGAACCTCCAGCGTGGACGCCCCAGGATTGTCCAGCTCTGTCGCTGTCCTCAGGGGGCAGTCCTGGCCACCTGCCTAGCCCTCCAGCACATTTGCACTTGACCAGAAGATGCGTCTGCTGCAAGTGGGTACTGGGACCGCCATGCTGTCCTAATAAGCCCTACCCTGGTGGGCTTGGCCAGTCCTGTACTTTTATGTGGCATTTTATGCGACAAGTAGCCCTGGACTTGTGTAATGTATGAGTCTTGGTCTTGGTGAACTGAGGGCAACTGCAAGTTCCAACCAGCCCTACTCCACATCCCTTTCATGTAGTCAGCCAGTGCCTCAGTTTCTCCAGCCAGCCTTCCAGCGTCCTGTAGGCCCATGAGCCCAGTCAGACCGCTTTTCCGAAGTCTGGACCCAGAGGCCTACAGCTCCCTCTCCCAGCTGCCTGCTGGAGTCCAGTTTTCAACAGCCACCAGGGTCAAGGCAGAATTGCCCAGGCCCCTTCAGACACTACCCTTGGCGTCCAGTGTTGACCCAGCCTGGCTCCTGGGTAGAGCTCTGCCCTTACCTCTTCCAGCGTGTTCATCTGGGAGGCCACCTTGTGGACATAGGCGTGCACTTTCATCAGGTCCATGCTGTACAAGGTGCCCTCCAGGAGATCCACCATGGACTGTAGCTGCCCAGGAAAGGGTGAGAGGGTTAGGGTAAGGGCAGAACACAGGATCAGGCACATATGGTGCAAAAGGAGCTCTACCACTTGGAATGGCCTCATGGGGCCTCAGCACCCATTGGACCCAGCTTGCTAATAATAATGAGAAAAGCAGTGGATTCCATTCTTGAACTCTTATCACAAGGCAGGTATGGTGTTAGGGGCTTTAACGAGCTGTTTCACTTAGTCCTCAGGACAACCCCACGGGGTGTGTGGACACTGGAGATCAATGTACATGCCCTGGGATCCCTCTTACCTATTTCTTGTGCCCATACCTGGCTTCCACGTGCCTCCTTTTTAACAGCCTGCATCTGTGACCCTCTTCAAAGAGCTTCTGTGTCCCCAAAGTGCCTGGGAGCGTATGTCCTCCCGGGGCAGTCCTTAGGCAATGCCTGGCAGGTATGAGCATTGAAAAGCCCAGCTCCCTAGCCCCAGTGGGGGACAACTGGGCTGTCATTCACACTGCAGCATCCCCTGGGGCTGAAGCTGATGCTTGGCCTGAGACCACACCCTACTGGGCTTCCTTTTCTTCCCACCTCCACCTCTACCACTTTGGTACCAGCTTCTCCTGGGCTTTTCAGAATAAATCACCAGCACACGAATCACTTGCCTCAGAGTCTGCACCTTGGGACCCAAAGACAAGGTCTGGACAACTTTTCCTTCCTTCCTTCCTTCCTTCCTTCCTTCCTTCCTTTTCTTAATCTCTGTGCCCAACATGGGGCTCAAACTCATGACCTGAGGTCAAGAGTCCCATGCCCTACGGACTGAACCAGTTGGGCACTCCGACAAAGTCTGGAAAACTTTTATTTTCATCTTACAGAGTAGGACATTGAAGCTTAGGTGAAGTGACTTGTCCAAAGCCACCCAGTTGTTAAATGGTGGGGCCGGCAGCAGATCCCAGATTGATATACACCAAAACCTCTCTCCTATCATGCTTTACCATTCCTTCTTGTGTTCAGATGGGGAAACGGAGGCCAAGAGAAGGGAGGAGCTTGCACAACAAACAGGCCAGTGGCAGATGCTGTGTCACCCGTGTCCAGCGCAGGGCTCCTCCCTGCAGATGTCCCTCCCCTTCCTATCTCCATCACACGTCATCAGGATATGACCTTTCCAGATGGCCAAGATGCCAGTGAGTGTCAGGGAAACCAGGGCACAAGGGGCTGGCTGGAAATCAGCTTCCCCTGGCTTCTTGAGGAGGGCTGTTTCTTCAGCCCACCCTCTCACATGGCCCTACGCTGAGTCCTGCAGCATTTCTCAGGGTCTGAGCAAGCCAGCGCTCCTGTCTGACCCTGGCCAGCTGTTTCCAAAACAGTTTTACTCCCACTCTCCCAGGGGTGTTCAAGTTGTTTTAAGCCAGAGATCTTTTCTTTGAGTAGGCATTGATCTCTAAAATGGAAAAAGGGAGTGGAGAAGTCTTACGGAAGCAAGGGTTGGGCCTTGAGTCTTGTCTGCTCCCCTGTAACCTAGCTCAGACCCTGAAGAGTTGCTCGGTACCCCTTGGGCTCAGGGGAGCACAGTCTGAGAACCATGCACATAGACTCGTGTGTGCTTTGGCGTCCTTCTCTGTGAAATGAGGCAATAGGGCTGTGGTCCGGAGCAGTAGTGTCTGGACAGGGCTCTGCAGAGTGGGCATGCTGCTTAGGGCTTCATGAATACCAGCAATAGTGATACTATTCCAGGATACTAAAGGGGATCCTCCCAGCTTCAGTCTACTGCCTTCATGGTGACCCAAACTAGCTTTCCAAAACACAGCTTTGACCTTGGGTCTCTCTGCTGCTAGATAGCTTGTCATGGCTCCCCAGTGCTCATGTATGACTTTTTACTTCTTAAGCCTGGCATTCGAGCCCTCTATGCTCTGCCCATGTAACCTCAATGGCCTCAGCAAATGTTTCCTGTGGGCCAGGAACTAAGAACAGTGATGAGTAAGATAGACACAAGCCTTCATGGTCCTTCACAGGCTGTCAAAGAACAGAGCGTAACAGAGAGGTGCCCAGATCATTAATGTGAGGACGCTGACCTTGTCTAGGAGCAGATGTGGATTAGTAAAGTATGCCGGGAGGGAGTTTTGTTTGAGCTGAGCTCCGCAGGAGGAGCCCAAATTAGGCAAAGAAGGCAGGAGAAGGGCAATCCAGGCCAAGGGAACAGTTTGTATAAAGAGCGGGAGGGAAGAAGAAACACGGTGTGTTTGGGCCATGCTACCGAAGTGTGGTTTGCAGACCAGCACTGGCCCAAGCTATTTGTCGCTCATCTATGATAAGGTAATGACAAAAAAGTGGGAGTAGACTTTTACAAACTTTCAGATCCCTTTGACAAAGAAATTTTTAATCTGTTGACTCTACTAGTAAAACACTGGATTTGTATTTTGCATGTCTGTTTTCTGTTTCATTTTTCGAATAATTCATTTTTATGGCATTTTCCAAAAGTATTGGTTCTTGTTTTTATTTTTTTATTTAAAAAAAATTTTAAAGGCTGCCTTTTTTGAAAAAAAAAAACACTTAAGTTTATTTATTTATTTTGAGAGACTCAGAAAGCATGAGTGGGGAGGGGCAAAGAGAGAGAGAGAGAATCCCAAGGAGGCTCTGCACTGATGCGGGGCTCAAACTCATGAACCCTGAGATCATGACCTGAGCCAAAATCAAGAGTCGGACGCTTAACTGACTGAGCCACCCAGGCACCCTGGTTCTTATTTTTTAAAAATTTGTCTTGGGGCACCTGTGTGGCTCAGTCGGTCAAGCATCCGACTTCAGCTCAGGTCATGATCTCACAGTCCGTGAGTTCAAGCTCCGTGTCAGGTTCTGTGCTGACAGCTCAGAGCCTGGAGCCTGCTTTGGATTCTGTGTCTCCCTCTCTCTCTGCCCCTCCCCTGCTCATGATCTGTCTCTCTCTGTCTCAAAAATAAATAAAAACATTAAAAAAATTAAAAAAGAAAAGAAAACTGGTAATAAATAACAAGAGCCATAAATCTGTTCATGCTTTCGGCACAGTAATGCATCTTCTGGGTATATAACTTTAAAAAAAAATTTGTCTTTCACCACAGATAGTTTGAGAAACCCTATGCTAGAGGAATTGACAGGTGGCTAGTGGGGCTGGAGCAGAGACAGTGCAGAGAGCCATCCTGGGCCACATCCACTCCACCTGCTCTCACCCATAATACCCTCATTTCTTCTCTGCCTGAGGGACTCCTACCAAGCCCTCAAAGCCCAGCTCTAATGTTACCTCCTCTTCTGGGTTCCCACAGTCCTGGGACATCCGGTGGCCCAGCACCAATGACACTGACATTGTTGGAGTCAGGAGCTGTGTCCCCATAGGACTGGGAATTCCTCAAGGGTGGGCCCATGTCTAGTTCATGTCCAGAAGGAAAGGGAGTGAAGAGGTAAAAGGTATGCACCTGTCACTAACCTCCCCAAGAAAGGGAATCTAAAAATCCTCTCCCTCCTACTCAGAGTCATGCAACAAAGACCAAATCACAGCCGAAGTTCTTAGCTTGAAAGGGCTGGGGTAGAGACAGGGGAGGATATAACATGGGTGTGCCCTGCTTCCCCTCCTCCATGGGCTTCCCTTAACCTCCTCTCCTGGGGGGCTTCCCATAGACAGGCTTCTGCTGAAGGACAAGTTGCCGAGCCTGATGGGAGAGGCCTCAGCCCTGTCTCATACTGCCTCTGCACCTCTCTCTTGGGGTTTTCTGGGTACCTCTCAGGTACCTGCCCCTACACCTACAGTGTGAATGAGACACAGTATTTTCTCCTCCTCTCCTCCTCCTACAATACCACCTACTGGGTCAATCTCACCGCTACCCTACTCTGGTCCTACAAGACTGAATGAAAACCATCATGGCTGCTGTGTACTGAAAAGACCTAAGGGACCATGGGCTCCTGGCTGAGAGCAAGTCACAATCCCTCTCTGGGCCTCAGATTCCTCCACAAGTAAAGCTAGGACCGTAAGTTTGCTCTCCAAAGGGCTGTGGCAAGGATTAAATTAGCCAGAATGTATGAAAAGGTTTTGTGTATCCTCATGTAAAGTATGCTTACAATTTAGTTAATGAGAAGTGGGCTTGAACAGAAGTTGGGGTTTGTCCCTATGGCCTCAGTGCCTCAAGTCTGTAGAACCCTAGTGAAGCCTCAGGGAGACAGTGCATTCCGGGGACTGACAAGTTGTTAAGAGGTAACTTGTCCTCAAATTCAATCCTATCCCAGCTTTGAGAGTTTTGGTATCCATTTAGTTGTTACAAAAATAAAACTAAAGTTAAATTTAAAGAAAATATTTTTAGCCAAATGTGGGAGACCATTTTTCACAGGTCTCTTGCTTTTTTCTGCATGTCTTGCATGCAGCGGTGCTGCCTGTCTTTGTTCCAGGACATCTTATTGTATGGTGAGCAATCTTGGAACATAGAGAGAGTGTTTCCCTCCAGAGTCGGGAAGGTGTGCTCAGTGCCCATTATAAAAGTTTTGGATTTTTTAAGCTTGGGGCTCCACTCTTGAGAAATACCCCACTGTGTGTGCAGGTGTTATCTGGTCTTCACTGTATCACCCCATGGGAACTGGAGCTGGAAGAATCAGTTCAAGAAAATGTAGATACTCTGGCTGCTGTGAGTAATAAAGTCCTTAGTCTCTGACCCAGGAGGCTTGTGTCTTCTGCCAGCATCCATGAAATGGGCAGGCTGACTTGTTATCTTAGAAGTATGGTAACATCTCAGTCAATTTCACAGTTCTTGATACCAAAAAAAGGCAACATAGATACTCATATGTTTGGAAGAAATTGTAAAAGAAAAAGATACTCTCAAAAGACAGCAAGTTTATCTGGTCCATTACAGAAAGGAAAACAGGAGAGTAACGTTGTTTAGAACACATGCTTTGGATACAGCAGGAAGTCGTTCAAATCCCAGCCCCACCAAGCACAGAGCTGGGTGTGTTATGAATGCCACAAAGGTGCCTGGCTGGCTGTGGGGACTGTGATCTAGCCTGCACATGCCTATTCAAGCCATGTGTCCTGGTGGTAGGCCCTGGCATGGGGCGGTGTCCCTGGAGGTGGGGCTTCTTTCTGATCTGCCTATGGAGGTGGCTGGAGGGAGGTAAGCATAAAATTTATATAAAAGTATGGTTTAGACCCCGAAGCTACCTGCCATTATGTGAGAGCTTGGGCCACACATAACTTGTGTCACCTAACTTCCCAAACCTCAGTATAAAACGAGGACAGTGATTCCATATTTCCCAGAATGGTTCAAGAATTTAGAGGAAAAAAAATGTGAAAAATGAGCTTAGCACAACATCTGGTATGCAGGTGGTGCTTGAATATGGGAAGTGGTATCATTACATTAAAAACAATAAAATGCCACAAAACTTAAAATTTAAAATACTATATTCTAAGGTGCTGACAGATGAACTGGTTTGGGTAAAATATAGGACACTGAACTAGGTGATAGAGTATATATCTGTTTGCTTATTTTCTGTCTCCCTTACTCAAGGCACGATGAGTTCCCCCCTTTATCCCCAGAACAGTGCTGCCTGGCCGGTGGTAGGTGCTCTGTAAATATCTGTTGCATAAAGAAGCCTGCATTGTGCACACCTGCTAGAACACAGGGTAAACTGTGTAACCGCCACCTCCATCACTTACTGGAAAATAGTATTGGGCAAGAAGTGGCTTTCCCTTCAGGGAACCTCGGTTTCCTCCCCTGTGAAATGGGGTAACAACAGCAGCCACCCAGAGTGTGTGGACTTTTCACTGAAAGGACAGCCCGCGCTAGATACTCATCCAGGAGGCGTTCCCTGCCCCCCGCCCCAGAAAGTCTACCTTGAGGAGCTCCGGTGCCTGCTTCTTGAGCTTCTCCATCTTCCACTCATTCTCGCAGGGGTTGAGTGAGGAAGGTGGCGCCGTGCAAGAGCAGCGGCAGTCGGTCCCTGAGCTCACGGTCTCCACAGTGTAGAAGTCCTCCACCCGTGCCCGCCCGCTGCGCACCCGGCTGCATGCGTCCTTGCTCAGCGGCCGCATGATGCACTTGCAGCGGCAGTCAGAGCCCTCTGAGGTCATTCGCACCTGGTCCATGTCCCCAAACACCTGCAAAAGGGGCTCCGGTGAGCCGAAGGCCAGTGCTGGGGGGGAGAAGGAGGAGGGAGGAGGAGCCAGGAGGAGGCACCTGGGACAGGTAGCACAATCCAGTGCCCTTGGCCTTTGGGGTGCCTGGCTGGCTCACGTAGTTGAGCCCGTGATTCTTGATCTCAGGGTTGTGAGTTCGAGCCCCACACTGGTTGTAGAGATTACTCTAAAAAAATTTTTTTTTAACTCTTAAAAAAAACAAAACAAAACATGGAATTACCACAGGACCCAATAATTCACCTTCTAGATAGAATTATTATCTAAAGATGACTTCCCCAAAGAACAGAAGACAGGTATTCAAACAAAGACTTGGGCATGAATGTTCACAGCTGCAGGATTCACAATACTTACGAGGTGGAACGAATCCAAATGTCCATCCGCTGATGGGTAAACAAAAGTGGTGCGTCTATACAGTGGAATATTACTGAGTCAAAAAACGAATGAAGTATGGATGCATGCTACGACTTGGATGAACCTTGCCAACATGCTGCTAAGTGATAGAAGCCAGACGCAAGAGGCCACATATTGTATGACTCCGTTTATTAATATCCAGGCTAGGCAATTGACAGACACAAAGCAGATTAGTGGTTGCCAGGACTTGGGAGAGGGGAAATGGGGAAAGACTGCTTAATGGGCACAGGGTTTCCTTTTGGAGTAATTGAAAATGTTCTGGAACTAAGTAGTGGTGATGGTTGCACAACATTATGAATGTACTAAATGCCACTGAATCGTGCACTTTAAAATGGTAAATATCATGTGTATTTTATCACAACAGTAAAAGATATGAAGAACTTTTATCGGGCACTTACTACACCCTGGTTTTCATGTGCATCACATCCTTCAATAATATCTGTGTATGGGGGACTAGTTACCTCCAAAGTCCTTACCATGGTCTTCAAGGCCTACTTGAACTGACAGCCTCTTCTCAACCCTTCCTCTTGTCACCCTTTCCTTCCTTTGGGTTACTCCATTCCAGCCTTTGCAGATGTGATACCCTCATCCTGAAACCCTTATTCCCCTGATACTCCCTTGGCTTATTCCCTCATGTTACTTACACATCACCTCCTCGGAGAAGCCTTCCAGACTAACCCACCTCCCCTTACTCTGTCCCCTTATCTAGTGGCTTTGTTTTTCTTTATTATACCTATTACCATCTGAAGTATTATATTTGTGTTTGCTTGTTTTTTTCTTACTCTACTGAAGGAACCATTAGAGAAAGGGACTTTGTTCAGTTCTCTCCTATACCACAGAATAGTGCCTGCATGGCCTATAGTAGATGCTCTGTAAATATCTGTTGGATAAATAAGCCTGCATTTTGCAGAAATGCTAGAGCACAGGGCTAAGACCATGGTGTCTGCAACCTGGGTTAGTAGCTGTGAGATGGTGAGCAGCTCAGCCTTTCTGGCCACTCCTTATTTGGCTCAGCCAGCCTACTCTGGGCTCTAGGCTCTTGGAACACAGCTCCCCAAGGCTCAACCAACAAACACCCCAGGCCTCGTGGCTACTTAGCTCTCACTGAAGTAACCAGGACTCAGTTTATGGCTCCCTTGGGCTTCCTGCCAACCCCAGTGCCCTTGAATGTCACAGGGCCCTTGGAGGAAGGGCCAAAGGCACCCCATATCTGTTCTGAGCTGTCAGACACCTGTTTGGGCCTCTGGCCTCTGTTGGACCCTGGGTGACAGCTGGAGGTGCAGAAGAAATAGGTTGAGATACATTCTTGAGCTTTCCTGCTATATGAGAAGCTGGCAGAGTAGGCTCTGAGAACACAGAGGAAGACACCCATGAAGACTGCTCAGAGGAGGGCACCCTTGGGGGGCATCTTTAAGGAGGAGAAGGGCATTCGAGGGACAGCAAATCAGATATGTAAAGATGAGAAATGGCCTGGCACTTGGGGATCTGAGGGAGAATCATTTTGGCTGGTACTTGCAGGAACCCGGGGATGGCAGAGACCAGCTTGTGGAGGGCCCTGAAAGCTGGTTGGGGATCTTGGTTTCTTCCTGAAAACACTGGGGAGTCACGGAAAGATTTTAAGCAGGGGAGAGCCAGGTTCAGATCTGCATTATGAGAAGTTGTATTATTATTATTATTATTATTATTATTATTATTATTATTATTGGGCTGCCTTGTGGAGAGATGGTGGATGGACCATCCTGGGTCACAGACCTCGGAGGTGACATTTACTAAGAACTCACTAAGTGCTGGGGAAGCGTGGGGGCAGTGGTTAGGCAACAACCATGGGCCACCTACAGCTGTGTGTTCTTGGGTAGATTACTTAATCTCTCTGTGCCTCAGTTTCCTCATCTGTAAAATGAGGGTACTACTAGTGTCTGCCCAACAAAGGACTGAGAGATGGAATGCCAGGATTATGCTCAGTCCAGTGCCAGGAGCCCACAGTACCGTCTGTTTACTGTAGCTGTTGTTATTACTACCAAATATCCTGAAAGGGGGTCATTTTCCTGCTTGTTTCTCTATGTATATGCAGTGGTAGATATTCTTAGAGGGTCTTACAGATGCCCTGGAGCCATCAAATGACTTGTTCAAGGGGATTAGAGCCCAGTGTGGGTAGACTTCCAGTCCCCTGGGGGACAAGGAGGGTGGGGAAGGAGGAAGCTACCAGTAGCTTTGTCCTGGGCCCTCTGTGGGCAGAGTGTACCCTGGGCACTTTGGGGCAATTCTCCCCTGCCTGTGAACGCTGACAGCCAGGCTAGGGGTCCTGCACATTCCTTAAATCTCAGCCAGTGCCTTAAGCCTGCCTTCCGTTCGAGACTCCTGGGCCCCCTTCCCAGATCTGCCGGGACCTCCAGCCACCCCCAGCCACTCCCCAGTGGGTGGATATGGATGTGCTCTGTGTGGCCAGGCCAGAGAGGCTTCCTCCTGGGGACCCACTCATAATCCCAACGTCCACCCCCACCAGCCTCCACATCAGATTGCAATATTCCTTGTCTCCTCAGATGAGGTGCTACATCCTGAGGGGGGCGGCCAAAGCCCTGATACCGGCCAGGAGTCGGAAGAGGGCCTCTGCTCCCAGCCCCAGCTGCCAGGAACCTAGGCAAGGCCCTCCCTTCGGTGATTACTGGGGCCGGCGGTGCTTGATTGGAGGCAGCAAGGCACCATGGTGAGGAGCCAAGCCCAGACTCAAATCCCAGCTCCTCCATTTCCCTGCATGGCCTTGACCCCTCTGAGTCTCTGCGTCCTCCTCCATAAAACGGCCTCCATTTCCCTGCATGGCCTTGACCCCTCTGAGTCTCTGCGTCCTCCTCCATAAAACGGGGAGGATAATAATCTCTGCCTCGTAAGCTTGACCTGAGGCTGAAATGAGTCAAAATGCATGCAAAGCGCCTGGCACCAAGCCTGGCACAGAGTAACTGCTCTTTAAGGGGTGCGTGCTATTCAAGTAGCCGCCAACAACCCTCCCTCATGTTTGCACGTCATTTTCTACCTCTCTTTGCTCTCATCACAGCCCCCTCTTACAGAGGAGAAATCTGAGCATCAGAGAAGACTAGAGGCTTGTCCAGGGTCACTAAGAACAGCCTGACTAATAAAACTTTGGTTTACTTGCTGTTCCTCCCATGACCACCCATAGTCAACAGGCAAGGGCTTCTCCAACAACAATTGAGCTGGGACAGAAAAGGGGGGCCCTGGGTTGGGTCACAGGGGATGGTATAGGACCTGGCCCACCCTGCCCTTGGCATGAGGGCTGGAGCTGTTGTGAAGCAGCAAAGTCCCTGCATCACATCGCATCTCTTTCTATGGCCTCACTCAGCACACACCTGCTGCCAGAGACCCCAGAAGTGTGTGGGTGGCTCAGGCTGAAAAACATCCCTAGGTATTTGGGGGTGCCTGGGTGTCTCAGTCGGTTAAGCGTTCAACTCTTGATTTCAGCTCAGGTTGTGATCTCACAGTTCATGGGATCAAGCCCTGCATTGGGCCCTGCACGGACAGTGCAGAGCCTGCTTGGGATTCTCTCTCTCCTTCTCTTTTTGCCCTTCTCTCACTCTCCTTCTCTGTCTCACTCTCAATCCCTGCCCCTCCCTTTTCCTTTCTCTCAAAATAAAACAAACAAACCAAAAAACATCCCTAGGTATTTGTAAGGAAATCCTCCAATGAGATGGTGAGAAGGCGTACTTGAGATTTTTCTGAAGAAAGATGGATAAATCTGGCCACAGTGGGAAGAGGAGGGTTTACACTTCTAGAATGTTATAGAAATGAACAGATTCACATTGTGTTACCTTGAGGTGGAGTCTTCCTTCTTTTCACATGACCACCCCAGACTCACTGGGAGCCAGTCTCCATGTCCCCCTCAAAGCCCTCCCCTAGGGCCCAGTGCCAGCTGGACACTCCCTAGATGGCATAGGACCCCCAAACTTAAGCCATCCAAAACTGAACCCAGCATCTTTTCTCAACTGATGTCCAACTACCCTCCCACCCACCCCAGATATCTGAGCCTCCTTTTTACACTGGACAAGCCATCAGTCATGTTCTTCCAATTCTTTATCCTAATTATCTCCCATCTCTATCCGTGGTTCTCCATTCCATGATGATAGCCCAAGTTCAGACCACATTAACTGCTACCTAGGAACACAGCAGCCTCCTCTCTGCCAGCATAATCTTCCAGAAGCTCCCCTTTGATGATCTTTACTCTCTTGCTCCACAAACCTTCATGGCTCCCTATATCTCCATGAGTTTTCAACTGGAAGGATGTGCCTTGGAATGACCTGGAGTACACTTGGAAAATGCAGGTGCCCTGGCCTGAGTCCACACTTCTTAACTCAGACTCCGAGGCTCCCCAGGCCATCTGGATGCCCACTGACGGCTGAGAATCCTGTAACCCCAGGATTCTCCAAACTCCTCAACCTGACTCTTTTGACCCTCAGTGTTCCAACCTGTCAAATAGAGGTTGGCAGCAGGGTTGTGTAAGATTCTGAATTGAAGTGCTGGGCGTGGGGCTTGGCACACAGGATGTTTCTCAGTACTTTCTTCTGGGTGCCCCAGCCAACAGGAATGTTGGGGCAAGAATTTCCCTGTGAAGAGACCCTGTGGGGCCTGACCTGGCCCCACACTCTTTGTGTACAGGAGGAGGACTTCATCATTTGTATCCCTTGTATGCCCTGAGCCTGTTTTCAATTACACCCACAGGCAGAAACTCCCCGAGCAGAGGCGCAACAGCACCGAAGCCCCCGGAGACCAGCCTGGCCTAGAACATTTGATTCAGCCTGCGCCACCACAGCCTGCCTGTGCCAGCCTCTCCTGCTCTCCTGGCCCAGTCCCTACAAGCCTTGGCCTACCCTCCGTCCTTGGGCCCCTGGTCAGCAGCAGGGATGACCAAAGACCCCCATCCCCTTGTCACCGCCTGGATGCATGGCAGTGAGGCACGCTTCACAAATGGGGCAACTGAAGTAGCAAAGGGGAATCCTCAGCCACATTGCAAGGGCATACAGCAGAACCAAGTGCCATGCCTGGCTTTCATGTGGTTACCTGTCTGTCCCTCCAAGCTGGGCAGCCCCTCAGAAATGCCAGGGAATCTGTGAAGCCCTTCTCCCACTCCCGTGCTGGACAAAGCACCTCCTTAGATGAAAATTCCAAGTCCTGTTTAGGAGAGACCTTGCTATAAACACTTGCTATAAATTAAAACACCCTGAGTAAGGAGCTCCCTGAGACCACAGAGTTCTGTAGTGAGTACTGGGGTTGAGCTGCCCCTGCACCCCTGAGAGTGGGGGGCAGGAGTGGGGGGGCTGGACTCCCCCAGGAGCAGGAAGCCTAAGGTGGGGGGCAATTTAACCCTTTAGGGCCCTAGATAGGCTTCAAGTCCCAGGCTGGCCCTCAAAGGGCTCCCCCCTCTCCAAAATAGGACAGGCTTGGAGAGGAAGGATGGTTATGGGGGAGGGAAAGGGTGATAATGAAAACAGCTCTCTCTGTAGGGCCAGCAGGAGACCGGCTGTGCTGAGGAATGCAGAGTAAATTCACCCATCACTTGATTTTTATTTTTCCCAGCTGGCTGAAGTGGTGTGGGGTGGGAGGTGTCTGAGGAGGGCTGTGCTGCATCCTGCAGGCTCTAGGGTGCACCTCCCTACCCACCAGCCTCAGCTTGCCCTGGAACAGCTACACACACACACACACACACACACACACACACACCCAACCTAGCAAGTGTTTGGCTGACTCACTGCATAAACAACATGTTGGGTTTTCTTTGTCTTTGCTTTGTTTTGAATGTTAGCCCTCCCCCACAAGCTCTACAGTCCTCTGCATGGCTCAGAGGATGCCCAGGACCAAATATTTCTCCCAGCCAGAGATGGGAGGGGCAAAGCATTGATCAGGTTGTGTGGAGTTTTTTTTTTTTTTTTTGCTTACTGTTCCCCTACCTGAGCCAGGTCAGGGAATGCGAGAGATCCTACATAGAAAGGAAGTTGGACAGAGATTGTTTGTCAGATGGGGAAACTGAAGCCCAGAGTCAGGCAGTGACTTGCCCAAGGTCACACGATCAAAGAACAACAAAGGGCTAGAACCTAGGTCTTTGGGATCACAAGCTGGCTACTTCTCTATACACCCGAGTTTCCCATCTGTAAAATAGGAATGATATGCATTCCCTTCTTATCTTTGGAGTGCATGGTCAGGACTGCAGCTCACTTGTTTTCGTACCCTGAGCTGAACCTTCAGGGTGAGGGTCTGCTAGTGCCCAGTGCTCATAAACTCAACCTGTGGCTAGTGGCTTTTGCCTTTTACCTTGCTTGTGGGCAGTGCAGCCTCATCTTCTACCCAGGAAAGAGGCTGGAGAGACACCAAAGAAGTCACTCCTTTGCTCTCCTGCTGTATGAGTAAGGGCCCTACTTTCTTCCCACCCCTCATTCATTCCCAGTCCCCTTCTCCTTCCTGGGTCATTTCCAGAACACCCTCAAGGGGTCCCTGCTCTCACTGATTCTGAGTGCTTGCTCTCTCAACATTCTGGATCTCACCTCCTTTTGGGTTCCCCTGATAAGATTTCTTAATCACAGTATGATTTATTGGGCACCTACTAGGTACCAGGTGTGGTGCTAAACATTTTACAGGCATGACCTCACTAAAGAACACCAATTGCAGGAAGTGGGGACTATTATTATTTCCATATTTACAAGCGAGGAAACGGAGGCTCAGAGAGGTAAAGGCCCAATGTCACCCAGATGAGAGATGGAGTGGGATTTGAACTCAGGTCTGCTTGACACCAGGGCAGATCCTTTCAGCCACAACAGAGAACAAAAGCTCAGGTCCCTTAGGGAAACACGGTGTCCTCCAGAAGGCGCATTAGATCCCTAGCAGGACTACCAGAGGCCAGGCAAGTGGCCAGCCCACTAGGTTTATTGGGTAGGGACTCTGGATGCCCAGCATGGCCTGAAAGCCTTGACTCCCGCTCTGTTGCAAATCCTGGAGTCCCTGGGTAGTTAGTAGTTACCCAGGGGTCTACCCTACCTGGTTAGCCTGCCGCGGAAACTTTCAGCCAGATTTCCAGACTGCCCCTGCCCAGCACTCCTAGGAATCCCCTTCCTGGGCTGGGGACTGCATCTCTTGCCTGAGCCCCCTCTAAACTCCCAGGGTCCCCTCTCCCTGGCCCTGGGTTTCAGTGCTGACCTTCTCCCCGCATTGGACTGGGTCCCGGAGACCCTTCCTCAGGCCCCAGGTCCCAAGTACTCCTACCATCTTCAGCGCTTCTTCCCCCACGCGCTCCTCTCCCTGGGTCCTGGCCCCAGCGGCTTCCTTGCTGAGCCGGCCGGGTCTCCCACTCCTGGTCCTCCGCTCCTGGCCCGGACACCCTCCTCGGTCGGCACCCTAGCCACAGCGCCCCCTCGCGCCCGGCTCCCCGCGGAGCTGAGCCCCGATCAGAGGGCCGCGCCGTACCTTACTGTCAGCGCGCACCCGGCCGGCGCGCAGCAGCAGCAGCAGCAACAGCAGCAGCAGCGGCGGCAGCAGGAGCAGGGGCAGTGGCCGGGACCGGGTTAGGAGGGCGGCCGCGGCCATGGCGGGATGGGCACGGTGGGCACGGACGGCCGAGTGCGGACGCTGGGAAGCGCGGGCCGCACTGTGAGCTCTGTGCAGCCGCCAGCGAAGCCCGCGCGGCGCGCCCCCCGCCCCACGCCCCCTCCCGCGCTGCCGGGGGCGGAGCTAGGGTGGAGGGGGCACCCCGCCCTGCCCGGCCTTCTCTCTGCGGGGCCTCTTCGCCATTGGGCGGCTCTCCAAAGGGCATCCCTGCCAGGACACAAAAAAGGGTCTTGTTCGGAGTCCCCAGGAGCCTCGGGGCCAAAACGCGGAGCGCGGGGTCGACACACGGAGGAAGGTCCTGTTCTGTGAGATGTGGGACCGTGGGCGTGTCCCTTCACCTCTTTGAGCCTCAGTTTCCTAATCTGTAAAATGGAGAAAATAGTGCTTTCCTTTTGGAGTGGTTGTGAAGTTCAGATGAGTGATGTTTCCAGAGCAGGTGAGCTTTTCAGCTCTCCAAATACCCAGACCCCGCCACCTCTACCCATCTCACGACTCAGACCTCTCTCTCCCGTTGTTTCTTTTCCTTTTCCCTCCGTGATCCCTCCCGTAGATCCCTAATTAAACTCCAGTAGCTCCTGCCTTTTAAACAGCCTTCCTCTTCCCCATCCTCAAGAGGGAGTGCTCATTTCTCTGATTCCTAGGCAGCAAAACTCCCAAGGAGCCGCCTCTGGTCGCCCCGCCTCAGGTTCCCTGCCCTCCTCTCGCTCCAGCGCTTGTCGGTCTGGCTCGGAGATGGCTAGTTGAGGTCCTCGGGACCTCCTGTCACCGCACCTAAGGCGGCACCTCCAACCTCCCAGGATCGATGGCTCTTGATCATGCCTCCTTCCCAAACTCTCTCCTCTCTCGGTTTCTTTCGGATTCCCCGTATAACCTCGCACGGGGCTCTTTCTCAGGCACTTTTGCTTGTCCTTGCACCTCTGCGCACTCCGGGATACCAGACACCTCTTTCCTCTCCACGCTGCCTCCGTAGGTGACCCTCCCCTGATCCAAGACAGTTCCACTTGTGTGTCTATTTATCTGCCCTTGTAAACTTTAACTGCTCAAAAAGGAACCCTTATATGCACCCCAAATGCTACTCTCAAGCACTTCTTCCTGATGCATAACCCTTCCCCCTCTTCATTTTCTTCATAGAATTTATCCCACATGAAACGTTCTAGTTGATGTGTCTGTTTCCTTGTGTCCTTTACGCCTTCCCTTGTGGGAGAGAAGTCAACTGTGCACATACCTTGTGCATGAGTAGCTAGTTGAGTGGTCTCAAAGTGTGGTTCCAGGACTAGCAGCCTCAACATCACCTGGGAACTTAGAAATGCAAATTCTCAGGCCCTACCCCGGATCTAAGGAAGCAGAAACTCTAGGGATTTGTGCAATCTGTGTTTTAACAAGCCCTCTAAGGGACTTATAGTTTGAAGAACAACTGACCTAGCACAAGGTCTGGTGCTCCCTAACTCTGAGCTGCATTAACGAGTCACATGCTTCAGGTGTTCAGTACAAATTAGCCTCTTTCATAACTAGAGATCTGGGGACATGTCAAAATCAGGGCTAGATTAGTATAAAAAAATAAATGTGGTATGTGCGTTCTTATGTGCATAGACTGTGAATGGACACACAATAAGTCATTATGGTGGTTATTGCTCAGGAGGGAAAACAGTTGTTGGGAATCAGTAAGGAGAAAGGTTTACTTTTCTTTTTTTAATTTTTTTTTATTTTTATTTTTTTCAACGTTTATTTATTTTGGGGACAGAGAGAGACAGAGCATGAACGGGGGAGGGGCAGAGAGAGAGAGAGGGAGACACAGAATCGGAAACAGGCTCCAGGTTCTGAGCCATCAGCCCAGAGCCTGACGCGGGGCTCAAACTCCCGGACCGCGAGATCGTGACCTGGCTGAAGTCGGACGCTTAACCGACTGCGCCACCCAGGCGCCCCAAAGGTTTACTTTTCATTGAATACTTCTTTGCATCTGGGATTTTTGTAATGTGTGTCCTATCTATTCAAATAATAGACAAAATGTACTTAAAATAAACAGAACCAGGCAGGGGTTCCCTTTCTCAGACCTTTCTCCCCATGCAGCCTGGCTCTGACTCTGGCTAGGCTCTGGAAGAAAAAGGACACTGCCCACCTCCCCCAACTCTGCCCCCTGCTGGCTGTCCCACAGTATGGCCCCAAGGTCTCTGTTTCCTCTTCTACACCCTTTTGGTCCTACCCCCTGTCCCTCAGCAGGCTCCAGTCACAATAGATTCTCTAAGTTCTCACTTGGCCTTGGGGCCTTTGCATATGCTCTTTCCTCCTGAAACTCTGCTCAATCTCACTCACTCTTCCTCATTTCTCTTATTTCAATGCTTCTTATCCCAGAAAGCCTCCCCTGATCATCACTGCCAACCAAAATGAATCCTGCCACGTATTCCCACAGCACAAGGAACTTCTAAGTGTGTTCTCAGTTGTAGAACTTATGTGCACATGTGGGTTTGTGTGGTTACTTGATCTGATTAGTCTCCACCAGCACAGGGTGGAGGTGAAAGCGCCCATAATGGGGCTCATACCTGCCTTGTCCTTAGCTCTATCCTTGTCTTATCCTGTTCATCCTGTTTGTCTGTCTGCCTCTGGCCTCAGGACCACTCTCCTGAAGATCTCTCCTTATCCTTGGATACTTTCCTTTCTAGCTCTTCTGTCAGGAGGCCTGTGGTGATGGGAGTTTTTTCCATGTCTTTCTGAGCCTGTTTTCTCATTTGTAAATTGAGGGAAAGTACTGACTTCCCAGGATTGTTGGGGGGAGAGGGCAGACACTGTAGGGAAAGCATCCCATACAGGTCCTACCTCATAGGACTCTATATGTTTAAGACAGTGGCTGCGTCTTAGTACATTGTCATTTCCCTCACCTTTCTCAGTTTCATGGTAGCTGACTCTTCCCAAGGAGTATTTTCAGAAGACAGGTAACTGGGAATTAGGATAGCTCTTTTTATTTATTTATTTATTAAAATTTTTTTTTAATGTTTATTTATTTCTGAGGCAGAGAGAGACAGAGCATGAGTGGGGGAGGGTCAGAGAGAGAGAGGGAGACACAGAATCCGAAGCAGGCTCCAGGCTCTGAGCCGTCAGCACAGAGCCCGACGCGGGGCTCGAACTCACGGAGTGCGAGATCATGACCTGAGCCGAAGTTGGACGCTCAACCGACTGAGCCACCCAGGCGCCCTGGGATAGCTCTTTTAAAAAATGTTTTTATTGAGAGAGAAACAGAGCATGAGTGGGGAAGGGGCAGAGAGAGAGAGAGAGAGAATCTGAAACAGGTTCCAGGCCCTGAGCTGTCAGCACAGAGTCCGATGCAGGGCTCAAACCCAGGAACGAGATCATGACCTAGTCTGAAGTTGGACGCTCAACCAACTGAGCCATGCAGGTGCCCCAGGATAGCTCTTTAACAGTAGTAACAGGTTCCATTTATTAGGTTAGGCCTAATATTAATTGCTTTGCATGCCTCATATTACTTTTATTAAAAATTTTTTTAAATGTTTATTTTTGAGAGAGAGAGCGCGCCAGAGTGTGGAGGGGTGGGGGGGGGGGCGGTGGGAGGGAAGCAGAGAGAGAGGGAGATACAGAATCTGAAGCAGGCTCCAGGCTCTGAGCTGGCAGCACAGAGCTGGATGCGGGGCTCAAACTCACGAATGGTGAGATCATGACCTGAGTTGAAGTTGGACACTTAACCGACTGAGCCATCCAGGCACCCCATATATTTTTGTAAGTAGGCTTTACGCCTAGGAGAGTCCAACGTGGGGCTTGAATTCATGACCCTGAGATCAAGACCTGATCTCAGATCAAGAGTTGGACGCTTAACTCTCAGAGCCACCCAGGCGCCCCTGCATACATCATATTATTTAATTCTCATAACAATCCTGTGAGGTAGCAACTATGTCTATTCCCTCCCTCCCCCTGAGAAACCAGGACTTTGAGGATTAGATGTAACACACCCAAGATCACAGTTACTAAGTAGAAAAGTCAGATTTGTTTTATTCATCCTTTTACCCAGTCAGCAATTATTTTTTCAGTGTCTACTATGTCTAGGCTCTGTGCTTAGCAGCTGGGGTTATAATGATGAGAGAATAAAGGGATTTGACTAGTCATATCTAGAAAAGCTTTTAGGAGGAAGTGACAACAAAGCTGGAGTCTGAAGGAGGAGGATGTTGCTTCCAAGGGCTAAGTTTTTGGCTGAAGTTTTTCTCCATCTTTGAGGGTCAACTTAGAATCTGTCCACCACTGAAACCCCTGGCTTTCAGGAGGTTTCTGCAGTGCCACTTAGCCTCTGATTGGATCTCCAGGGAAGGTGAACTCACTATCTGCAGAGGACTGTGATAGAAAGGGAAGTTCTGGAAGGCCTAGGAAAACCATGTGGTCCTGACACATTTTAGAACCCAGAGCTGAGGGTATGACCCAGAGGACCTCTGCCCCCCCTCCCTCACACCACCACCACACTAAGGCTTTCCTCTCCCTCTGGGGCTGGGGAATGGTGGTAGGAAACCAATTAGCTTAATAAAGCTGTAAGGAAACACAGAGGAGATCTAGATGTCTCCTGGTGGGAAGTATTTTAAAAAGTGTCCCTGAGGATATATTTGAACAGGATCTTGAAAGATGAATAGGAGTTTGGGACTGCGTTGGGTGAAGCCAGCTTGAAGGAGCCAAGTTTGGGTTTGGAATCCCCATCACTGCTGGGTGACTTCAACATTGTATCATAGGGACAGTATCAGAGCTACCTCATAGAGCAGGTGTAAGGTTTAGACAACACAGTGTTAACGTAAACTAAACAGTGGCCAGCACAGATTAAAGATACAATACAATTAACCAATGTTGGTAAGGAACAGCCACCTTCAAATTGCAAGGAAGCCTTGCAAAGCATCCTGTGTAGCAGGTGGGGGAAGGTGTGTGATGAGAAATGTGGGCAGGGGTCAGACCAGGCAGGGGTGCAAATGCCAGGATAAGGATTAAAAAAAAAAAAAAAATTAAGCAAGGATTGACAGATGAGCCAGGATTGGGAGGGCGGGACTAGGGGAGTGATGAGGAAGAGGCAGCCATGAGGAAGCTGTGGCACGACCCGGCAGAGTGGAGGCGGGCAAAGCACCAGAGTTCTCGTTCTTTGTCTTCAAGCAGGTCAGGTAGGGCTTAGACCTGGGGCGGCAGCCACGATGAGTCCTTCCCTGACAGGGTCGCTGAAGGTCGACGCCTGGGCAGGCCTAGAGGCTGGTGGCCTCGCGCCACCTGGTGGCTGCAGAAGGTACTCAGCCGAGAGCAGGGAGACCGCAAAATCCGGCATTTTGCTCTGGGAAACTGAGGCAGGAAGCCGGTGGGGGTGGGGGCTTAGGACCTTCCGATTGGGCCTCGTCCCTCTTCTAACCCCATTTTACAGACAGGGTAACCGAGGAGAAGGGAAGGCGAACAACGTTGGGTAAGGAGTTTCTCAAACGGAGGGCTTCAAGACACTAGGAGTCAAGAGTCTGAGAGTCTCTTTAATGGCATCAATGGTGTGGAGCTTCGTTTGCCATTCGGTTGGGCAGGGAGAAAATTAGAGAGGAGGAAGAGAAACCGTAGTCCTTCCCGCCCACCCGGAGGTAAAGGCTTTTAAGAGTACCCCGGAAAGCAGAGTTTTATAGATCCTATTTGCATACGAACGTAGTCACCTGGAGTTAAACTCCATCCCTTTAATCTCAGGTCCAATTTGTCCCGAAGCCGCGAAGGAAGTCCCTCGTGAATACCTCTAAATTCCGCCCCCTCTAAGCCCCGCCCACAGGGCTGGGCTTCATTGCACGTGCTCGCCCAGCTCCTTCGCGATCCGCCCCTTGGGAAGACTCATTGTCGAGGCGGGGGGAGACGGGGAATCGTAGGGATCGTTAATCATGGAAAAATCAAATAAAGAGAAGGCCCTGAAGTAATGTTTGTTAAATTTTTACCGGAAGTTTTTATCACAGTTCGAGATATTGACAGGCCTTGGCCTTCACTTCTCAGAGCTGCTTATCCTTATTCCCACCCCTTTAGTTGGTGGGGTCCCGCGTGGCCGGCCTCGCCCGGCGGACTTCAATTCCCAGCGTGCTCCGCAGGACCGTGCGTGGCAGCGGCGCGTGACGTCGGGGGAGGGAGCTGGCCAGTGCTGAGGGGGCGCGGCGCGGAGGGGCGCGGAGCCGGGCGGCTCGGGGCCCAGAGAGCGCCGCGGCCGGGAGCCCGCCGGCCCCTGACAGCCCCCTCCCCCCGGCGGACGACGACGACGAGAACGAAGGCGCCGGTCATGGCGGAGCAGCGAACCGAGCGCGGGCCCTGAGCACCACCGCATGGAGCGGGACGAACGGCCGCCTAGCGGAGGGGGAGGCGGCGGGGGCTCGGCGGGGTTCCTGGAGCCGCCCGCCGCGCTCCCTCCGCCGCCGCGCAACGGTGGGTGAGGGGCGTGTGGAGCCTGGGCCCAGGAAGAACCGACTGCCTGTCCCTTGCCCCGGGGGTTTCCCCCCCCTCTCGGCCGACTTTTTGGGAAGCCGCAGCGGCTCTGGGTCTCCTCGGCGTGGACCTTCACCCCGGTCCCCTCAGCGCGGACCCTCCCTCTCCTCCCCCGTCCTGCTCAGTGTGGACCCTCCCCCTCCTTCCCCGTTCCCCTTAGCGCGGACCCTCCCCCTGCCCGGTTCCTTCAACCTGGACCTTCGTTTCCCCCTCCCTTCTGTCCCCTCAGCACAGGCCTCCCCTCCCCCCGTCCCCTGTGCGCGAATCCTCCTCCCTCCCCCCAGGTCCCCTCAGCTCCGAGCCCTCCCCTTCCCTGGGTCCCTACAGTGCAGAGCCTCCCTGGCCCCCCACCTCGCGTCTCGTCAGTGGGGGCTTCCCCTCCCCCTCGGGTCCCCTATGCTCAGAGCCTCCCCTTCATCCCCCCAGAGGGTCCCTTCAGCGCGCTCCCCTCCCCCCCGCCCCGGCCTTCTCCCACGCGGGTGCCCCCTCCCTCCGCGGACGCCACACCCTCGTCCCCGTCGTTCTCTGTGTCCTCACCTTTCTGGAAGCCGCTTTCCTGCTCCTATGTTGTCCCGGGCCTCCCGTGCCACCCCCGTAAGCTCCGCGAGCCTCCACCTCTGCCCCGACTCCCCAGTTCGTTAGCTACCCGCTCAGCGGTTCCTTTTTCGGACCTCTCGGTGCCTGCTCCACACCCCATTCCTCCGCTCCTGCTCAGCCCTTTTCTCTGCTGGTTTAGATCTGTGGCCCGGCCAGGCGCTCGGGACACCTGCCTCTTTCTTCTCTTCCACCGGCCCGTCCCGGTCCGCGCCTGCCCGAGCTCAGCTCTCCTTTTCCCTTTCGCGGTCCCGGACCCAGGCGCTGAGAATTCCTCACCTGGCCCGGCCCTTCCTCCCGCTCTCCCCTGCCCCCACGTCCGGGCCAAGTCCTTGGGTTCCTCCCGGCTGACTCGCCCTCCTCCCCCCCGGCTCCCTCCTTCCTCAGGGTGTTTTATTTGTATCTGTTTGATATTTTCCCCTTCGGTGTTTGCCGCGGAATGTTTTTATTGGTAACGTGTAAGGAGCTTTTGTGAGGTCGTAAAAGGTGAACTTTTGAACTTGGAAAGCGCCCTGGAGCAATTAGCGCAGGCGATAGCCCCGGGAGGCCTGCATTACAAAGGGTGCTCGTACCGGCCGGCAAACGCTCCGGCTGCAAACCCGATTTATTTATTTATTTGCCCTGCCTTCCACCTTTCACATCTTCCTCATTTCCGAATAAAGGGCGCCTCCTCCCCTCTCTGCGCCATAAACTCGCAATTCTCTGAAAGATCTAGGACCGAACAGTGTCTAACAAGTAACAGATTTCAAATTGAATGCAAACACCCGGGACAGTTAGGAGGCACTAAAAATTAATTGCTTCAGCAAGAAGCTTCTCAATCAGGACAGTGACCTGGCAGGTGTGAGGAAAGTATCCCGAAAATAGGTCAGTTAGGCGAATGAATGAGAACTGCCGAAGGAGAGATTTTTGGGGTGAATCTGCGCGTTCGTGTATTTATTGACTCATCAAGCATTTGCTACTGCCAGTTTAGTAGATCTGGTGTTTTTACCAGTTAAAAGTCTGTTTAGAAAAGAGCCTGGTTAACTTCACTTGATGTGCTGACCAAATAGTGGTATGTTTGAAAAACTCTTGTCCTTTTTTAGGCTGTATGTGATGTGTGCCATCTAGGTGGCTGGCAGTCCCATGAGGTGTCTTTGGAGAATAATTTCTGAATGTGAACATGTTTTGAGATCAATAAAATCCCGTGTCACAAAGGAGGAGGCTGGAATCCATTGAGGGTAGAAGACGACAGTATCATAGGAACAAAGGATTTCTTTAATGCTTTTGATTTTTTTAAGCTTTTAAAGTGGAGATTTGTTTTGGTATTTATGTATGGATGTTGTAAATCCTGATCTAAAATTTACCACGCTGCACTTTTACCTAAGCTACATCTATCTTATAGCCCGTATTAAGTGTATCCATTTTCATAATGTCTTTGTATGTGTGTGTACTTCCTGTACCCACCTGTGCGTTAACATGTAGATGATTGATTTTAGTACAGACATTACTTTCAATTCTGCTTGAGAATGTTGTAAGGGAAACCTAGGAACTGCATTTGCTATTAATTATTCATTAGTACATTTTAAAGAACTCATTGGTAATTTTAACTCTTAATCAGATTTCCCATTCATAGTCTCATTTCCTCAATTGGTCAGAACCATTTTAAAGACTGTTATCGAGCATTCCATTTAGGCCAAGGTGGCTTTAATATTTTACATCAGTTCGATTTAGTGCTATAAATATTTCCTTTTTGTTGAAAACACAGTGGGGACTTTGGACAGTTTGGGCTTAAAATACATGAAATGTTGACTGTTGTGGGATATTTTAGTGTAAAAACCAGCATTGTGTACTGTTTTACAATTTATGTTCATTATCTCTTGCAATTATAATTTAACATGCTCCCAGAAGAATTACCAAAGTAGAAAAAATAAAAAAGAAAGTTTATCTTTGGCATGGTGGGAACTTGTTTCTTCCTTTTATACTTCCTAATATTTTTCTCCAAAAGTGAACCTGCTTAAGTTCTAAGTAGAGAAAATGAATTCTTCTGGCTCTGTATCCTAATGACTGATTTACATTTTGTATGAAATATCTGTAATAGATCGCTGTTTAGATAGGAGGTCTTTTGGTTTGTGTCCTGAAGAACTAAACTGGAGGTGGAATTTTAGAAATGCTTTCCTGCCGGAAACGCCATTGATGCTGAATTTACAGTCCTTTAGATGTTTTTTATTATTCTATCGGAACAGAGTTGCTAGCCTTTTGATGCACCATCACCCTTTCAGGAATTTCATGTGCTGACTGCGCTAGATATTTTCAGTTGTTGCTGTAGGTTTTCATAACAAACATGAACTCGTTCAGTCATGATAGAGGGACTCTCCTTTTGGGGTTTCAAAGGGAGACAAAAGATTTGGGGAAGTATGTGCTGAATATTTGTTATATTTTAACAGAATGAGGTAGTAATCTTTTAGATATTCCAAGTAAAGGAAGGTTATAAGCCATTAACCAGTAATTAAAAGCACGGTTTCTGTAACTACACTTCAGAGGAAATGGGGAGAAGTTCGCTAAATAACTTAATGCCTTTTTCCTGGTATGACCATGCCATGCAAATGTTTATCCCTGAAAATATCAGATTTTTTCCATGACAGTTTAACTTTTCAGTTCTGTGACTTTAAAAGTTAATTAGGAGTCCCCTCTGAATTTTCTACTTTCATTAAAAAAAAAAAAGCAGCAACATACTCTGGTACTGTTGCTTAGTACAAGTGGCACACAGGTATTTTGTATTAAGTTCGTGACGTCCAAAGAACACTGAAAGGCAACAATGAACAGATTCACTGGTGATTTTGAGCAGCTGAGGTGTGAGATGACCACATTTCTGATCTCATATTTACCACCCATCAAATTCTTTGTGAGCATTTCTGCTCCTTGTAATGAAAATACGATCGTGACATGCTTCCTAATTTGTAAATTATTCTGAATTCCATAGGAAAAAGGTATGTGGTGTGTGTGTATGGCATGTGTTAGCATGTGAAAGGGAGTTAGATGGAGAGGATAATGAAAGAAAAAAAAAACCTGGTAGATTTCCTCAACTACGCCCAAATCCTACATTTCCATATTTTATTCATAATTTCTTAGTTTATAATTTTCCTCCTTTTTCCTGGCGTTGTGGGGCTAAGGTGAAAAATAAGCCTTAGGTTGAAATAACCTATTTTTAGGTTAGTGGAGGGTAGAAATGCCAACTGCTACTATACTGATAAAAAGAAGTTTCTTATAACACTTGTAGTGCTTGTTGTGCAAGTTCGCTTTAAATTGCTAATGATGTTTGGGAGTTTGGGGGCCTGGGGCTGTGTATGTTTCATCTTGTATTAAGATACCATCACTTGGTTTTTATAACTAGGTAGATATTTATTGGTTTTTGTTGAATAAGTTGGTCCATTAATGAATTGTGTTGAGATCACAACTTCTGGCTTCAGAATTTCAAAAGCCAGGATAGCTTCTTCCAAATCAGGAGACTTCGTTTTCAACAAGCTCATCTAGATCTTGGGGGCCTTCTCATAATTTTTGGCTATTTACTTTTGTGTTGTAGCCAAGTTAAAGGATACTTTCTAAGTATTTACATGTATATAATTAGGTTGAAAGTTTTTGAGAAGATAGCTTTTAAGAGCAAATTCTACGTTGTTGGTCAAATCTATTCTTTTAAAGTAGTACCATAAAAATGCTTTATTTTGTGTGAACCAATCACTTTATATGTGAAAAAGGGTAATAGAAAAATTAAAATTCTGAATCAACAGATAAACAAAACTTGCATTACTACAAAACGTCCTTGAAACAGTTTTGAACAGAAGGTAGCTACTGAATATGCCCATACAAGTAAAGATTTAAAATACTTAAATTTTCATTGCTTTGAAAGTATTTCCCAAACCAAGACATTATAAAAGAAAGCATTTTGTTTCAAACTTTTACATTTTTAAGGACAACGTTTTTTTAGCTCAGGTAATTTCTTAAGGGTTTATGGATGCCTCTGATTGATAGAGTTCAGAAATACCAGAATTATTAAAGTCAGCAAGAAGTGCTGAGCAGGTGATTTTTTTTTTTTTTTTTCGGGTGTTCAGCCTCTCTTAGAGCCATAGTTTCAGATTTATCTGAGTTTAATCTTAAAAAAAAAAAAAAAAAACCTTTGGATATAACTTTGATAACACAGTATTCCGAGAATCAAGCCTAGTGTTCTATTTGTTACTTGTTTTCCAACATGGCTTGTCTGTATGAAAAGGATAAGGCTATTAGACTATAGATCATGGAAAATTAGAAGAAAGACATTGTGAGGTGTCTAACTTGCTTTTCAGTGTGATTTAAAATTAATTGTAAACGAGAGAACTTTGAGAGAATAAAATGCTTCCGACTTTATTTTGTCCTTATTACCTGCTGTTCAACAGCAGGCTGTGTAGAACAGCTTCTCAAGAAAACATTTTTTTTTTTTTTTTTTTTTTTTTTTACTAGTTATGACTATTTAAATAAGACTTTACTGTGTAACCTGGTAATTCTAATTAACAGTGATTTAGTTGGGGAGCAAACCAGGATTTCCTCAGCTGGCTGCTGGGGAGCTGAATTGCTTTTTTCCCCACCCCCAGCTGCACCAAATCTTTTGATCCCTAAGCTACAGTGGTTGTCATTTGAGAAAGCAAACTGAGAGAAAATAAGTCGTGAAAATAGCCTACTTTGAGGCTTCACTTGCATTTTTGAATTTTTGTTCTTAAAAAAAAATTACAGGAGTAATTGAATCTTCAAAATTTATATTGAATGGAGCAAACTCATGTCTAATAGAAAATTCTTGGATTTTCTTAACGAATACACTTCTTTAAAAATTTTGGGGTTGTTTTAATACTGATAATCACTATTTCAGAAGGGAAATTATCCTAATTATAAATTCACAGGAGGCATTCCAGTGCTTTGAATTTTGTTAGGAATGGATGTTTGGAGGAAAGGAGCCTTTATGCAATGGAACAATTTTCATTCAAGGTAGTTTGTGGTTTCTAAACCATCAGAATTATATAATTCCAAATAACGAATCAGAAATTCTTCAGTCATATACTAAATAAACCCTACAATGTGTTATAAGAAGAGTTAACTTTAAAAAATATATTCAAATAGATTTTTGGATCCTAATTGCAGATTGTACACCCTTCAGTTTGTTTATACCAGAGAAGCTATTCAAGCATAAACCACAGATGGCAGTAGTAGCATATTTTTCTATTTTCTAGAGGGATTCTTGCCTTTAAATTGGTGTCCATTCAATGGGCACTGTTGATAAGTCAGCTGGCAAAGTGTAATGTTTCCAAAACCAATTCCCTAGGCAGTGACATGTAATGTATTCCGGAAACAAATCCGAGCATTTGATTTGAAGATACACTCTGTGGGTGGTTTGGACCAGAATAGTGACTTTGTCAAAGGGAAAATTATAAAGAGAACTTCTTAATAGTGATAGAGGGTATTGAGTAATAAACACACTGGAACTGTAGCTGTGATATTAGCATAGGATGTATTTGTATTAACCATAGATATTTGCTTGAACAATGGTTTGTGTTGGAAACAATTTATAATTCATTTTAAAATATACTTAAGAATCATTATTTTGAGAGAAGTACACAACTAAATTCGTCCTGTGGAAGAGATGGATAGCCTCCACTTTTATTTGCAACTTTTTACATTTCATAGTATGGAATTTTAGATCTGTCTGTAAAAATACTTCAGGGTGGGTTCTGCTTGCTCTTTCAGTCATCACTGTAGTGTCAAAATTTCTGTGTTCTTAATTTTCTCCTTTAAAAACACTGATTGAAAAAAGAACATAATTCATTAAACAAATTTTTAAACTTCTTATGATATTTCCTTTGAGTTCAAAGGAAACAGAGGTGTTATCATCTAGTTTAATACTCGGGCACATATCTGTAACAAATTTGTGCCAAAATGAAGAATGGGCTGATTGAGTGAAGGGAACTGCCTTAACCTATATCTAGTTTTCATTTAAAAAATTTTCTGTAACTCATGCACTCATTTCAGTCTTGAAGCTGTGTCATTTTGGAAGGATTAAACATTCAATCTTGTTAACCATTTGTTAACTCCTTATAGGTCAAATGCAATGTTGTTTGTATCACAGCTCTAATTTATTCAATTTAGTTTTTCTCTCACAAAAGAAAAGACCCAACACTTCTATGCAGTCTTACTCTCTATCCTGCTTTCTCATCTCTTGCCTTTTAAAATTTATAAATGATTAATGAAATGGTACTCAGATGGATTTATTGTTTTCTGTCATTCATCATTTGTTGATCATTCATTACTGGAATGTTTGTTTCAGACTTAATTTCTTCCCATTCATTGAGTCCTTAAATGTTATTACTATAATATCTAAACCATTGGTTTTCAAAGTGTGGTTCAAGAATCCCTGGGGAGAGTCCTTAAGACCCTTTCAGGAGGTTCTTGAAGTCAAAACTATTTTTATGATAATATGGACATTACTTGCTTTTTTCACCACATTAACATTTGTACTGATGTCGGAGAAACAATGGTGGGTAAAAACTGTTGGCGCCTTAGAAGAAATCAAGACACCAAACTGCACTAGTAGTTATTGTGTTTGTCCCCTCCGTGCACTTGTATTTTTTTTAAAAAAAGCCATTTCACCAAAGCCTGTCTTTGTTGAAGGGGTAAAAATTATTAATTTTATTAAATCTTGACCTTTGAGTACATATGTTTTTGATATTCCATTTGAGGAAATGGCAAATAGGCAAGTACACACAAAGAATTTCTGTTGCATACCAAAATAGAGTAGTTGTTTTAAGGAAAAGTGCTTGTGCAGTTGTGAACTGAACTAGTAGCTGCTGTTTTTCATGGAACACCATTTTCACTTGAAAGAACAATTGATAAACCAAGGTTTATTGGGACCTACGTATTTGGCATTCCATGTTTTTGGAAAATGAACAGTGAATTTGTTATGTTGAGGAAAACTGAGAGTATTTGTTGCTGGTGAGTAAAATTTGAACTTCCAGATGACAATTAGAATTTTGGAAAACTCATATCTGCCATTTTGAGCTTGACAGCTACCCAATACTTACGCCTTTTCTGATGAAATTGATGGTGATATTGTTAACATATGTGAGGGGTTTTTTTTGATACTGTACAATGAAATTTGTTAACAATTTGAAGATCGTATTTCAGTGAAGGAATATTTTCCAAATCACTGATGTATCATGTTAAAAAAAAAATTGTGCATGGGGTAAAAGTTCAGTTGAAAATGTCAAATAGACCAATGGATTTTAATGTGACAAAGTACACAGAGTTCATCGATACAGTTTTATATTTCACATTCAACTAACCATTAAGAATCTACCACTCACTGAGTCTTGGTGTATTATCAAAGAAAAATATCTATAGTTATTTTAATAAGCAAATACTTCTTCTTTTCCAGTTATAAATCTATGAGAACAGATTTTCTGCCTATACTTCAACCAAAACAGTTTATCACAACATACTGCCAGAATTAAGCCAGATGTTAAAAGGGATTACCGAAAATATAAAACAATGCTAATCTTACCAAATTTTTTGTTTTGTTGTAAAATAGTTATTTTTCGTAAAGACATTTATATAACATGTGACAAGTTTATTATTACTTTTAGATGAATAGATATTTTAAAAATTTAATGGTTTTACAGTATGATAAATATTGATAGATATAACTCATATAAATAATAGCTCTTTGAGGTCCTCGATAACTTTTAAGAATGTAAAAGGGGTCCTAATCACTCAGACCAAAATATGAGAACCTTATTCTAAGTGAATGAATTCAATGTGTAAGAAAATGGTGACTTCACAAGATACTATTGTTAGTACTTTGTTACTTTGGGTTGTCCTTTCCTCTCCCCCTCCCGCCTCCAAAGGGACTACAGAAGAAAAAAAAATGGAAAGAGTTCCTATCATTTTAAATTTTCTTTGCTTGACTAAATGAAGTGTGTCCTAGTTCACCCTGAGTTCTCTGACAGGCTTTTGTTACCTGCTACATGAAACCTGTTGCTTAACTGTTAATTTGTGGTAGAAAATTTCCAACAGAACCTGTTTCCTCATGAAAGGGAGATTTATAATTGTGGAAATAAATCTTACAACACAAAAATACTTAATAAGAGTCATTGCTGTAAAAATAATGGCATATTTATATGGGATAAAAAAGATCCTATCTTGCTTTTTAAAACTTCCAAGAATAACTTGCTTGTTTATTTTCAGATAAATTTGGCTTTCACAGAGTCTTCTAAAGTTGTGGTTTTGGTAATGTTATTTTGTAGATTGGTTTGCCTTTTAACCTGGTTTTCACTGAGGGATGTGGTAATAAAGCCGGTATAGAAGAAGCATCTCCTCTTCTGGTCTAAGAATACCCTTTCCTAGTGTGAGTAACATTTTAGTGTAAGTCAATTGCTATGTTGTTAAAGAGTTAGGGATTTACTCCTAAGGGTAGTTGCTATGTAGAACTCATTCTGTAGTGAGTTTGCTGGCAGAAGAAATGTCACATAACAATGTGAATAACAATAAGGAGTTACTGGATCAGAACTTAAGATGAAGCTTGATGGGTAATGAAAGATCAGTGAGATATTTAGGTTTCCTTCCTTGAGAGCTCTGTAATTATCTTGGTGTTCTTGGAGTTTCACATAGTGTGCCTTTTAAAGCATTTTTGTATTCTTTGGGGGTTGCAGCTTAGTCATAAGATACAAGTCTTTTTTATTTTAATATTTGGATTTTATTTCAAGTTTCAGATGGAATTTTAAAATGCATTCTTCATCAATTGAGTTAAATTGTTTTCATTACTAAAATTAATAACTGAGACAGATTTTTTTCTCCCATATTATTGCTATACTCTTGAAATCTAACCTGTCAGGAGACTTCCTCTCTAGCCTTACAGTCCTTCCTCCAAAATCCCTTTTTACCAGGATAATAAACCACCTGGGGGAAACCCCCCACTGATATCTATTTAGAGGGCTTTGTTTTTTGGAAGTGGCAGTAGTAGTCTGACACAGAGGAAGGATTTTGGTTAGATGGTGTGAGAGGGAAAGAGCATGGACTCTGGAGTGTGGCAGAACAAAGATCACAGCTATGTGACTTTGTCACTTGACTTCTCTGAACTTTGGTATTCACATTTAATAATTATAGCAGCTAACATTTATGTATAATATTCTAAACACCTTACATATATTAACTCAGTTTATCCCCATAACCCTATGAATTAGGTGTTCTGTTATCCTCTCCATTTTGCAGATGTGAAAACTGAAGCCCATAGAGGTTAAGCCCCAAATTTCATGCTTAGTAACATTATAAATAATGTTTCCTAGATTTAATCTCTCCCCACTCCCATACTGTAACTTTGAAATTGACTGTAGGGTTATTAGGATTAGTGACAAGGTCTTTATAAAATGCCAACCATATCTGTCCCAAAGCAGACACTTGTGAATCCAGACCATTTATAGTTGTTGAGGAGGCCCAGAACTCAGCTTTCTGTAGGTAGTCACAGAGATCCACTTTTAGAATTGCAGGTGACTTTTTTCTTTCTCTCATGTGGGCTTTAATAAGCCAACCAGGAAACAATTCTGTGGAGTCAGGGACATCCTTGGTGACTCTGAGTGGTGCTAAGGAAAGAGGGGTTTTGAGGTACTCAAGGCAGGGATAACTATCCCTCTTGTAGCTGTGTCCTCAACACTAAACACAAGGAATTGGTGTTTTATGAATGTTGAATGAATGAATGAAAAGTCAGGTCAGGAGTCTTGAGTCCTGATTTTATCAGGGTCCTTTGGATTTGAGTCCTTTGCTGGTAGTCAGAGAAAGTCTACAAAACGAAAGAATTTTCTTCTCAGTCACTTGGGAAAATTGACCAATATCTAAGTCAAGCAGTGTGTTTCAAGCTAAATCCAGAGTTTGATGGGCCCTGGAACCAGAGTGTAGTTTCTATTTGGAAATGTGGCTCTCCTTGTAACTGAAGTGACTAGATATACCAGATTAAGAAGAGATAGCCAGTAAACTCCTGGTTGTTTGCTTGACTGTTTTGGGGTATTCACTTTAGGAAAAGATGGCTTTGTCCTTTGTATCTTTTTTATTTCTGCCACACCAAAGCTAGCTGTATGGAAGAGAGGAGAACCAATCCAAGAAAGTTGATGTAACTTTTTGAAAATGGAAATACAAGAGCCAGTTGTCCAAAGCTTGTAAAACATAGAACATGATTTCCCAGCAAAGAGAGATACAGTGAGAAAAATGTGGCAATGTGGGTTAATAGATTATGGTAGCAGTATAGTTTGAGTAGAGAAGGACTTGAGAGAGAAGGCCAACCACATTATTTGGGGAAGTAGGAGGCCTAGGAACTGATTGATAGGCCTGAGTTTTGCCTGGGTTCTGATTCTAACACTGTAACAAAGCTCTGAGGCTATATGGATCCACCTCTAAAATGAAGGAGCTAAATTAGATAATCCCTGAAGGAGTTTTCCAGCTTTATGATGGAATGAATTGGGTAAAACAGGAAGTTGCAATTTAGGAAAGCCCTGCTTAAAGCAAATAGTTGTGATACAGCACAGATTCTCTGGGATGATTTTGATTTCAGATACCCTCAAAGAATGTTTGTATTTACCATACTTTGTTTCCCTGTTTTGATTTTAGAACACCTGGCTGCTTTCAAGTCTGTAGGATCACATAATTTACATGACAGATTCCATTCTCTGTGTGCACTTTTATAGAAATGTTTACAATTACAGTTCTAATGCTATCATTTGTAATGTAAACTTGAAATTAGATGTAGAGTTTTTATTTTTTTCTTTTTAAAAATGATCACTTTTCCCCTCATTTATAACCCCTCTGTGCTACACTTTCTCTTTCCTAAGTACAATTTCATTAATTGAGTCAAACCTATAATTTCAGTTTTTCTCTCATTCCTTGTAAAAGGATTTTATCTGCAAAATGCATTCAGCATTGAGAAGGGTTCTGTCCTCTTAAGATTAAATGCCCTGCATTTGAGAACTTGGATTCATTAAGGAAAATTGCAAAACTTCCTTAAATGCTGTAGGTCTGTAAAAAAGGGAACCCAGCAGGAAAGGGGCAGCAATGCATGGGGGAGGGGAGAAGTGGGGGGGGGGGGCAGTAAGCAAGGGAGCTGCAGTTGAAATATTCATCAATCATTTTACTGGCACCAGGAAACCAATCAGCCTTTTAGAGGAGAGAACTTAATCAATCACCTAATGTGGGAAATTACAATTGCTTTCCCACACACAAAAATATTCTCTTACTTGCTGACAGATCAAATCTGAAAGATAGTTGGGCTGGCCAGTATCCAGAGCTAACTGATGGCAAGCAGTTACTGAAAGTACTACTGTGATGAAGAAATGCACATAGCATTGGAAGATAAAATTTCCTATCTGCTTTGAGCCTTTTCAGAATCTTTCATAGTGAGTTTGCTTTTCATAAAGTGTCTTCCATTAATAAGAAACCATTACAGAGCACATATGGGTAATACAAAGGGTGTGAAACACTGTAAATTTATTCTCCAAAGCTAGTTAGTTTAAGGAGCATAGATGGGGCTTCTGGCTGGAGAATACCCAGTGTTTCCAGTGCCTCATTTGGAAAGCAACTTTAGAGCATTGTCTAAAGGGACATATCCTGGGGAACAAAGTTGGAAGTGCTTGCATATAAATAAAAGCAGGAGGGGGATTTAGCTGTATCTTCTATTTAGATTTTAAATGACGTGATCTCTGAGCTGTGTTCTTGAATTGCCTATGGCCCTTAGATACTTAGGTGTGAGCTGCCTAAGAATCCAGTATTTTTAAAGTTAGAAATGCACGATCATTGTGGAAAATACAGAAAATGAAGGAAAAGGAAAATTACATATATTAATCTTGCCTTCAAGCGACTTGCATTAACATTTTCTGATTTTTTCTTCTAGACTTTTTACAAATCCTAGTTTTTTGCTTGTGATTATACAGTATATGCCATTGTTTTATGCTTTTTTTTAAAAGTTTAAGCTTTTTTCTCAAACTTTATACAATCAACCTGAATTCATTTAAAACTGTTAATAGTATATCACAGTCCATCGTTCTTAATTGTCGGACATTTAGTTTTTAGTTTCTCATTTTATAACAGTACTGACCCCAGACCATTTTGTGCTTGCTTTTAATTTGGCTTATTTTGCAGGGTAGATTTTTAGAAGTATATATTTACCTATTGCACCTTCTTCAACAACCAGTTTAATTTACACTAAGATATTTTGTATACTAACATCTAGGTCTGTTAGCAGTACTTTTTTTTTTTTTTAAATTAGTGCCTGATGCTCAAGATAGAATTGAGATGTGGTGATAGGCTGTTCTGTTCTCATTTTTTAGAGAGAAAGTCATTCCTAATGCCTTTTGTCCCCTGAATCTTTTAGATTTCTGGCACCAGCCCTCCCATGCACATTGCATTCCACCCCCACCTCCATCCTACTATCTCTAGCCTGGTCAGAGCAGTGTTTAGGGACCCTTCTGAGGCTGCCGTCTTTCTCTTAAAGATTATTAGGGAATGGGTGGCAAAGACACTTAGGAGCCTTTGCTGGTTGCCTCTAAAAATCTCAGAAGGATGGATTGGTGGTGTGACTGTGTGTGTGTGTTCCAATACAAATATAATACCTTCCTCAAAGTCTTGAATATATCCAGAAGCTTGTGACTGAATTTGGTTAGAAATTAAATACAGAGAGAGAGAAGTTAAACTTGCATTCCTTTAGAAATCTGTATAATCCCCCTCAGTTCTTCAGTGGCTGACTTTTATCCTAATCCTGCATGGGGTTTTATAGTGAAAAAGACCTAAATAAATCTTGTACTAATTTGAAAGGCATTGGCAGTTTTTAACAGGGCTGGTTTTAGAATGGAAGTTAGTAACATTTTGGGATTCTGGTGATCTACAAATTTTGAATTAAAACATAAATGATATTTGCTGAAATTAAAGAGTTTTCTAATAATTTGTTAAGTTTATGTTTGTTGATTGAGGAGGGTAAACACGAATGTTTGAAGATCATTTGCTCTCCTTCTTTGTTCTCACCACTGGTGGTCAGAGAACTTGCAATTTGCCAAAACACAGTCTTTACTTTCTTTAATAAGAAAGTAAATAAGCCAGCTGCTCTTCCCCATAACTATACCAGTTGCAAACTTCTTCAAATCCTGGTTAGTAATTAAAAGCCTTGAGATGACCTTGAATCTAACTGAAATACAAAAAGCTGTCCTGAGTTAAATTTATAGCTTTTGTTGATTGCAAAAGAGATTAGGAAGAATCACATTCTGTTTACTAAAAACATTAAAGGTAGCCTTGTGTAGTGTACATTGAAGATGAGAAATATGAACCACTATTAAAGTGCAAAAAAGAGGCCTGGAATGGACTTGAAAAAAATTAAGTTTGTCATCTCTTCATTGAGCATTTAAAATATGTACTTGAAAAGATTGGAGGTAGGGTGGCATTTTTCAAACTGTCAGTTTGTGATATTCAGATGTTAGAAGATCTGTTCCCGGGGCGCCTGGGTGGCTCAGTTGGTTGAGAGTCTGGCTTCGGCTCAGGTCATGATCTCGCAGTCTGTGAGTTCGAGCCCCACGTCGGGCTCTGTGCTGACAGCTTGGAGCCTGGAGCCTGCTTCAGATTCTGAGTCTCTCTCTCCCTCTCTCTGCCCCTCCCCCACTCGTGCTCTCTCTGTCTCAGAAATAAACATTAAAAAAAATTAAAAAAGATCTGTTCCCCTACATCTTTTTTTTTTTTTAACGTTTTATTTTTATTTTTGAGACAGAGAGAGACAGAGCATGAACGGGGGAGGGGCAGAGAGAGAGGGAGACACAGAATCCGAAGCAGGCTCCAGGCTCTGAGCCATCAGCCCAGAGCCCGACGCGGGGCTCGAACTCACGGACCGCGAGATCGGGATCTGAGCTGAAGTCCGCCGCTTAACCGACTGAGCCACCCAGGCGCCCCATGTTCCCCTACATCTTAATATCAAACAGATGTTTGAACCCAATGGGAAATCAGAACAAGTGTTTAATGCTTTTTAGAAGTAACAGTGTAATTGGGTCTTGAAATATTTTACAGGAGTGGGAACTTTGTTAGTAAGTTTCTGATTATACTCAGGCAGTGTAAAAGTAAAAATATATTGATATTTTAAAAGTGCTTTATATAATTGGCCATATCATAAAATCTATGAATAGAGAATTTTTCTGCTAAATAAAAAGGGCAGAATACATTTTTAGTTGTTTAGAGAGCCTTGAACTACCATTTTATTGATAGAAGGAAACTTGAAATTGTTGCTGTTAAGTTTTATGCATCAATTGGTGGGGTGACATGTCTCCTGGCATCATAAATGTGATAAGTCCCTGAAGAGTCCAGCCATAAGGGAAATAGTTTGAGCAAGCATTAATGTCTTATATAGATCTTACAGATTTTAGGATTATTTTTGTTCTTATATTTATTTAGGGAGACTAGCCTACACTTTGTTCAGAATAATGATCATAGGGGTACCTGGGTGGCTCCATCGGTTAAGTGTCCAACTTTTGGATTTGGCTCAGGTCATGATCTCACGGTTAGTGGATTTGAGCCCCTCATCGGGCTCTGCACTGATAGCACAGAGCCTGCTTGGGATTCTCTCTCTCCCTCGCTCTTTGCCACTACTTGTGCTGACACCCTTTCTAGGCTCTCACTCTCTCTCAAAATAAATAAATGAACTTAAAAAATTCATCATAAAATTGTGTGTGTGTGTGTGTGAGAGAGAGAGAGAGAAAGAGGGAGGGAGAGAGAATGAAAGGAAAGGTTATAATGTACAGCAGGGATTGCCAGTCTGGGATCCCTAAAGATGGTAATGGGGATTCTCAAGGAATTGCCATTATTTAAAATTTTATCTGAAATCATATGAGTAATAAAGTTTTCCAGACTAAATAATAAGATCTCAAAACTTCTAACTTCTGCTTGAAATTATTCCAGCTTAGTCTGGTAACACTGCCACTCAATCTCTGAATAGCAGATAGAAGTTCTTGCAGAAAAGGGTAGAGTAAGAATTATAGTATGGTAGACAAACTGCATTGGCAATTAAAAATGATTTCCGTGAACTATTGTGATGTAGTGATAAGAGTAGGTGTGTTAGAGCATGAGCTTTGGAGTTAGACCTGGCTTTAAATCCTGTCTTAACTACTTTTGTGGGGATTTTGGAAGGTAATGGTGGTGAAAGAACGTTAGGATCACCACACACCAGATTACTGGTGAATGAAATGATGCAGTGTGTGAGAACCTAGAGTGTAGCTATGTTACTTCAGGGAAGTTATTTAACATTTCTCAATTTACTTATCTGTAAGTAAGGTTAAGACCATCTACTTCATAGGTAGGCAAGCTGGTTCACCAAAATCCAAGTGATTGAAACTTGTTTGCCAAATGTCCAATTCACCCAGTAGGTAATTCAATAAAAATCAATTTGCTGAATCTCATTTGTAGAACTTAAAGAATTTATCATCACTCTCCTTAATTGCTCTCCTACCATTTCCCCCCCATCCTCCCCCTTTTCCTATACCTCCTCTCTTCCCCCATCACCTGCAGCCCAGACCAGGCTATATCTTTCCACCAGCAGAGGTCCCCTCTCTGCCCTAGTTTCTTTGTAGCCCCAGCAGCAGAGAGCTGGAGTAGAGACAGATTGAACATTCTTGAAAATGCTGCTATCCTGTCAATCTAAATTTGGTAAAAATATTTAAAAGCTAATTAAACTGTCCCATTTATATGAACTGTTATAAACTGTCTAAATGGTTAAAACAAATTTTGGGTAAATTTAGAGATTTGGCTATTGGGAGATTTGGCCATCTGGTAAATTGACTTGGAACTACCTACGTAGGTATGTTTGGAGAAATTAGGCTATATATATAAAGTGTCTATTATTATACAGTGTGGTTTGACTTTAGCAGGTGCTCTGTTGGTATTCCTTTTCTCAAAGCACTTCTCAGAACTGGAATCCCTCCCCCCCCCCCCCCATTTTCTCACCTGTGGGCGGCTCTAGTTGGACACTAGCAAATGATGAAGTGATCAAATCTGGTTTATCAAGTCACTAGGACTACCTAGTGACGTCTCCCATTATAGCATTGTTGAATTTGTCCAAGTGAAATACCTTCTTTTAGCTTGAACATCTGTTCTAAAATGGCCTTGCCTTTAGTACTCTTTGGGGTCTGACTTCTCATTGATTTAAGATATGTACCACTTTCCTGAAACACTTTATTCCTAGTCATTTGTAACTAGAATTATGAGCCTTAGAGAGTAAACTGCAGCCTTGTCAGGGCAAAAAGCAAGGCCAGGTCCCTGGAGGTTCTTGGGAGCAAATGCTCTTGTCTCTAATACTTAGGAAGCCTGGCTTCCCCACCCCCTACCCCAAGCCTCTCTAGAGGTCTTTAAAAAGGCTTTCTGGTAATATCCTTAAAGGAAGGGAAGAAATGATTGTTGAGTGCTCAATGTGTGCCAGGCACTGTACTAAACTCTGTAATGTAATTCTTTCCCCAACTTTTCTTTGATAGGTGGTGATAGTCCCATATTACAGATGAGTTAATTGAGGTTTAGAGTTGAAAATAACTCACCACTACTTACACCACTACTCCACCAAACCAGTGTTTTCCAGGCTTCAGTCTTTCTTATATTATCATCATCATTTTTGTCATTTCCTAATAAATTGTTTATTTACTATTTTAAATATTGTATAATTAAATACTTTGCAACCCAAAGTTTATTTTAAAAGGAAATTTTGTAATTATTAAGGAAAATTATTTGCCATAAATAGAAGGTAATAGTAAAAAGAAATGTAATGAAAATAATATTGTGTTAAATTTTAGCTAAGATGTTGTCTGCTCAAGTCTTTCTGATCAGGCCTTTGTTAGGGAGATTAGCAAGCATTAGAGAGGCAGGGGACAAACTTAGTACTAAATTAAGGTTTTTCTTCTGATGTAATTAGAAGGAAGGATTGAAATAGAATTGAAAAGGTAACAAACAACTTTAGAATGTTTTAACATGCTTTCTTGTTTGTACCACTTAAAATCTTCTAGTGATTTCTTCACTTTGGGAAACACTGACATAGGTGATGGTGCGCTCATTTTCCACATGAGTAAACTGCGGGGAGGACATTTGTTTGAAGTTGAACCTCTAGTCCACAGACCTGACTTGTGTCGGCACCCTTCTTCTCCCCTTTCCTTCTCTCATTCCTACCCTTTCATCCTTCTTCTTTTCTTCTCCATCCTCTAGGAGAATTCAGAAGATTTTAGATGGCATTTTTCTGATTTTTTATTTGTTTAACTGCTATGAGATAGGATTTCATCTTAAGGAACTCAGGTCTTTCTCTGAACATTGCATTTTTTGGTGCTTACTGGATTGTAGAAGTTGGGTATACAGTATACAGTACTTTTGTAGTACTTGTATCCCTACAGAAAGTAGTTGTTGAAGTAAATAGAAAGATATCATAAATCTTCCCTTGACTCCTAATTAGATAATGTTGGAAAAGTAAGTTAAAAAAAAGATGCTGCCAGCAGTTTTTTTAAGTATAATTTATTGTCAAATTGGTTTCCATACAACACCCAGTGCTCATCCCAACAAGTGCCCTCCTCAGTGCCCATCACCCAGTTTCCCCTCTCCCCCACCCCGCATCAACCCTCAGTTTGTTCTCAGTATCCAAGGGTCTCTTATGGTTTGCCTCCCTCCCTCTCTGTAACTTTTTTCCCCCTTCCCCTCCCCCATGGTCTTCTGTTAAGTTTCTCAAGATCTGCATATGAGTGAAAACGTAGGGTATCTGTCTTTCTCTGACTGACTTATTTCACTTAGCATAATACCCTCCAGTTCATCCGCGTGCTGCAAATGGCCAGGTTTCATTTTTTCTTGTTGCCAAGTAGTATTCCGTTGTATATATAAACCACATCTTCTTTATCCTTCATCAGTTGATGGATGTTTAGACTCTTTCCATAATTTGGCTATTGTTGAAAGTGCTGCTATAAACATTGGGGTACAAGTGCCCCTATGCATCAGCGCTCCTGTATCCCTTGGGTAAATTCCTAGCAGTGCAATTGCTGGGTCATAGGGTAGTTCTATTTTTAATTTTTTGAGGAACCTCCACACTGTTTTTCAGAGCAGCTGCACCAGTTTGCATTCCCACCAACAGTGCAAGAGGGTTCCCCTTTCTCCACATCCTCACCAGATTCTATTTTGAAATAGTTGTTATCTCAAGTGCACTAAAAGGCAGTTTCTTTGATTTTTGTCTCTTGTAGTTTTGTTAAAAAAATTTTTTTAAATGTTTGTTTATTTTTGAGAGACAGAGTGAAAGTGGGGGAGGGGTAGAGAGGGAGACACAGAATCTGAAGCAGGCTCCAGGCTCTGAACTGTCAGCAGAGAGCCTGATTCAGGGCTTGAACTCACAAACCATGAGATCATGACCTGAGCTGAAGTCAGACGCTTAACCGGCTGAGCCACCCAGGCACCCTGTTTTTTGTAGTTTTGTAATTTACATTTACCTTAATTATAAGTTTAATTAACATTTTATTGCATTATGTTGCAATGGAGACAATAGGTCTTGTTATAACTGGAGTCTAGACTATGGTTTGAATTTTTAAAATTCCATTTTAAAAAGATTGTTGGGACTCCTGGGTGGCTCATTTACTGTACCAGTTTGCATTCCCACCAACAAGAGTCTGACTGTTGACTTCGGCTCAGGTCATGATCTCATAGTGGTGAGATCAAGCCCGTGTCTGGCTCTGCTCTGGTCATGGAGCCTACTTGGGATTCTCTCTTCCTCTTCCTCTGCTCCTCTCCTGCTTGAGCTGTTGCATGAGTGCTCTTTCTCTGAAAAAACGTAGTAATAAAATTTAAAAAATTTAAAAAGATTGAAAATTAAAAAAAAATTTAAAATTTTTAAATTTAAAAAATTTAAAAATTTTAAAAATTTTAAAAATTTAAAAAGATTTAAATTTAAAAATTTTAAAAATTTAAAATTTAAAAATTTTAAAATTTAAAAAATATCTTATTTTTTTAATTTTATTTTTTAAAGATTTTATTTTTTAAAGATTTTATTTTCAGGTAATCTCCACACCCAATGTGGGGCTCGAACCCACAACCCCAAAGTCAAGAGTTGCACACTTCACTGACTGAGCCAGCCAGGCACCCCAAAAGATTGTTTACATTTTAATTTGATTTTTATTTATTTCTGAAACTGTCTAAGAAAAAATTATTTTTATTTTGAAAATGTTTATTGTCAAGTTAGCTAACATACAATGTATTCAGTGTGCTCTTGGCTTCAGGAGTAGATTCCCATTATTCATCGCTTACATAGAACACTTAGTGCTTGTCCCAACAAGTGCCCTCCTCAATGCCCATCACCTATTCCCCTCCTCAGTGCCCATCACCTATCCCCCACCAATTAATCCTCAGTATTTAAGAGTTTGTTCTCCATATTTAAGAGTCTCTTGTGGTTTGCCTCCCTCTCTGTTTGAAACTATTTTTTTCCCCTTCCCTTCCCCCATGGTCTTCTGTTAAGTTTCTCAAATTCCACATATGAGTGAAAACACGATATCTGTCTTTCTCTGACTGACTTATTTTACTTAGTATAATACCCTCCAGTTCCATCCACGTTGTTGCAAATGGCAAGATTTCATTCTTTCTCATTGCCAAGTAGTATTCCATTGTATGTATAAACCACATCTTTATTCATCAGTTGATGGACATTTGGGCTCTTTCCATAATTTGGCTATTTGTGATAACACTGCTATAAACATTGGGGTACATGTGCCCCTATGAATCAGCACTCCTAGATCCTTTGGATAAATTCCTAGTAGTGCTATTGCTGGGTCATAGTGTAATTTTATTTTTAAGTGTTTGAGGAACCTCCATACTGTTTTCCAGAGTGGCTGCACCAGTTTGCATTCCCACCAACAATGCAAGAGGGTTCCCAATTCTCCACATTCTTGCCAACATCTGTTGTTTCCTGAGTTGTTAATTTTAGTCACTCTGACCGGAGTGAGGTGGTATCTCATTGTGGTTTTGATTTGTATTTCCCTGATGATGAGCAACGTTGAGCTCATGTATTTTGTCTTTCATGTATTTCTTGATCTTTCAAGAAATTTCATAGATTCAAGAAATTTCTTTCAAGAATTTCAAAGATTGCATAGATCTTTCATGTATTTCTTGGCCATCTGGATGTCTTCTTTGGAAAAGTGTCTATTCATGTCTTCTGTCCATTTCTTCACTGGATTACTTGTTTTTCAGGTGTTGAGTTTGGTAAGTTCTTGATAGATTTTGGATACTAACCCTTCATTCGATATGTCATTTGCAAATCTCTTCTCCCATTCCGTTGGTTGCCTTTTAGTTTTGTTGATTGTTTCCTAAGAAAAACTTTCTAACACCATTTTTTTTCTTATTTAATTTTGTATTGTGCCAATTGCTACAAAAGGAATTCTGTAAACCTATTGTTGAAAAAGTTTGTTCCACTAGTTATTATACAAGAAAAATATTTGGTTCTGAAATATTTTAAATAACATCTTTAAAATTCTTCATGGGAACATTTTGTGCTTGGGAAGAAATTACAAGGAATTCTCTTAGAAATCATTGTTATGATAACATACAAATCTAGGATAAGAGTTCTTCACGAAGTTTATTTTATGACGACTTTCTTGTATCTTTTATTGTACTTTACGTTGTATACTATCTTAGAATATTTACTGTGGATTCTTGATAAATGATTTTGTGAAACTTATTCTTAATAGGTCTCTAATCCCAGGGGCCAGACTGGTGTAGTGTATGGCAGGCCAATATTGGTTCAGTGGATATTTTAATGAAAATTTTCTAATAGTTGGCATAAACCAAAATACATGATTCACTTCTCTGTGACACTTTGAATCTGGGGTTTTAACCTAGAGCTTAGTCCAGGGCAAGATTTGTCATCATACTTTGGCATATGAAGTAATGGAAACTTCAGACCAAAGAGTTTGAAATTTTACTATAAAACTCAATGTGCTCTAATCTAGAATTTTACCAGTTAAAATTTAAATAACAAAAACTTGATTTCTCTCATGTCTAGAATATACACTGAACTATTTGTGTTCTTCCTGTTAAGAAGAGAATTTTGTCTCAAACTGATTTCTTATCTGAATTGTGATTTAATAACTCTATTCATGTGTAAAATTAGCTCAGTTAGTACTTAGTTTATGGCCATTGTCTTTCCTGAAAATATTGTAGTTAAGGGATTGCCATTTCTTTCTTTTTTAAAAATAAATTTTTTAAGGTTTATTTACTTAATTTTTAGAGAGAGGGAGACAGAGAATCAATCCCAGGCATGCTCATGGGGTGCAGAGCCCCATGCAGGGCTGGAACTCACAAACTCACAAACTGTGAGATCATGACCTGAGCTGAAACCAAGAGTTGGACGGACTGAGCCACCCAGGCACCCCGGCCATTTATTTCTTAAACTGTTTCTTGTGTGCTCACCTGGTGCTAATTATGTACAGCAGTCTTACAAGGGAAATGACATTATTATTGTCATTTTTGCAGATGAGAGAACTGAAAGCAGTTAATGTTAGTTGGCCTTGTCAATGAGAGATGGGATTCAAATCCAGGTCTAATTCCAGAACTCATACATACTCTTGGAATTTCAGCACTAGTTTCTGGTAGAAGAGGATCCTAAGGGTCATTTGTACCTTAACGAGTCTAATATTTAGAAGACATTCCTTTAATGGTGGATGCAAAAGTTAAAACCAAAATTCAGAGTACTGCCTCCTTCACTTTTTAGGCATGGGGATAGGAGTGCTCTTGCTCTTTGAAAATTACTTGCTTAAAAAAATTTTTTTTTCTTAACTGGTCATGTTTTTTTGTTTCTGTTTTTGTTTTTTTTTAAAGGTATCTTTATGTGTTTCCAAAGAGAAGAACAAAATCCAAAGTCAGTCTGTGGTGTTGAAGAAAGGTGTTGTGGGGTTTAGGGCAGATCCTTGCCAATGGGGAGGCAATGCTGGCCCTGGGCATGTGACACAGAAGCAGATCTCTGTGTAATGGGAGGGCATTTTAATACTTAATGTCTTTTAGGAAGTATAGCAAAATAGCATTAGGCTACTTAAATACCATTTGAAACGATAAAAAGTGAATAATGTGAACTAAAAACATGAAGTCTAACGTGATAGGGACTATAAGTAACCAGTGTATCTACACAGCTTCAGTTTTCAGGTCAGCATGTATTTCATTCTGCCTTGTTGACCTTACAGATATGCTCTTCTCATTTGACATGGTTAGCCAGTACTTGTTTCTGAATATTGTGGTCATTTTGACTTATTCAGGAATGTGAGGCATATTCAGAGAGGATTGCTAATGTTAGATCAGAACAGCTGTATACCAAATAATGGGCTCTTACTCTGGAAGCCTTAAGTTCTCAGTATTTCACTTAGTTGTGAGATAAATGGAAGTAAGAATGCTACTTTAATGTTATGTTTCTGCTAATGCTAATGCATGATAATGCCAGAAGAGGAATTTTACCTCTAAGCTGATAGAATTTATAACAGGTATCAAAAACTATAAGTGTGCATGCATTATACAAGTGCAGTGTGATTTTAGTGGAACAAGGTAGACTAGTATCTGTGGCTCTTCAACATGCCCCAGTCTTTTTTTTCATTCGTCTGGTGATCTGAGATCTGAATGGTTGACCTAGAGGTCAGTTTTCACATGAATGCTGTAGCTTCATCAAGAAGCCAGTATCTCAGTGATAGTGCTGAGTGATGACTTAATAAAAGGCTCTATTCCCTATGTATGTATAGAATGGAACAATTTCCCTAGAGCTGCTGCAGAGTGGTTTGCATTTTTTAATAAAGAAGTCTGTTTTCCAAGTGTACTTGTATTTGAGGTTTGGAAAGCAAAGATCAGAACAACTTCACTTACCAACTATGATGATGACGGCTAATCCTTATTGAGTATTTACTATGCACCAAATAGTATCTTGAGTGCTTTAAAAATTTTTAAATTTCATTTAATCCTCTCAACAGCCTTATATATCTACTATTATTGTTTCCATTTTTAGATTACAAAAATTATAAAGTCTTGGGGCCTCTTGGTGGCTCAGTTAAGTGCCCGACTTTGGCTCAGGTCATGATCTCACGGTTCGTGGGTTCGAGCCCCATGTTGGGTTCTGTGCTGACAGCTCGGAGCCTAGAGCCTGCTTCAGATTCTATGTCTTCCTCTCTGCTCCTCCCCCACTGGTGCTCTGTCTCTCAGAAAATAAATAAATATTAAAAAAAAGAAAATTGTAAAGTCTTTAGGACCATGATTAGTGTTTATTAAAAAAAATTTTTTTAATGTTTCTTTATGTTTGAGAGAGAGAGAGAGAGTGAGGGAGGGGCAGAGAGAGAGGGAGACACAGAATCTGAAAGCAGTCTCCAGTCTGATCTGTCAGCACAGAATGTGACACGGGGCTTGAACTTACGAACTGTGAGATCATGCCCTGAGCCAAAGTCAGACACTTAACCGACTGAACCACCCAGGCGCCCCGATTAGTGTTTAAATCACAGAGAGCTGCTGCAGATGGTACTCCCTTTATAGAGCTGCTCCCTTCTGTAAAATGGGGGCAAGGGTGGGATGGTAACTATAAGGTTCTTTCTAGGTAAGAAAAAAAAATCTAAGAATCTTGGCAACCCCTGAAATTCAGCATTATATGATTTGTGCCCCCTAGTACATAAAACTGCCAACTTTTGTAAACCAAGATTTTAGAGTTGATGGGAATATTAAGAAAATTGCCAGGAGTGCCTGGTGACCCAGTTGGTTACGTGTCTGACTTCGGCTCAGGTCATAATCTCATGGTCTGTGGGTTCGAGCCCCACGTTGGGCTCTGTGCTAATGGCTCAGAGCCTGGAGCCTGCTTCAGATTCTGTCTCTCCCTCTCTTGCTGCCCCTCCCCCACTCATGCTTTGTCTGTCTGTCTCTCTCAAAAATAAAATAAATATTAAAGCAAAGGAGAAAAGATAACTGGCCAGACCTCCCTCCTCCTCATACTGCAGAGAAAGTGGAGTACGGAGGAAGTAATACCAGAGCAGGGTTGATGTTAGGTGTCTTGCCTCCATTGTGTATCACTCTATTGATGTCTTAATATTAGGAAATTGCTTTAATATCAAAGTGGTATGGACAATTTTTAAAAATGTCTTTATAAAGAGAGTTTGGAAATAGGAATTTATGTATTTTTACCCTTTTTGAGCTTTAAGGATGTCAGGGAAATAAAGGTTGCAAAAAGTAACTTTTCAGTAACTTAAGGCTGTGAATGTCATGCTAAGGAGTTGAAAATAGGGAACCAACAGAGGAATTTCAAGTGGATTAGGAAATCTAAGTTCTAGGAAGTGAGAAAAGAAAGGTACCAGAGAAAACAGTTACAATAGTTTAAGATTCTAGCATGGTGAAAAGCTTGAACTAGGTCTTTGAGGATTTGAGTAAGAATGAAAATGCTTTGGTGATTGTTAGATTAATTGGGGTGGGGATGGGAGGGAGAAGGATGGTAAAGTGGAAGTGAGACGGATGGTAGAGTGGATGGAGGAGTCCTTGGGGATCTTTGGCTTAGGGGATGAGAGTTGGTGGTATCTGGAACTTGGTACAGGAATGGGAGCACAGAAGAAGCAGGCTTCAAAGAGAAAAGGTTCAATTCAACCAGTTGAATTTGTTGGAGCCTATGGGGCATCCTGGTAGATATTGCTATTATGCATTAGGCTAGATGGGTCTGTGTTTTAGGAGAACAGTCTCATCTGAAATAGAAAGTTTGGGGGTTATCTTTTGGGAAGTATAGGTGAAAATGTGTGTGAATGAGACCATCCAACCCAGGATGAAAGGTTAGCTTGTGTGTTGAGATAAGCCCTTCTTGCCCTCTTGACTTCATTTAAGGAAGAACAGGTCAGACAGGACGTATATAATCTTCACCTGTTAGGATATGACTACCTCTGGGGGAAATATTTGCCAGTAGAGTGGGTAAGGCCATCTAAAAGATATACATGGCTTACTGAATATTGTTGACGATCTGTATTTACATTCTCCCTTTCCTTCCTGACTAGCCTGATGCAAGTTCCACTTGCCATCAGAGTGTTTTCCAGTTTTCCCCCTACGAAGAAATAAGTGTGTTTGGTCACTGCTGCTAGTTTCTCCATTAGGACATTGCTTCATAATTCCTTGTATACAGTCAGTTACCTATTTTCCTTTTTAGATGTAAGAATCTAGGGGTAGCCAGCTTTATTCATCTTTGTATCTCTCATATACTCTAGCACAGTGCCCCTATACATTGAGATTGCTAAGTAAGTGTTGAATTTAATTTTAGGATGTAGGAAAGTTTAGCATCTAAGAAGCAGCAGGAATTTTCTACCTTTAGTCCTATTAGTGAAGTATCCTTTGTATTTATGTAGTGCTATAAACATATGTTGGTTGTTGCTGTTTTATCTTGACTTAAACTTTGAATAGTTTAAAATGTTTCTTTTCAGGTTATTTCATCGATATGATTAACTAGATTTGCTTCAGGTTTGAAAGATCCTGGGGTGAAAGGTTAAAGATGTTTTATCTTTTTGTTGTCACACAATGGATTTCTGAAGCTGGGAGAGGAGAGATGGTTCTGAGCTTTAGGCATTAATGACGAGTATGTCAGAAAGATCAGTGCCCAGCATTGTGTTTCTTTTATTTATTTTTTTAAGTTTATTTATTTTGAGAGAGAGAGAGGGAGCACGCGAGTGCGCAAGCTGGGGAGGAACAGAGAGAGAGGGAGAGAATGAGAATCCCAAGCAGGCTCCACACTGTTCGAGGTGGGGCTCGAACTCACAAACGGTTAGATCATGACCAGAACCGAAATCAAGAGTCAGACAGTTAGCCAACTGAGCCACCCAGGTGCCCAACCAGAATTGTGTTTCTAATAAAAAGTAATTTAAAAGTCATTTAGAGAATGGTAGGTTTTTTTCCTTCAATTTAAGTGGTCAGTTTTAGAGAATTTAGTCAAATTATTTTGTTCTTAGGATTTTTTTTTAATGTACATTTTTTGTTTATAAGAACTATTTTCAATCAGAAAAGTAGAATGGAGGGGAAAAAAAATCAGCCGTAATTCCCATACTTCGAGATAATCACTGGGATAAAATAGACTAAAATGTGCTTTTTCATGTATGTATGTATGTATCAGAATAGCTGAACTCATCCTGGGAGTATAATTTTACATTTTTTTAAGATGTTTATTTTTGAGAGAGAATGCGTGTGAGTGGAGGAGGGGCAGAGCAGAGAAAGAGGGAGACAGAGGATCTGAAGTGGGCTCTGCGCTGAAAGCAGAGAGCCCAACCAACACAGGGCTTGAACTCAAGAAACGTTGAGATCATGACCCAAGCCGAAGTCAGTCACTTAACTGACTGAGCCACCCAGGCGCCCCTATTTCACATCTACCTACCTACCTACCTACCTACCTACCTATCTAGATCTATCTAGATCTATCTATCTATCTATGTATATATATCTAGATATATATATATATCTGAGCCAAAGTTGGAAGCTTAACCAAGCCATCCAGGTGCCCCTGTTCTATTTTCATACGGTGTTTTCAAGGAGAATAAGGAAAAGGTACATTCTTTTGCTTGTGGGGCATCTCTTGATGCTTCTCACTAATGGATTTCTCGAACAGAGCTGACTTCTGTTCTATCAAACCATCTGTTGAGGATGGTATGGGGTACTTTTTAAGACGATCTCAAAAGCTTTCTGACCATGTTCAAACAAACTCCTTTGTAAGACTTTTCTTCAATTAGTCTTTGAAATGACAATGAACAAAGAAATCTCCGCCACTCTCCCTACTGTTGCTGGGACTTAACTAAAAATATTTCAAAAGGATCTAGTTCTTGCATAATTATTCATTCATTTAAAGTTTTATATTTTGGTTTTGACTTGGTTGGTGAAGTTACTCTAGCTGCTTCTGACATGGATATCTTGAATTCTTCAAGAGGAGTTTTCTAAGTGGACCCGTCTAAGATGTGGGTTTCTTCTTGGACTCTGGGTTCCTGCTGTTGTGGAATGTCAGGGTTTATTCTTTGAAATAATGGCCAATTCCCTTCTATCTGGCTGTTGCAAAGCACATACTGTGCAAAGGTAGGATTTTATTAGACTGCTCTGAATACAAGTTGTTTTGTTTATCTTTTGTCACTCCTTCCATAAAAAGTAACAGAGTTCCATAATCTCTTTAAATCTATAAGATGGAGATAAGGGGCACTTGGGTGGATCAGTCAGTTAAGCGTCAGACTTGGACTCAGATCATGATCTCACTGTTCGTGGGTTTGAGCCCTACATCAGGCTGTGTGCGGACAGCCTGGAGCCTGCTTCAGATTCTGTGTCTCCCTCTCTCTCTGCCCCTCTCCCGCTTGCACTCTGTCTCTCTCTCTCTCTCTCAAAATATAAAATAAACATTGAAAAAAAAGATGGAGATAAAATAGTAGTTACTTTCAGTACGAATTCATGCAAAACACCAAGCCGTTGCCTGGCATATAGTAAAGATTCATTAAATGGCAACTGACAGATTATTTTACATATTTTCTTACATGTACGCATTTTGAAATTTCTTTAACCTCTAGGCTGAATGAACAATTATCAGTAATCCTTTTTGTTACTTTAGAGAACCAGAAATTGTAAATGAAAAATGTCAGAGGCTCATCAGTACATGCAGTTTTCTGAGAAATGCCTGTACTATATTTCCATAGAAACGCTAGTGACCTCTAACTCCTCAGACTGAACGGCCTTCTAAACTGTTTTCACCTTCTGATTCTGGAGCCACAGCCTTGAACCTGTGTGTACTGTTGTTATTTTTTTAAAATGTTGTAAAATTGAAATGTCATCATATTGGGCTAGCTTTTCTGCCTTCAGCCTGGTTTCAAGGCTGTAATTACAAAGCTAGAAGCCTGAAAAACTGTATGAAAGGTGATGCAGGTTGATTAGGTGGAAGTTATTAATGTTTCCATAGAAATGTAGATACTTCTTGGAAGCAATATTTAAGCTGAGCAAATACGTGGGTACAATAGGTTATATAATTGAGAATCTTTGGTTTCCCTTCCCCCCACTGTTTTTTTGCCCTTAAGATTTCACATTAAAATTACATTAGGAAAAAGGCATTGTTTTCTTCATAGTTTTAAAAATGTAACCTTGACATTTGTAGGTGGAGAAAGGGAAATAACACTTGAAGCTCTGCCAGCCATCTTTTGCTGTGTGGACCTGTGGTGCTCTGTCCCTGCATGCAAAAGCATTTTCTATTATTTCTGAAGTATGGTTTGTCAAGTTGCCTATGAGAAACAAAAGCTAATGGCCCAAGTGGCACCACACTCACTGGATGGAGAGCAAAGAGGCAGATGTGAATTTAGTGCTCAGCCAATCCAAAGAAAAGTGTTTCAGTATCTGTTTAGGTCTGGGGTTAGCTTACAGGTTGCAAATCTGGTTGTAGGGCAGGCCATGGTCCGACCAGCTAATGTTTGTTTACACCCACCCCCTGCCCACCAAAAAAAAAAAAACCCCGCATTTTTCTCAACCTCTGTCCGATCTGTTCATTGTACCAAAAGGAGCCTAGAAGATGGAGTTGGGCAAGAACCTTGAAAGAATGGGAAGAGTTCCTAGAATTTAAGAAACTGTGGATGGTTTGCCATGTTTATGTTGGTTACTCCCAAAAAGTTCTTTTTTTTTTTTTTTTTTTAATTTTTTAAAAATTCCTTGTGCTTTTAGTTTCCTGGTTGAAATTAGAGCAATTTCAAAGCCCATTTAGACTCCTGACTTCCTTCTGGGAGCCCCGTTTCATTTCATATCTGACTTTTAAAACAATGTGTAGAACTTGAATTGCAGTTGACTGGGTAAAAAATACATCAGATCTCTTATTTAATATTTAATTCCGTATTTTCAGGTCTGGTTTGTTTGTTTCTTGGATTTTGAAGCCAGTTTTCCCCTTTCTCTTCTTCAGAGGTCCGGGAAAAGCTTATAGGTTCAGTCATTGTGTCTGTAGGGCCTAACCTGGACTTGAGTATGTCTGGGAGAAGGAGAGGAAAGGATTAGAGACCTGACCTGAGCCTTGACATCAGAACGGTAAGAGAGGGCTCAGGCCGAGAAACTAAAGAGCATGTTGAATTTAGGGAGCTACAATGTAGTACTGTGTGGATGGAGTGTATACTGTTGGGTGGGATGGGGTGAGAAGCAAGAAATGAAGTTGTAGGCAGATCATTAAGGATCTACATTTTTTCTGTTTTGGGGATAGATACGGTGTTTGATTAGAATTGTAGAATTTTACCTGTTAAGAGCCTTGCCTTAATTTTGCCTGTGCACTGCTGAGACTTCAAAATAGACCAGGTGAATGGTCCTGACCAATATCCAGGTTTCTTGCACCATGCTGCCTTCATAAGTTAAATAAAAATATTCCTGGAGTAATATTTAACTTGATTTTGTAAAAGACACATTATGATTACAATTAACTACTGTTTTCAGGCTTGAATTAATTTACTGGCATTACCCGTAGCTTTTGTTTGTTTACATTTGGGTAAAAAGGGATACTTTTATTTAGGATCCTGTTATGGTAAATGCGTGATTTTAGAGTCAAAATGGTAACTAAGGAAAAAGATCAGTAACGTTTTAATTTGCCTCTGTAACCATAGACTGAGGAGTCACTGATCTTTTTCTTTTCCCCAAATGCCTATTGGAGAAAAGCTTATCAACTGGATCTTCTTTTGTATTAAAGAAAATCACTAGGCTTAGAGCCACTTATTGATGATCACTTGCCACAAAGTAGGAAATTTATGTAAATCTTGTGACATTTGAACAAGATGATTATTTTTATACCCCTTTCGGGAAATAGGCCTACGGTAATTAAGTAAACAAAAATAGCGGCGAATATGGGATTTGAATCTAACTCTTAACTCAGACCTGTGCCCTTTTCACTGTGCATCTGTTTTCTAAATTAAACCATGGTAAGTCAGTATAAGCTTTGCACTAAATTTCAGATTGCTTGTGAGAACACTGACTTGGTATATGTATGCTCTGAGAAACTAATCTGTATTTTTTGTCCTTATTTATTTATTTATTTAGGATCATTCCAGTGACCTTGAATTGTCTGCCCCTTTTTAAAACAATCTGAGTCAGTAACCAAAGACCTTAGATTTCTCAGAACATTTCCTTATTTGTTTAATGTGTTCTATTCTGTGAGAGGCAAATGGTTTTGGGGGTATGTTGGTGTATTTATGTGACTTAGGAGTCTGTTTTTTACTGAAAAACTCCTCTATCATTTGCCGTTGTGTTGAATGACTTGAACACATCAGGGTTACTTCTAGCAGTGGTTTGAATTCTTCTAGCTAAGAATCATTTTGCTAGCTAGATCTGGTTGCTGAGAATCTGGGCAAGACTCTGGGAATGGTAGCCAGATCTAGCCATTCCATTGACTTGTTCTCAGGAGATAGGATTAACATTGTTTTACCTATCTCCTAAGGCCTTCTGCATTAGTGGTGATCTTTAAAACCAAAGACAGCATTATTAGCCAATGGCCTCAGGGCTGGATGGAAAGAATGTAGGTATAGTTACTGAAATCCATAATTCTTGTGACCATTGGAGGAATTTGTTTTAGGACAAATATAAGGAGTCCTTCTTTCCTTGGGAGGTAGCATGTATCTGGAATCACTGCATCAAGCACTTTATAGGCTCAAAATATTAAAAGGTTCAAGAATCACAGCAAGTAACTGAAGTGACATTAGGGTTCCATCCTAGGTCTTTGAGGGTGAAGTCATGAATGGGTCAAAGTTCTGCTGTAAACTACTTTTTGCTACCACTGACAGCACTGAATTGGATGGGCCCTAGGGATTATTTAGTAGTAGCTCACATAGGTTGAGCTCTGACTTTGTCAAGTACCATGCAAAGCCTTTACAAGAACTCTTGCATTTATCCCTTTTAACAGATTTATAAGGTAGGTACTGTTGTTAATTCCAATTTATAGGAGGTTAGGATTAATCCTACTTGGATTATATAGACTGAGAGTGTGAAAGGGTAAGTCTCCAAAGAAAAATTAGGATGCCATTAACAGAAGAGGGGAGTGGTTGCTAGGCAGATAAAAGCAATAGATGTCTGCTTTAATTATTTTTTTTAATGTTTATTTTTGAGAGAGAGAGAGAGAGAGAGAGACAGAGTGCAAGTGGGGAAGGGGCAGAGAGAGAGAGGGAGACACAGAATCCAAAGCAAGCTTCAGGCTCCGAGGTGTTAGCACAGAGCCCGATGCAGGATTTGAACCCACGAACTGCAAGATCATGACCTGAGCAAAGTCATATGCTTAACTGACTGAGCCATCCGGGTGCCCCTAATGATTTTTCTTAGTATTTTCTTTGTTTGGTTTTTTTTTTTTTTTTTTTTTAGTCACCCTCTCTTTGTGTTTGATCTAGTCACTTTGATTTCAGAATAACGTTTGCTTTCAGAAAATGTATTAAGTTTTATCCTTTCTTGAGACTTTTAGTATAGTTAGTTCTCTAAGGTTCAGAATCTGAGGTCTAGAATAAGGAGTGTCTTGCCTAAAGTCATTATCACTAAACCAAAAGAATTTAGGAGAGATCTTCTAACTTCTAACCCTGCCTTCCCGTGCTTTTGTGCTGTTTTCGAGTCAGCTTATGTTAAATGAATGCTTGTTCTCAGTTTCACTTCTGGCAGAATGTTGTATATTTAACTCATGTGTAAAGATGAGTTATTTGCTTATTGTCTTGCATCTCTCGACAGCTTTTCTGATTCCCATCGCCTTTATGTATATAGAAAGGCTTTGAAGTTGCTTTGAGGTGAACCTTCTCAGTCATCTTAGCCACTTTCAGCAACTTCCAATCTCTGCTGTTCAGATCAGATTTCCATATTCAGACCTTCCACACTTCATTCTAGACTTAGATTTTCTAATTCTGTGACTGTGATCCAGAGGTAGGGATGTGTTTTCCGTTTAGTTCATCCTGCATTTGAGCACCATCCATAATGTATTGGCAACTGTTCTGGGCATAGAAGCAGCTCTACAGATGGTTATAGCATGGTTCCTAACCTTGAAGAGCTCGTTATGTCGTGGAGGAGGCAGGTATTTTTTTATTTATTCCTCTTTGAGTGTTTATTTGTTTTTTGAGAGAGAGCGAGCATTCGCGCGTGCACAAGTAGGGGGAGGGAAAGAGAGAACAGGAGAGAGAGAATCCCAAGCAGACTTCGAACTGTGAGCACGAGCCCAACGTTGCAGGGCTTGATCTCATGAACCATGATACCATGACCTAAGCTGAGATCAAGAGTCGAATGCTTAACCTGCTGAGCCACCCAGGTGCCCCATTGCTCTGTTATTTAAAAAAAAAAAAAAAAAATTTTTTTTAATGTTTATTTTTGAGAGAGACAGAGACCGAGCACGAGGTGGGGTGGGGCAGAGCGAGAGAGGGAGACACAGAACCCAAAGCAGGCTCCACGCTTTGAGCTGTTTGGCAGAGAGCTTGACGCGGGGTTTGAACCCATGAACTGTGAGATCATGACCTGAGCCAAAGTCAGATGCTGAACGAATGGAGCCACCCAGGGACCCCCTTTAAAAAAAAAAATGTGTTTTTTGTTTGTTTGTTTTACTTCATTATTTTTAAATTAACCATGGAGATACTATAGTTGATACTTACTGAGCAGCTTTGTGTTAGGCTTGTGAAGTAATTCAGCTACAGTTGTGAACAAGACAGGCCAGGTCCCTTCTCCTATAGAACAAACACGTTGTCTCATGGTGAAATCAAACATTGAACACGTAATTTCTTGATACAAGTAATGTCTTGATGAATGCACAAAGTGTTATAGATAATTATAATAGGGTGCTTTGACCTCGTGTGTGAGACAAGGGTACAGGAGGCAAGAGAAGCTTTTCTGAGGAGATAATCTTATTTTATTTATTAATAATAAATTAATAATTATATATAATTATATATAAACATTATAATTGTATGCACATGCGAGTGGGGGAGGAGTGGAGAGAGAAGGAGAGAGAATCCTAGGCAGGCTCCTCACCATCAGCACAGAGCCTGATGCAGGCAGGGCTTGAACTCATGAACTATGAGATGATGACCTGAGCCGAAGTCAGATGCTTAACTGACTGAGCCACCCAAGCACCTCTTTTCTGAGGAGGCATTTAAACTAAGGATGAGTAGAAAACAAACTGGAGAAAGTAAGCAGTTGTTCCAGGGGAAAAAACTTGCATCGGCTACGTATAGAACACCTAAAGTGTGTTTGCTATTCACTATGCCTGATTTTTCTCTTCAGTGTGTTAGCTACACACCGGTCAGGCAAATGTAGCTCAGATACTTTGGGCCTGAAATGTGCTTTTAGACTTCTTTATTCTGACCTGTACTGCATACTTATTAATGTAAAATTGCTTCTATTTGTGTGTGTAGGTAAATTTTCATCATTTGTGAAAATTTTAAGCGAAATTACCGTTTGATATTTGTCATAAGCTCATATTTTGTATATTTTGCTTTCTTTTGGAAAATAATTGATAACATTAAGTAGAGCATGACCGATACTTAATGAATTGTAATCTTTCTGTGAATTTTTATTCCAACTAACATTGGCATGCTTACTCGTTCCTCATCAGTACCTTGTGGTAAGTGCTGTTATTCTCTCCATTTTTTTAATATAATGATGATGAAATGGAGCCTCAGGGAGGGATGGATATACAGTAACTAAATGTAATAGAGGTAGGATTCAAAACCAAATTTGACTTCTGAGTCTGAATTTTTGAGTCTTCTTAGAGTAATTCGTGAATCATAATCTTTTTTCCCTATTGTTCTCTCTTTAGGTTTTTGTCAGGATGAATTGCCAGAGCTCGACCCGGGCACTAGTAAGTTCTGAATGTTCCCAGTGTTTGTGGGTAAGAAATGGATGTGTGTATGTGTACTTTTAAATGTATAACTTAAGGGTGTCATTGGTGGCCTTATTGATTCAGATTTTATTTCACTTTGATTTATAATTATGAGGAGGGCATCTTTTCTAGTTATGCTTTCGTTTTCCTCTCATATTATTCACTGGCTAGAAATGTAATCATTTAATAGAAAGTTGGTTTGCTAAAAATTTCTATTTAATATTAATCTCCTTTCCTTGTTCTCCACCCTCCCATGAAACCAACAACAAAAATTGTGCTTTCATTTATGCACACATGCAACCATATATCCATAACCACTTTTCTAAAGTATTGACTAGCTTTGACATAATTCTTTTTTCTTCTGAAATGACACGGGTGGCAGGAGGTTTAAAAGAGGGATTTTTCTTGGTTTAGGTAACCAATACAATAACCTTTGTACCACAGTTTAGTTTCTAAAGCACCTTTATCTACATTAAAGTTAACATTAAGAGGGTGACCATTTCAAGTTCTAATTAAATGATGTTTTTCAGGACTCTGTCTTGATCATAGATAATCATCTGTGTTTCCAGTGCTTTCAAAGTGTGGCATACACCACTCTGGGATATGGTTATAGCTATTAGAAATAGGACATGGGAATATCCAGGTGTAAAGACCTTATTCTTCTATAATGCCAAAAGGTCAAATGATAATTCAGATTTGAGAATTCATGAGATTATCTAGAGTTATTTTTCTAGTTCGAGTACTTTTTAGGGTCATGAGACTGGCTTTTTGTCACCAATCTGTTGTTGAGGTAAGTGGTAAAGTTTACCTTCTCACCATCCTAGCTAATATCCGCTCTCTGAGGGTGTGGACCTTTTCCTATATTTTTCCCATACATTTTAGCAGTATAAAAATTCATGTCTGTTTTACTCGTACTTAGTAATTTCAAGACAAAATAAATCCTACAATGCTAATCAAACACCAGGAAAATAGAATTGTCTTTTTAGGAATCATAAAGTTTAGTCAGCTTTGTAGGTAGTATAGGCTGTTTGCCCTGACATTCCAGTATCTATGAGTGAACATAATATTTTCTCTTTGCCCTTCTCTTATGAATAGCCCTCACTCAGGAGGAGGAAAATATAAATTCTTGAGTCATGGTCCTTTCTTGGATTTTTGAACATTAGGAAGGACATTGAGATGCCCTGAAATCTTTCAGACAGAACTGCACATAAAATGTGCTAGATAATTGAGAATTGTGTTAAACATTGCCTGCTCTCTCTGCTTCAAGCTCAGTTCTAGGCTCCAGGGGTATACAAACAGAGAAGTCTAGATCCTGTCCTCATCTATTAACAGTCTATTGGAAAGTATTTACTTGTCTGGAATTATTTGAAAAAGCATTTTTTTAAACCTCTATTTAGCACATAATACCCAAACTTCTCCTTTCCTGTACTTAATAGCAGTTGAAAATAGCTCATGCCCATCTTCCAGGAAAGGTCCTCACTAAGATTATTATTGAATTTTCTTTTTGGGCCAAGTAATCCTAAATCATTTAACATTTCTGCATAGAATCTCTAGCCAGATAGGGTGATTTACACACCTCTGCATTCCATGAGAATGAACAGATACTGAATCATAATTTTATATATCAGTGCAGAATAGGAGTTACCTAAAAAAATCGCTTTAAAAAAATTGTACTTATGTGGTCAGTATTCTCAATAATCCCCAAATTATCTTTGTGAAGTTAGTAGTATTTTATTCCTCTCTCTCTCTCTCTCTCTCTCTCTCTCTGTCTCTAAGTTATTCCTCTCTCTTTTATAACATAATATTACATAATAGTATAATAACAAATAGCAAAAGTAAAAATTTATCATCTCTGTCTAAGCCCTTTGGAGTTCAAATGAGCATGCCTAGTCCTACCAAGTGATAGGAAACCATATGGACTGTATGTGTTGTCTTACGCTGGTTATGAATATTGAAATTGCAAACTCCATGCCTTCTGACTGGGAAGGAATAACATCTCCTATGTTAATGCCTCATGACTTTTGCATATTAGAGTGAGGACAATAGGGATTTCTCTGTGATGCCTCTTTAGAATTGAGAGGCCCCAATGTCTCCTCTACCCTTCAAATTCCTGATAGGGAAAGCCTGCTCATACTAGCTGTTTTTTGGAACAGGAAATGCCATTGTTGCTGATTTCCCATTGTGGTTGACAGTAGTTGTAGACAGCAAGTTTGGGACAACAGGTGGGATGTGTTGGAAATAGATGAGGAAAAACTGATTTTGTCCAATTCTAATGGCTTTTTTTTTTTTTTTAACCTTTTCTGTGATAAAGCAGATGGGTAGCCAGGCTTAGAATATGGGCAGCTGTTCACACTCACTCTGGCTGCCTTCTTATGATTCCTGGGCTTGTTGGAGTCCAATGTTATGGCACAGGTTCAGGCTAAGTTCATTTCTACAAGAAGCATCTCTGTACCCTGCCCATTAGCATAAGCTAGGGACAAGGGCAGTCAAAGGTCAAGAAAAGTTCAAAACAGCATAACCTTTCTGTGCTTCTGTTTCCAAATAACCCCAGCCTGCCCTGCTCCCCGAGTTTTTTCCTCAACTATCGTGTTTACCGTGTAGTTGTAAAACTCAAGAGAACAAGGACTGACTTGATACAAGGGAAGTTAGAGAATAGAAGTCATTGTTGCTTAAAACAGGAGAAATAATTGATTTATGTTTGGGGGCCAATTAGGCTATAAAACAGGAACAGTAAAGGGACCTATGACTTTAGGACAGCTACTTGCTCTGATTTCTGTCCCACAGACAAGGGGCTCCCCAATAAAGGCTGTCAGCTTTCTAGGCTAAATTATTAATTCCTTTCATGCCTCTCAGGGATTGTAAACAGCACATAATACAGGAAAACAATTGATACTGTTCAGTTATTGGCCAGATAGAGGGTCAAAGGGTAAATAGTTGGATTAGCAACAGCTGTTCTTCCTCCTCAGTCAAACTTTTGTTCCTTCTTATCTATTTCAGCAAAGTCCTTCCTGTGTTTTTGGCCTCTAAATAGTTAAATCCATTTCTTTTCTTGTAAAATAAGCCTACAAATAATTATTGACCAAAATTGAAAATACTCAATATTTTACTTCAGTTTCCAAAATTGAAAATGGGCATTCTTTTTGGTATGTGCTGACCATGTTGTTTGAAGTTCAAAGGATATTATCCCAAGGAAAGTAACTACTTTAAGTTAGACAGATTAGAAGCTTTTTAGCTATTTTTACCAACTGCTTGAGGTTCTTGGTGCAGCTTGATTAAAAGAAAAAAAATTGCCTTTGTTTAAAACTGATAATGCATGATAATAAGTAGGATGATGCATGTTCATTGTGGAAAACACTAAAAGAAAAATATAAACCCCCTGATCCCACCACTCAGAAATAACCATTGTTTCTTATTTGAGATTATGTCCTTCTAGCTTGTCTGAGCTTGTTTTTTACATAATTAGGAATCATAATATGTATACAACTTTGTATCTTGTCCCCGCCCACCCATCATTACATTGTGAGCATTGGTCCAAGTCATGAAACATTTTTCATAAATATATTAAAAATTTTTTTTTAATATTTATTTTCGAGAGTTGGGGGGAAGGCAGAGAGAGGGAGACACAGAATCTGAAGCAGGCTCCGGGCTCTGAGTCAGCGGCACAGAGCCCAACGTAGGGTTCGAACCCACGAACCGTGAGATCATGACCCAAGCCAAAGTCGGACGCTTACCTGACTGAGCCTCCCAAGTGCCCCTTTTCCATAAATATTTTTAATGGAAGAATAATACTTCATTCTAAGGGAATAACTGCCATGATTTTTTTTTTTAACCATTCTCCTATTGTTGGACATTTAGGTTGTTTCCGGAAGGTTTTTCTACATTCTATAATGCCATGGTAAACATGTTTTTGCATAAATTTTTCTCTGCATTTCAAATGAGCCTTTTAACATATAAACCAAAATTCTTCTGAATTAAGAGCATGGGAAAGGCGCCTGGTGGCTTGGCCGGTTAAGTGTCTAACTCTTGGTCACAGGTCAGGTCTTGATCTCATGGTTGTAAGTTCAAGCCTTGTGTTGGGCTCCACATTGAGTGTGAAGCCCACCTTTAAAAAAAAAAAAAAAAAAAAAGGTTGGGGGGGGTGCCTGGGTGGCTCTGTTGGTTGAGTGACTGACTTCGGCCCAGGCCATGAGCTCATGGTTCGTGGGTTTAAGCCCCGCGTTGAGCTCTGTGCAGACAGCTCAGAGCCTGGAGCCTGCTTCAGATTGTGTGTGTGTGTGTGTCTCACTCTACCCCTCCCCCACTTATGCTCTGTCTCTCTCTGTCTCAGAAATAAATAAACGTTAAAAAAAATTAAAAAAAAAAAAGGCGTGGTCTCTGGCTCAAGGTTGCTTAGGTTCTATTTGGTTTCAGTGTTTACTAGGTCTGTAATATCTTGGCTAAGTTATTTAACATCTCTGGACCTCAGTGTTTTCATCTGTAAAATGGGGACAGTAAAAATTTATTCCTACTTTACAGGGCTGTTGTGAGGATTAAATGAAGTAATACACACACACACACACACAGATACATTTACATTTAGAACAATGCTTGGCAAATGGTAAACACTGTTAGTGTGTGCTATTCTAGGCTATGTAGCATAATGTTGAAATTCTCGGTCTTTCTATATTAATGGTTGTTGTAACTGCACTTTATTCAATTAAAGTAGCCTATGTTTTTTAATTACACAAAGATATATCATTCCAGATGTTAGCAGGTGTAAGTTTCTGCTTCAAGTAAATAGTTCCCTCAGAGAGACAGAGCTCATATATTGCTGACTACTTTGGCCAAGACTGTTCTTTACCATCTGGTTGACTGTTAGGGTGTTTTGTTCCCCATCCCCCAGCCAGCAGTAGGTAACCTCCCAAGTGACCATCTGCCAATCCATTTATTTAACCTCTTAGGAAACTAAAGAAGTTAACCTCTGCTTATTTAAAACACATACTCAATATTCTGGTTTCTCTTCAAATCGTATAAATCTTTCGCCTAAAACACATACCCAAATTATGCACTCTTTGGTCAATACCATGCTCATTCTGGGGAAAAAATTTGTACAGTTAAAAACCTGACCATTATTATTTTATTTTATTTATTATTTTTTAAAATGTTTGTTTATTTTTGAGAGAAAGAAGAAAGCACACGAGTGCACGTGTGAGCGAGAAAGAGGCAGAAAGAGGGAGAGAGAGAATCCAAAGCAGGCTGTGAAACTATCAGTGTGGAGCCTGACGCAGGACTCGAACTCACAAACTGTGAGATCATGACCTGAGCTGAAATCAAAAGCTGGACACTCAACCTGTTGAGCCACTCAGGCGCCCCCATTACTATCTTATTTTATTTTTATTTTATTATTATTTTTTTAAATGTATGTTTATTTTAGAGAGACACACACAGAGTGTGAGTGGAGGAGGGGCAGAGAGAGAGAGAGGGAGACACAGAATCTGAAGCAGGCTCCAGGCTCTGAGCTTTCAGCACAGAGCCTAACATGGGGCTCGAATTCATGAACCGTGAGATTATGACCTGAGCTGAAGTCAGATGCTTAACCAACTGAGCCACCCAGGTACCCTCCCCATTATTATTTTATTCTATTTTTTTATTTTTAATTTTTTTAAAATGTTTATTTTTGAGAGAGAGAAAAAGAGAGCACAAGCAGGGGAGGAGTAGAGCGAGAGGGAGACACAGAATCTGAAGCAGGCTCCAGGCCCAGCTGTCAGCACAGAGTCCGACGGGGCTCAAACCCACAAATTGTAAGATCGTGACCTGAGCTAAAGTCAGACGCTCAACCGACTATATCACCCTGGTGCCCCCCATTACTATTTTAAAAACACTGCATACTTGGGATTCGTGCTGACACAGACATATATATATATATATATATATATATATATATATATATATATATTCATATATATATATTCATATATAATATATAAACCTAGATATTATATATTATAAATATATATAAAATGTATAGTATACATATTTTCCCCCTGCTCATCAAGGATCTAGATATAGATAAATGGGCATTTAAAAAGAGACATGAAAGTTTGTCTTTGCCCTCTCTTGCCATACTGATGGATGCCCACCAAACAGGGATCCATTGGTGATAAGGGTATGAATAGCCAAGATAAAAAGCACTTTCAGAATAAAACAGGCTAACATCACTAGCTTGCTCTGGTTTTGCATTCATCTGTCAGGTGTTTTGGGATCACAGGGATCCTTCAGTCTACAAAAGAAGAATGTGTATTGCTCAGCTAGCGTACCCATAGATTCCTGTCCAAAACTCTAATATTCTGTATGATGTCTTAATGGGTTCATTCCTGGTTGTCAAACTATATATCACAATTTTTGATCTCAGAAAACTGTTCATATAAGCCCAAGTAAATTTAAGGTGGGATGTTAGAGATCAAGGAAGGAAGGAAAATTAACATTTACTGGGTATCCCTTATGTGCCAGGCACTTTCATATATTCAGTAAGAGTGAGAAGGATTATATCATATAAAATTATGTAATTTTAAGTTTGACTTGGTAATACCTAGTCTTTTGTTCTTTCCTTCCTTCCCTTTTTCTCTTTGATGTGTGCCAAGCTGTGACACAGTTCGTGTCCCCAAGGGGCTCTGGTTTAGTCAGGAAGATGGACACAAAACTTGATAATATGTGGCTACTACTACCACTAATAACTAATACTTATTACACACTAAGTGCTTCCCATGCAAGCACTCGTAAAACTTGTTTAAAAAGACACTATCCTTATCTTACAGATGAAAACATTGAGGCCTGAGAAGTTAAAAGACTCACCCCAAAGTACATAGCGGAGAAATACCTGAGGTTTGAGAGCTGTTGTTTTAACTCCTGTTCTGTCTCTAGCTCTCTTGAGTGTGGCAAGTCTCAAATGCTAATGGGAAAGCTTAAAACAGTATAATGACTTATATATAATGGGCTTTTTTGTATATATACAGAAGAATACACTATTTTTTGGGTGTCATTTGGGCTCTTTTGCATACAATTAGAATGGACACAAATTTGGACACAAATTCCATTCACTGTGGAACAGGTTCCCAAAGAGATTTCTTCTGTGGCTCAGGTTCAGGATTAGTCCACTATATGTCAGACAGATTCTTTCCTGAAACAAATGAAGATAAATGCACACATCTCCCTTGTTTCCCCCTTTATGTCCCCATGTCCCCTTTCCTTCATAACACTTGGTTAGTGATTTAGATATTTCACATTCATAACTGTTCCAAGAGCCTGTTTACAAAGCTTCAGCTGAATCTGCTAGATCACTGCTACATCAGGTCTCTGAATGTGGCCTTTTGCTGGGGAGTTCTCTTCTGATAAGGATTCTTTTGAACAGGGTAGGGGTGGGATGAGATTCAGAGCTTAGGCTGAGCTCATCCCCTTGACCTCTGCCCCTATTACAGAGTTTATACTGACTTGGTAGGGACTCCCTATGGAGCCAAGAGTTTAGGACTTGTTTACAATTGATGAAAAGATAGTTGCATTCAAAGGCTGTTGTTGGGTCCTTGGGTAGTCATGAATCTCTGCCATTATCTCTGGTGGGTGTAGGGAGTGCTGGAACATCTGGGGCTGGAGATTTGCAATGGATGACTAAGAAGGAATGAGAAGAAACTAAAGCTAGATAGTTTGCTGAAATTGTTTCTGCAGAAGCAGTATTGCAGTAACATTTTGAGAACAGAGAGATTTGTACAAACCTGTGCTTTATTTCATTAAAAAAAAAAAGCTGAAAGTGGTTTAAATGCAGGGTATGATAACAAAGGAGATGCATGGGAATTCTTCTCTTCCTTTTTTGATGTCTCAACGGGGAAAATTTGCTGTTAGGCAAATGTATCAGTGGAGGGAACACTAGATTGTTAAAGCCACCTTCTTCAGAGTTATACATAGTTTTACAAATTGGTATTTTCTCTAAAAATTTCATGATGCTCTAAGTATGCTGGGACAAGTATAGCAACTCAGTGCCAAGAGTCTTCGTATACCTTTTCTGGGCACACTTTGATCAACTCTGACCACTCTTTAGCCTCTATACCTGAAGTTACTTTTTTTTTTTTTTTTTTTTGGTCCAATATTTGTTGTAGATGTGAATCTGAAAAAAAAAGATAAGCATCTGTCTTTGAAGGATGCTCATAGTCACTATGAACCAAAACTAAATAAATACATCCTCTGTTGGAAAGCATAGGAAAGCAAGCTGCATTAATAATAAGATTCAAAGTGACAATACCATCTTGTATCTTTTTCATCTCCATACAAAATTCCATGTGCTAAAGGTAGTCTGGCCTATAGATGTGTTTTGTTTTATTAAGTGTATATTTAAATAAAAACCTGTAAGTCTTTCGTAATAATTTTGAATTTTTGGCCTTCCTGATAAATTGGGTCTAGATTTCTACATGGCATCTGTTGACTGGAACAGAATAGTGACTGCCTTTTTGACCTCAGCATGCACTGTCAGGTTTGTCATATACCTAGATGACCTCCTTCACCCATTTATGTCTCCTTGTCAGTCTTCTGTAGGCATTTGAGTTTGTAGCTCCTACATTAAAAAATGGTAATTGTCAGTGCAGATGAAGGAGTGAGAAAATGGAAACTATTTTGAGTATAATCTAATAATATCTGTTAAAGCTGAAATTGTGCAGTTTACTTTTACAGATTTAGCAGCTTAAAATTTAAAGATTAAAAAATTACAGATTGAGCAATTCATGTCTCAGTCTTTATCCTATAAGAAATGACAGGTAAGCAAAATTAGAGTCACAGATATTCCTTTCAGCATTTATAATAGCAAAAAAAAAAAAAATGGAAACAGCTTGAAGTTTAATAGAGGACTACTAGTTTAATAAATTGTGATAATCCATGGAGTACTTACTCCATGGAGCAATGGAGTACTTACTACTATAGAATTGCTAAGGAGAAGGCAGGTTTTAGTCTTGAAGAAGGATATACTGACATGTTTGTTAATAGTGTAGTATCTGGGCAAATGGGATCACAGGGCAACTTCATTATTTCTGTGTTTTAATTTTTTTTTTAATTAAAAAATTTTTGTTAATGTTTATTTTTGAGAGAGAAAGAGAGAGTGTGAGTTGGGGAGGTACAGAGAGAGAGGGAGACACAGAATCCAAAGCAGGCTCCAGGCTCTGAGCTGTCAGCACAGAGCCTGATACGGGATCGAACTGATGGACTGCGAGATCATGACCTGAGCATAAGTCGGACACTTAACCAACTGAGCCACCCAGGCTCCCTTAATTTTTTTTTTTTTTTTGTAACAAAGCTCTTGTATTAAAAAAGATAGATTAAAAAAAAAAATATCCTCTCATTTTAGCTACAAAGTTTCCGAGGCTGTTCTGCCTTAAATTGAGCCACTCACGTTCCAGCTTCCCACTTAGATCACAGATTTTTACATTCAGAAATCTCTCCTTGAAATTGCTCTAAGGAAAGGGCATCAGTATCCACAAGTAGCAGGAACCATCTCGAAGCCTGAGAACAGGGTAAGAGCCTAGAGCAGCGTTTTCCAGCTTCTACTTGCAGCTCTCCCTCCATTCACAGTTCTGCTATCAAAACTGGCCTGCTTTTCAGAATCAGGCTTGGCACTAACACACTATCAATAGTAAAGGGAGCCTTGATAGCTTCTCATTTGACTGTGTTCTCCTGGCAGTTGGAGGGTTACACTGCTGAAAATGACCTTTAACGGAAGATAGCATGGTGCAGGATAAAAAACATGAGAGTTCGCATCTTGGCTTTTGCCACTCCTTGCCTAGTGACCGTTGGAAACCTGTGAAGCTCAGTTTATTTATTCACAAAACAGTAATAATCCTTCTTAGGGGTTGTCTTTAAAAAATAAGTGAGGTAATATATATATGAATTGTCTAGCATCTAGCTGCTCTAGCCAATCCTGTTTGCTGATATATGTGATGAAGGGTTTCTAACTCTTTTGGCTAATATCTAGTGAGCATTTGCTATATGCTAATGGTTTAAAACAATTTTTTTAATGTTTATTTATTTTTGAGAGACAGAGACAGAGTATGAGCGGGGGAGGGGGTGGGGCAGAGAGAGAGACACACACACACAGAATCAGAAGTAGGCTCCAGGCTCCATGCTGTCAGCACAGAGCCCGACACGGGGCTTGAACCCATGAACTGCGAGATCATGACCTGAGCCGAAGTCAGATGCTTAACCGACTGAGCCACCCAGGTGCCCCTGTATGCTAATGGTTTTAAAACATTCTCTCATTTATTCTTGCAACTCTTACAATGTTGTTCTCAACTCTTGTTCCCTCCATTTTACAGATGAAGACACTGACAGTTTCACACTTGGCCAAGGCCACACAGCTGGTAACTGGCAGAGCTGGAACTTGTGTGATTACAAAAACAATAAACTTTTAATCTTTTTAAAGTAGTGGTATGATTTACATACAGTTAAACGCACAGATAGTAAGTATAAGGTTCAGGCACTTTTTACAAAGCGTGTACCCTTGTAATCTCTGTTCTGTTAAGATACAGAACATTGTTATCCCTTCAGAATATCTTTATGCTTTTTTCTCAGTTGATTCCACAGTTCTACCTCAAGAAGCAATAATTTCTGATTTCTGTCATGATAAATTAGTTTTACCTCTTCTAAAATGTCATATATATGGAATCATAGCAACAAGTGCTCTTTTGTGTCTAGGGTTTTACAGCATAATGTTTGAGACTTATCCATGTTGTTCCAGGTTTTAGTAGTTCATTTCTTTTTATTGCTAAGTAGTATTCCATTGACTATATCACAGTTTATGTATACACCTGTTGATAACCTGGGCTGTTTCTAGTTTTTGGCTGTTATAAACAAAGCAGCTGTGAAAACTCTTTTACACGGTTTTTGTGGATATGTGTTTTTATTTCTCTTCATATATCTAGGAATTGTTGGGCCACATGGTAGATGTATGTTAAGCTTTATGAAATTGCTAGTTTTTCCAAATTGTTTATATATTTTACAGTTCTAACAGTGTATGAGTTCCAATTGTTGCACATCTTTGCAAGCATTTGGTATTGTCAGCCTTTTTTTTTCCTTTAATGTTCATTTTTGAGAGTAGGGTGGGGGGAGGGTCAGAGAGAGAGGTAGACACAGAATCTGAAGCAGGCTCCAGGCTCTGAGCTATCAGCACAGAAGCCGACATGGGGCTCAAACTCACGGACTGTGAGGTCATGACCTGAGCCCAAGTCAGATGCTTAACCGACTAAGCCACCCAGGTGCCCCTGGTATTGTCAGCTTTTAAGCTTTAGTCATTATAGTGAGCATGTTTATGGGACTGATGTTTTTAATTTGCATTTCCCTAATGACTAATTATGTTGATCACCTTTTCATACTCTTTTTGGCTATTCGTATATCATCTTTCTATAAATCTTTTTATAAGTGTCTATTCAAAATCTTCTGACTATTAAAATGAAACCATGTTCTCTGTCCTGTTATTGAGTTGTGGGTTTTGTTTTTGTTTTATGTTTTTTTTAGGATACAAGTCCTTCATCAAATACATGGTGTGAATATTTTCTACCAATCTGTGGCTTTCTGTTCTACTTTATTAATATGTTTTTTTGATTAGCAGGAGTTTCACATTTCTAGGAAGTCTAATTTATTAATTTTTTTCTTTTATGGTTAATGCTTGTGTTCTAAGAAATCTTGGCCTGTCCTGAGGTTGCAAAGGTGTTTTGTGTTTTCTACTAGAAACTCTGTTTGTAGTTTTAACATTTATGTCTATAACTCATCTCAAATTAAATTTTTTGTATGGTATGAGAAATATTAGTTTGTTTTAGCACCATTTGTTGAAAAGACTTTCCTCATTGAATTTTTGATGTACTTGCTGAAAAATTGATATTTTGTATGTGTGAGTCCATTTATAGATTGTATTCTCTTCCATTAATCTATTTATCTTTTCACCATTACTGCAGTGTTTTGAATACAATAGCTTTATAATCAGTCTTGAGATCAGGTAGTGTTAGTGCTCCAACTCCATTTTTCTTTCAAAGTTGTTTAGACTATTTTGGCTATTCTAGGGTGTTTTGTTTTCATTTCCCTATAGATTTTAGAATCACCTCGTCAGTTTTTTCTTTTTTAAAGAAGCCTCCTGAGATTTTTTTTTTAATTTTTTTTTTTTAATGTTTATTTATTTTTGAGACAGAGCATGAATGGGAGAGGGTCAGAGAGAGAGGGAGACACAGAATCCGAAACAGGCTCCAGGCTCTGAGCGGTCAGCACAGAGCCCAAGGCGGGGCTTGAACTCACGGACCGCGAGATCATGACCTGAGCTGAAGTCGGAGGCCTAACCGACTGAGCCACCCAGGCGCCCCTAGATTTTTTACTGGACTGCATTGATCCTGTCAATTTGGTTAAGAGTTGTCATTTTAGAATTGAATCTTCTAGAATTCAGTATATCTTTTCACATATTTAGAACTTTTTTTTCTCAGCAAGTATTTAAAGTGTTGAGATCTAGTATATCTTTCTTTAAACTTACCATAAATACTCTTTTTTTTTTTAATGTTATAGTAAGTGGTATTTTAAAATGTTATTTTACCATTGTTTATTGCTAGTATAGAAAAGCGGTTGATTTTTGTATGTTAACATTGTTAAGTTTGTTTCCGAGTTCTGGTAACTTTAAAAAATTCCTTGGGACTTTCTATGTGTATATCTGTGAATAAAGACAATTTTACTTATTCCTTTTTGATGTTTATGAGTTTTGTTTATTTTTATTACCTTATTGCATTGGCAAAGATTTCCAGTCCAATAGTAGATAAAGTGGTGAGAATGACATTCTTGTCTTGTTTTTGATCTTAGGGAGAAAGAATTCAACATTTTACTTTCAAGTATGTTGTTAGCTATAGATTCTTTTCCTCCTTTTATTATTTTTTTAAATGTTTATTTTTGAGAGGAGGGGGGGTGGAGGTTGTGTGCACAGAGAAGTGTCTGTGCTGACAGCAGAGAGCCTCAGGTGGGGCTTGAACTCACAAACCGTGAGATCATGACCTGAGCCAAAACCAAGAGTAAGACACCTAATCAACTGAGCCACACAAACACCCTGTTCCTTTTATTTTTATTTTATTTAAAAAATTTTTAATGTTTATTTAATTTTGAGACAGAGGGAGACAGAGCATGAACAGGAGAGGGGCAGAGAGAGAGGGAGACACAGAATCTGAAGCAGGATCCAGGCTCTGAGCTGTCAGCACAGAGCCCGATGTGGGGCTCGAAACTCATGGACTCTGAGATCATGACCTGAGCCGAAATCAGACGCTTAACCGACTGAGCCACCCAGGCACCCCTCTCCTTTTATTTTTAAAAGTTGTGATAAAATATACATAACCTTTACCATCTTAACCATTTTTAAAATGTGCAGTTTAGTGCCATTAAGTACATTCATATTGTTGTATAGCCATCACCACTATCCATCCACAGGACTCTTTCATCTTCTAACACTGAAAGTGTGTACCCATTAATATTTCCCTATTCCCCTAGCCTCTGGCAACCACTGTTCTACTTTCTCTGTGAATTTGACTACTCTAGGTATCTTATACAAGCAGAATCATGCAGTATTTGTCCTGTTGTATGTGGCTTCTTTTACCTAGCATAGTGTTTTCGAGGTTCATCCACGTTGTAGCATGTATCAGTTTCTTTCCTTTTTGAGGCTGAATAATATTCTATTGTCCGTAAACACCACATTTTCTCTATTCATTTGTTGATGGACACTTGGATTGCTTACACCTTTTGGCTTTGTGAATAATGCTGCTCTAAATATAAATGTGCAGATATCTCTTCAAGTCCTTATTTTCAGTTCTTTTGGGTATATACCCAACACTGGAATTGCTGGATCATACGATAATTCTATTTTTAATTTTTTGAAGAAAAGCCATACTGTTTTTTACAGTGGCTGCATCATTTTACATTCCCACTAGCAGTGCACAAGAGTTCGAATTTGTCTGCATCCTCACTAACACTTGTTATTTCCTGTGTTTTTGATAATAGCCATCCAAATGGGTGTGATGCCCCATTGTGATTTTTTTTTTTTAACGTTTATTTATTTTTGAGACAGAGACAGAGCATGAACAGGGGAGGAGCAGAGAGAGAGGGAGACACAAAATCTGAAACAGGCTCCAGGCTCTGAGCTGTCAGCACAGAGCCTGACGCGGGGCTCGAATTCACGGACTGTGAGATCATGACCTGAGCCGAAGTCGGATGCTTAACCGCCTGAGCCACCCAGGCGCCCCTACCCCATTGTGATTTTGATTTGCATTTCCCTAATGAGTAGTGATATTGAAGATCTTTTCATATGCTTATTGGCTATTGATATATCTTTGGAGAAATGCCTGTTTAAGTCTTTTGTTTTTAAACAAGTTTTTGTTGTTTTGAGTCATAAGATTCTTTATTCTGGAGATTAACCTTTATCAGATATATGATTTGCAAAAAAATTCTCCCATGTCATGGATTGCCTTTATACTTTGTGTTCTTTTATATACATAAGGTTTTAATTTTGATGTAGTGCAGCTTACCTTTTTTGTTGCCTGTGCCTTTGGTGTCATATCCAAGAAATCATTGCCAAATCCAAAATCATTCAGCTTTTCCCTGCGTTTTCCTCTGACAGTTTTATACTTTTAGGTCTTTGATTGGTCTGGAGGTGATTTTTGAACTTACGGTGTAATCCACGTTCATTCTTTCGCGTGTGGATATTCAATTTTGCCATCACTATCTTTTCAAGGATTGTCCCTTTCCCCACTGAATGGTCTTGACAACCTTGTTGAAAATCATTGACCATATATGGGAGAATGTATTTCAGGGCTCTGTATTCTATTCCATTTGTATGTCTATTTTTATGTCAGTATCACACTGTTTTGATTACAGTAGCTTTATACTAAGTTTTGAAATCAGGAAGCTATACAGTTTTTTGTAGTTGTCCTTTATCAGCATGAGAAAGTTCCCTTGTATTTCTAGTTTGCTAAGAGTCAAAGCCTGACCTTAGACCATACTACCTCCAAAAGATTTTTATTTTTATCTAACTCATAATTTTGGACACATTCCTTTTTATTTTATCTGTGTGAATCTATTTTTTGTGTAGTCATAAACCAACTAACTGGTTTTCTAGATTGATTTAGAAGTCTCTTCAAACTTGAAGTCACCATCTAGTGGTCTCTTCTGGAAGCACAGAAGTGAGAACCTGTGATAGTGCGTTGGCATTTATGCCCAGTTAGTCCACAAGGTGGCAATAGGCCCTAACTGAAGAGCCAAGAACAGGAATCAGACTGAAAAATAGAAGAAAACAATGCTTGTAAAACTCATAATTAAACAGAATAGAAAACCAGAATTTTCTGAAAATACTGCTACCCCTCAAAGTCTGAGAGAAAGAATGAACCTTTATCTCATTCTAAAAACATGTAAGAAAATTCTAATTAAAATGTTGGAATCCATTTTGCTGCCTCCCTTCCTTTCCTTTTAGACTTCAAAATCTTGGCTTATTCAGTAGCTGTCCAGTTGCTTCACTTTGAATATTGGGGGATTGGAGGAGTAAGGTGATAGAGCTAGTCATTAATGCAAAGGGATATGAGTTTAGGGAGTAAGGACAAGAAGGATGTGCACTTAGATCTGAGAGCTGAAAATCTACTTCCAGGAGATTGCAGAAAGAGGCATTATTGGCTCCATGCTGTCTGTTGGGTCTAAGACTCCTCTCCTTGGGCATAAAAAAGCAAAACAAAAAAAGGTTTTTTTGAGTGTTCTAGTCTAAGGTGTGGGTTTTTCGTGTAAAAATGGAAATTGAGAGAACAGAGATTTTCCTGGACAAACAATTAAGATAATGATGAAGGAAAAAAGTCCATTAAGGGGATGTGAGATTCCGAGAAGCCATGGGCAGAATATATGGGGCTTGGAAAATTAAAAGATAACGGGTGGGGTGAGTTTCTAATGCTCCTTGAGGTAGTTTAGAGAGAAAGTTTAGGAAGACTACTAGGCTGGAAGTAGTGTGACCTGGCAGCCTAGAACAGCTTGCTTGATTATAGCAGTGATGCCACCTTTTTTTTGACCTCAGCCAACTTAGGCAGAGGCCCATTACCTACTTAATCTGACTGTTCCTGTTTTCCATTGGAAATGGGCTATCATGCACAAATAAATTTGGGGTAAGGATGATAAATGTGCTTTGGCAATTGAGGTATGACTCCTGTTTGAAACATGACATATATATCACAATCTCATTACTGGAAAATTTAAAATAAGGATATTCTTGATGTAATACCTATCATACAGCATGTATCAAACTACTTTGAAATGACCTTGCTGAATGAAGATTAAAAAACAAGAATAGCCGCAATTGAAAACTACCACTAATTCCTTCAACAGTGATAATGGAGTTCTTCTGAGAACTGCATGATTTATTTTTTGTATGTAATTGCAATAGGGTTTTTGCAACATTGTTACCTATTTTGTAGCAGCCAGGTGTTTTAGTGGAATACTAAAGAGTCTCTTGTTAATTTTACTTTATAAACCCCGAATTTTATTAACAGTTAACAAATTATGATAGCCTTTATTCATAAGTAGAAATGAATTGAACATCATTTACTCATAAGATGGATGAATGTTGGATTAATTCACCAAGAGGATCCTGTAAGTAAATGCCTTGAGAATCCTGGGGCTAAAGGATTGGGAAGGAAGAGGAGAAGGTAGAAAAATAGCCACAGGCTAGCTAGAAGGAGGCTCAGTGCAATGGGCCTTTGGAGCTAAGTATGAAATAGAAAGTGTTCTGTGACTTAAAGCAAAATCTGACCATTGTGTGTGTGTGTGGTCCATTGTGTATGCACAGATTTATAATAATAGTTCTAATACTGTCGATAGAATTACTCCTCATTATGTGATCAGTCCTGTTGACAATTATTTATGAGTCTAAAACCAAATGATTCTCCTAGGAATTGTTTTTGCTTTTGCTGAATGGAGTAGATTTGTGTAATTGAGAAGGAAATAAAATCCTTTTTGTAATGATTTTGTGGTGGGACTTTTGTTGATTTGTTTGGCGTCTGGATTATTTAGTATCTCAGTTATCCAGGAATCTGTCAACATAACTAAGATGTAGTAAAAACCAAGCCCTAAATGTAATTTTTATCAAAACAACCTTAATTGTGGTATTTAGTCTCTGTCTCTGTCCCTTTATCTTTTTTTTTTTTCTGTTAGAGGTTTTGCTAGACAAAAACTTATTGGTAACCCTTTCCTAATAGTAATGATAATTTTGGCCCTTAATTATATCTCACCAAAAATATATTACAATCTCTTCACATAGATTTGATAACTGATTTTTGGCCAGTTACTTTCAACCTCTTACCTTTGTGTTTGTGTTTTTGTTTTTTGTTTTCCAAACGGGTAAAAATATCTGCAAACAAATCTCAAGCAACATTAGTAAATTAGTAGAAATGATCCTGCAAATATAGGTGAAAGGTCACAGGGTCATTTTCAAAGCTTCAGAAATACAAGTTTGGGAGAAATAGATTTGATTGGGGAGTTGGTATGGCTGCTCACAAGTTAGTATTATAGTGCTCTCATGTGAAAAGAATACTACCCAGAAGGAATTACTTTTGATTAGTCTTCTTCATATACTTAGTGCCCTTCAGTTCTTAAATATTAGTTTTTTACCTCATGTTCAGAATGCACAAATTTAATCAATGTAATACTGAAAACAACTACCTTTAGTGGAGCTTGCTGTGTGTCCGATGAGGTGCCAAGGACTTTATTCTCACCATATATAATTCCTGTCATAACCATATGAAGTAGGTGGTGGTTCCTAGGTGAGAAGCTGAGGCTAAAAGGTTAAAATCACACTACGTCTCATTGCTTGTTCATCATAGACAAAGAGAATTTCAGCGCTTAGAGAATAGGATCTTAACTTAGGGATTTGTAAAGAATCTGGGTATAGCCAGAAAAGCATGGGTTGAACGCAAGGAACTGTATGGTGGAGAAGTAACTGGTCTAACTAGAGTGTGAGTGATGTGGGTTTCTGGGAAACATAGACTGGTGGCGAGGGAGAAACCAGAGGTATTAACTGGAGTAGTTCCATTGCAAGGAACAGAACACCCTCTCCCTCCCCCTCCCCCTTAAACTAATTTAAAATGGGGACATTGTTGGGAAGTACAGGGTTTCTCTTGAGGCCTAAGGGCAGAGCATTCATTTGGATTTCATAAATGGTTAAGACCAGAATTTCTCTCCCATCTCTCTTTGGTCATATAGAATCTTATTTCTGCTTCTGTGGTGCCTCTGTTTCATACTTCTTTTCTCCTTCAAACTGATACTCTTTGCTTCGGTATCCATGGTAGAAAATGGCCGCCTCTGCCCTGCCTTGTCATGTCTTTCCAGCACCCATGCTCAACACAGGCTAAGGGAAGCATTGGTATTCAAAATTTAAATGCTCAGGAAAGAGGATAAGCCCAGCTAGGGTTAGGTGTCCATTTGTCCTGTCAAGGGTTATAGCATTGAGTATTTAGTAGAAGGTACAAATACAATATTACGAGAATATGAACAGTAGACAGATTGTCTGACATGATAACGTCAGTCAGGTAGCAGGCTGGATGGAGGTTGTAGAAACTCACCATTAAGTCTGGCGTTTGAGGGACAGTGTTACAGGTAGGGCAAATTCAGGGGCATCACTGATTAGGAATTATTTGGCAGCCCTGGGGTGGGAAGGCATGGGGAGCTGGCAAATGCAGTGAGAATCCAGGCATTACGTGATGGTTGAAGTTTGGCAAATAGAAGAGATACTTTCAAACCACCCAGTTTTTGGCTAGGAGTATGAGTGTTAAGACTCAGGACTTTGGGTCTCAGGATGGTATGACTAGAGAGGCCAAGAGGTAAGCCCAGGCCTGTGGTCAAGGGACCCATGATAGACACCCATGCATGCTGATGGGCTTAGTTGCAATGGCCAGGGCCAGCTGTAGCACTCAGTGTCCTTCTCTGTGTAGGAGCTGTTTGAGTACCTACATGGCGACAAGATTGGAGACTATGTACTCCTGCCCTAGCCACGATTGGCTTTAGGGCTGTTCAGATTATATGTCCATTTATAGAGTACTACCGACTCCAGTAGTTAGGGCTTTTGGGAGGTGGGAACTGGAAATAACTGGTACTCAAATTTTTGTATTATTGTCTTCTGGAATTGAAAATCATTCCAATATTCCAGAGTCATTTTATTCCTCTGCCTTCCCCCAGGGAAGTTTTTTCTCAAGTATATTTTGGGATTGAGGTGTATTTGAACAGTTTAGGTATTATGACACTTGGGTCTAATTCCAGGAAAGCAGATTGGATTTCAGACTGTTTGGCTTTACCAAAGTTAGACTTTTATCATGTATGAGATTTATAAAAACACATCTAATGAGGAGATTCATTTCTGGCATGACTGAGTGAGCAGGTCAACAAATCCTGTCCCCCAAAAGCAACTGTAAAGCTGGAAGAAACAGAAATAATTACAGGCTTATAACAAGTTGAGAAGCATTTGTTCATGAAAACCACTGAATTTTGTGTAAAACATGTTTATGGTCTTGCCCAGGATTTCTCCCATTATTTTCAGCCCTGATAGTGTAGTAGTTCAACCAGAGTGGAACTGGTTGTAGTAGTTCAACCAGTAGAAAACCAGCAGCTTTACTACCCCTGTGGGAGGGGGCTCACTTGATTTGGAGTATTAGCAGTTAAAAGTGATGATCTTACTGTATATACTATGTGTTAACCAACTTGGATTTAAGTAGAAAAAAATAGTATTGAAGAGAAAAAAGTGATGATCTTGGTAACAAGTGAACTAGGGAGAGCCAAGCAACTCTTCTAGCCTAAGGTTACAGACCTGTTTGGGGCAGACAGTGGAGCAGCAGACTGGATAGGGCTTTAACAGAGAGGTCTGGGCAGTGAGGCAACTACAGGAAGTTTGATAGGGTCTCCATATATCCTGGGTTGACTGGAGGCTTCACACACAGTAGAAACCAGTGCAAGCCCAAGCCATCTATATATTTTTTTGGCCAATGCAAAGGTTGTGTGAGAAAGCCCAGCAGAAAGTAAAATCTACAGTAGATTTAAAGACCTCAACTGAGAGTGTGGTCCCCATCCCAAGCACAGATCCATCAGGAGAGAATAAAAGGGCTCAAGGTGAGCACCACCTCTGACCAGTCAGTAAGTTATATAGACAGAGGGGTGATCTGGCTTCACAATAAAAACCAGGGAAAAAATTCTGAGCCATCAGGCATCACACATTATAGGAGAGACAGGTTGCACAGATATATTCCTGGAAAGTTAGTAAAAGCAAAAACAAAAACCAGAAGAACCACCACCATCACAAAACCTTAGCTGGGAAAAATTCAGAATCTAGAGTTGCCAGCAGTACCTTACTTTAAATGTTCAGTATTCAACAAAAAGGTAAAAAGATGCAAAAAACCAAAGTGTGACCTATACTGCGGGGAAAAAAAAAAATCAGTAGAAACTGCCTCTAGTGATCACAAATGTTGGATCTGACACACACAGACTCTAAAGCCCCTATTATAGATATTTCAAAGAAATGAAGGGAATTGTGTTTACAGGATTAAAGGAAACTATGATGACAACGACTCAATGAATAGAGTCTCAAGGGGAAACTGTAAAACAAAATGAAAGTGCTTGATTTAAAAATTACAACAATTGGGGTGCCTGGGTGGCTAGTCGGTTAAACATATCACTCTTGATCTTGGTTCAGGTCATGATCTCATGGTTCATGGAATTGAGCCCCACATTTGGTTCTGTGCTGACAGTGCAGAGCCTGCTTAGGATTCTCCCTCCCTCCCTCCCTCTCCTCCCGCTCTCTCTCCCCCTCCCTTCCTCCCTCCCTCCCTCCCTCCCCCTCTCTCTTTCCCTCCTCCGCTTGTGTGCTCGGCTCTCTCTCTCAAAATAAATAAACTTATAATAACTGAAATGAAAAATTAGGATGGACTCAACAGATTTAAGATGGCAGAAGAAAGAATTGGTGAACTTGTAGATAGGTCAATAAAAATTATTTAATACGAAGAACAGAGAAAAAATCTTGAAAGAGTGAACAGAACCTCTGAGATCTGTGGGACAACATCAAATATATACCTAAGAATATACATATATAAAAAGGGAGGAGTGAGAGAGGAACCAGAAAATATTAGAAGAAATAGTGTCCAAAAGCTTTCTGAATTTGAAGAGAAAACATTCAACTTCAAATCCAAGAAGCTTGATGAACTCAAGCACAATAAAACACACATCAGAGTCAAACTATTTTAAGACAAAGAAAAATCTTGAAAACAGCAAGAATGATTCATCACATACAAGGGGATAATAATAGCATATACAGCTGACTTATGAGAAACAAGGAGGTCTGAAAGCAGTGAAATGCCATAATCAACATGTGGAAAGAAAAAACCAAGATTTCTTTAGCAAAACTCTTCTTCAAAAATGAAGGCAAAATAAAGACATTCTCACATAAAAAAAGCACAGAATTTGTTGATAGCTGCCTTGCCTTAAAATACTAAAGGAAGGTCCTTAAGGCTGACAGGAAGTGATACAGATGATCATTTGAATCCATAAGAAGTGAAGAACATTGGAAAATGGTTAAGTATATAGGTAAATACAACTCTGTTTTTTTTTTTTCGTATTCTCTTTTAAAATGACAAAAGTATCTAAAGCAGTATTTAATAATACTGTATTTATTGAGTTTATAACACGTATATGGTAATAAAAACAAGAAAGAGAAGGAGTAGGAGATATATTGAAGCAAGTTTCTGTATTTCCTGGAGTTAAAAAATAGATTGTGATAAGGGCGCCTGGGTGGCTCAGTCTGTTAAGCGTCCCACTTCAGCTCAGGTCATGATCTCATGGTCTAGGAGTTTGAGCCCCGCATCGGGCTCTGTTTTGACAGCCTTGAGCCTGCTTTGGATTCTCTCTGTCCCTCCCTCCCTCCCTCCCTCCCTCCTCGCCTCCTTTTCTCTCTCTCTCTCTCTCTCTTAAAAACTAAGTAAACATTAAAAAAAATAGATTGTGGTAAGTAAAGATGCATATTGTAAAGAGCAACCACAAAGAAAATAAAAAATACATAGTAAAAAAGTCAACAGACTTTTACTATGGTATGCTACCATACTTATAGTATACTAGAAATATTTCGCACACAAAAAAGATAGTAAAGGAAGAGGAGAGGTTAAAGACCTGAAACAAAAACAAACAGCAAAATGGCATACATAAACCCAACCATGTCAATAATTATATCAAATGCGAATGGACTAACTGCCTGTTCAAAAGGTAGGGATTGTCAACCTGGATAAAAAGGCAAGATGTAACTATATGCTGTCAATAAGAAATATACTTTAGATGTAAAGACAGAAATAGGCTGAAAGTAAAAAGATGCTAAAAAATAGATTATATAAACAGTAACCATAGGAGAGCTGGGATGACTATATTAATAACATAAAATATAGTTTAGGGTAAATATTACTAGAGATAGAGGGACGTTTCATAAGGACAAGAGTTGATACTTGAGGAAAATATAACAATTATAAAAACATACTTAACATCACCAGAACATCTGAAACAAAAACTGACAGGAATTTAAAGAGAAATAAAAGATTCAGCAATAATAATTACAGATTTCAATACTCCATTCTCAATACTTGATGGAGAAACTAGAGAAAATTAGCAAGGATATAGAAGACTTAACACTGTCAGCCAGCCCATATTTATTGAATACTCTATGTAGAATATACATTTCTTTTCAAGTGCATGTGGAACAGTCTCTAAGAATATTCTGGGCCATAAAGTAAGTCTCAATTATTTTTGAAGATTGTAATCATAAGGTGTGTTTTATGACCACAATAGAATTAGAGATCCATAACAGATAGAAATCTAGGACATCCCCAAATACTTGAAATTAAACAGCATACTTATAAATAACCCATAGGTCAAAGAAATCCCAAAGCAAATTTAAATATATTTTTGACTAGATGAAGATGAGAACATACTACAATTCATGGAATGCAACTAAAACAGTGATTAGAGGAAAACTTACAGCTTTTAAATTTATAACTGTTAGGAAAGAAGAAAGGTCTCAAGCATTAACCTAGGCTTCCACCTTAAGAAACTAGATAAAGAGCAAACTAATCCCAAAGTAAGATGATCATATGGGGATTTTAAAAAATCTTTTATTTTATTAAATTGTACAGAGGCTAGCAAACTTTGACATGTGGACCAGCTATTTTTGTAAATAAAATTATTAAAGAATGAAAACTGCCTTTATACACAGATGATATCATCCCATATTTACCTATGTAATTCACAACAAACCAGAAGCAAATAAAACTAATTGAGTTTAGCAAGGAGGTTACTTCAAAGAAATTGAAAGGATTATAAGGGAAAATCATGAACTTTATCTCAACAAATTAGAAAACTTAAATGGAGTGGACAAATTCCTAGACACATATCATTAAAGCTAACTCGAGAGAAAATAGAATACGTATATGAAAACCTTTAATAATTAAAATGAATCAGTACTTAAAAATTTTACTATAAAGAGAAGCCCAGGCCCAATGGCTTCATTGGTGAATTCTATCAAACCTTTAAAGAAGCACTAAATCTAATCCTTCACAAAGTCATTCAGAAAGTAGAGGAGGGGGTACCTGGGTGGCTCCGTCAGTTGAGCGTCCAACTCTTGATTTCATCTTGGGTCATGATCTCATGGTCATGGGATCAAGCCCCGTGTTGGGCTCCTTGCTGAATGTTGGAGCCTGCTTAAGATTCTCTCCACCTGTCCCCCATCCACCTCCCGTGCCCCTCTGCCCTTCTCCCCTGCTTGTGTGTGCGCTGTCTCTAAAATAAAAATAGGGTGCCTCGGTGACTCAGTTGGTTGTGCATCTGACTCTTGATTTCTGCTCAGCTTACGATTTCATGGTTCAAGAGTTCAAGCCCCGCATTGGGCTACATGCTGGTAGTGTGGGGCCTGCTTGGGATTCTCTCTTTCTGCCCCTCCGCTGTGTGTGTACTCTCTCACTCTAAATAAATAAACTTAAAATAAAATAGATTAAAAAAGAAAACTTAAAAAAAAAAAAGAAGTAGAGGAGGAAAGAGCACTTTCCAACTCATTCTATGAGGACACTATTACTCTGATAACAAAGCCAGAGGCATCATAAGAAAACTGTAGACTAGTAACCCTTATGAACACAGACATAATAACCTTTAATAAAATATTAGTAAACCAAATTCAGCAACATAGAAAAATGGGTTATATACTACGAGCAATTGGGCTTTATTCCGGACATGCAAGGCTGGATAAATATGTAAAAATTATTGTAACATACCAGGGGTCAGAAGATGTTCTCTTCAGAGGCTAGCCGCTAAATATTTTAGGCTTTAGGACCAGTATAGTTTCTGTTGAAACTACTCAGCTCTACTGTAGTACTGCAAAAACAGCCATAGGTAATATGTGAATAAGGGGGTGTCCCTGTGTTGCAGTAAAACTTTACAAAAATAGCTGGCCCACAAGTCCTAGTTTGCTGTCCTGTAATAAACCATATTAACTAAAGGTTTTTTGAAAAGCCCGCATGATCATCTCAGTAGACATGGAGAAAGCATTTGATGTAATCCAATACTCATTCATGATAAAATTTCTCAACAAGTCAGTAATAGTAGGCAACTTATGCACCTTGATAAAGGTCATCTATGAAAAGCCTAAAGTTAACATAATATTTAATGGTGAAATATCAATGCTCTTCCCCTAAGATTGGGAACAAGGTAGATGAGAAGGTCCACTCTTACCACTTCTTTTTTTTTTAAATTTTTTAAATTTATTTTTGAGAGAGACAGAATGCAAGTAGGGGATGGGCAGAGAGAGAGGGAGACACAGAATCTGAAGCAGGCTCCAGGCTCTGAGCTGTCAGCACAGAGCCCGATGCGGGGCTTGAACTCATGAACCACGAGATCATGACCTGAGCTGAAGTCAGATGCTTAACCAACTGAGCCACCCAGGCACCCACCATTTCTTCTTAACATTCACTGGAGATTCTACCTAGTGCGGTGGGGGTAGAGGGGCATCTAAATTGGAAAGAATTAAAACTTTTTTTATACATACATGACATAATCCTGTATGCCTAAGTAATTCACAAAAAACTAAAACCAGAACGAATTGAGTTTAAGCAAGGTCACAGGATACTAGATCAATATACAGAAATAGTTTTTTGTTTGTTTTGTATACTAGCAACAATCCAGAAATGAAAGTAAGAAATCAGTTCCATTCATGATTGCATCAAAAATCATGCAACCTTAACCTACTTAAGGAATAAATGTAACAAAAGTATTATAAGATTTGTACACTAAAAACTATAAAATATTGTTGAGAGAAGTTTAAAAAGACCTAAACAAATGGAGAGATATTCTATATTCATGGATTACAAGTCTAAATGTTAAAATGACAGTTATCCCCAAATTGATGTCTGGATTCAGTGTAATCGCTCTTTAAAAAAAAATTTAAAAAATCCCAGCTGACTTCTTCGAAGAAATTTAATCTTATAATTTATGTGGAAATGCAAAGGAATTAAAGTAGAATAGCCAATACAATTTTGAAAAAGCACAAAGTTGGAGGAATTTCATTATATGGTTTCAAAAATTAGTATAAAATAATAATCAAGGCAGTGTGATATTTTGGTATAAGAATAGGTACTAGAACTGGATTGAGAGTTCAGAAATAAATCCTTACATATGTGGTCAATTGATTTTTGACAGAGGTGCCAAGACAATTCAGTGGAGGAAAGTGTAGTTTTTTCCAACAAGTAATGCTGGGAAAATTGGGTACCTATGTGCAAAACAAAAAGAAGAACTTATGCCCTTAATTTATACTAGACAGAAAAATGAGCTCAAAGTGGATCATACACCTAAATCTAAAACTACAAAATGTCTTGAAGAATGTTTTTGTGACTTGGGCTAGGCAACCACTTCCTGTACATGATACCAATGACACAAGTCACAAAAAGAAAAATTTGATAAATTGACTTCATTAAAGTGTAAAACTTTTGCCTTTAAAAAGACATTAACAAGAAAATGAAAAGACAAGCTACAGAGTGAGAGAGAAATTCGTGTATCTGATAAAGGAGTGTCTAAAATAAATAAAGAACTCTTACAACTCAGAAGACAAGCCAGTTTTAAAAAATGGACAAAAAATGTCATATGATTCCACTTACATGGATAACTAGAATAGGCAAGTTCCTAGAGACAGAAAGTAGAAAAGGGGAAGTGGGTTGAAGAATAGATTGCTAGGGGGTGTGGATTGGATAGTTCATGTTTAATAGGTACAGAGTTTTTGTTTAGAATTATGAAAATATTCTTGGGGCACCTGGGTGGCTCAGTCAGTTAAGCGTCCAACTTTGGCTCAGGTCATGATCTTGCTGTTTGTGAGTTTGAGCCCCGCCTCTGGAGCCTGCTTCAGATTCTGTCTCCTTCTCTCTCTGCCCCTCCCCTTCCTTGTGCGCTCTCGCACGCTCGCTCTCTCTCTCTCTCTCTCAAAAATAAATGTAAAAAAATTTTTTAAAAAGAATTATGAAAATATTCTGGAAATGGATAGTGGTGGCGTTTGCACAGCATTGTGAATTTAATGCCACTGAATTGTACACTTAAAAATGGTTAAAATTGTAGATTTTTGTGTTATGTTTTATCACAATAAAAGCAAAGAATTAGAAACATAAGACAAAAGACTTGAACATTTTATCACATAAAAAGTTGTTCAACATAATTAGTTATTAGGGAAATGTAAATTAAAATCACAGTGAATTTCCACTGTATTCTTCTGGAATGACTATAGTCAAAAAGACTATAAAAATGTGTTGGTAAGGATGTATGGAAACTGGAAACTGTGCATTGCTATGAGAATGTAAAATGGTACAGTTACTTTGGCAGTCAATTTGGTAATTTAATAAATATAAACGTACCATATGATGCTGCAGTTTCACTCCTAGGTATCTACCCAAGAGAAATAAAAACCTATGTCCACACAAGGACTTGTATGTGAATGTCTATAGCGTTATTTATAATAGCCAAAATCTGGAAACAGTTCAAATGTCTATCAAATGGTGAAGGGATAAACAAAATCTGGAATATCCGTAAAATGGAATGCTATTCAACACTAAAAAAGAATGAGCTACTAATGTATGCTACAACATGAATAAACTTCAGAAACGTTATTCTAAGTGAATGAGGCCAAACTTAAAAGACTACATATTATATGATTCCATTTATGTGAAATGTCTAGAAAAGGCAAATTTATAGAGACAGAAAGTGGATCAATGGTTGGGGCTACAGGTAGGAGTGGAGATTGATTGGAAACAGGTTTAAGGGGAGTTTTGGAGTGATGAACGTTCTAAACTTGGATTGCAGTGATAGTTGCACAACTCTAAATGAATAGAAGTCATTGGATTGTACATTTACAGTGGGTTCATTTTATGGTATATAAATTAGACCTAAATAAAGCTGTACAAAAGTACCTAAGATTGGTTGGAAGGAGGTAAAGGAGGAGACTTTGGGGTACGAGAGTGTGTTTTTGTTGTTTGTTTTGGGTAAAATGGTTCTAAGTTTGTCAGGTGATGTCCTGTTGATTTGTGATGTCTCCTATCAGTCTTTCACTTGGAAACCTAGACGCTCCCTGCTCCCAGGGCTTTACCCTGTGCCTTGCCTCACGAAAGTCCATTGGAAAGAGCTTTCTCTTTGGGAGGACTGACTCAAGTTGGAGTGTGGCGCTGATGGACCATCTAGGCAGAAGACACTTACATACACAAAAATGCGTTCTCTCAGCCCCAGGTTATAGATCAACCCTAGCTAGACATCTTGCAAATATGTACTGCTGATTGACAAATAGGTGAGAGTATGGGGAATGAGGGTATCTTGCCTTTTGAAAGAGGAGAGCCCATTGAGTGGTTCCATCACATACTAGGATGCTTTGGCTGTATTGTCATGTGCTGTTGGCAGTGTACTTTTCATTGTTTTTGTTGTTGTTGTTGTTTTGTTTTTTGTTTTTGCTGAGGCCTTACAATAACCCTGTGAAATAGTAGAGGTATCCTTAGTCCCCGTTTACATAGAAGGAAGGCGTATAGGGTGACTCACTTGTCCAAGAGCACAGAACTATGGCAGAGTCGAACCTACTCTGACTTTATATCCTAAACCACTTCTTTTATACTCTGCTGTTTTGCCTCAACTGTTTACTGGGAAGAGGAGCAGAAGGAGCATGTGATTTTGACTGATCACACATGTTTTCAGTAGATCCAGTTAGTCTAAAACAAAGGAGGGGAAGTTGGACCAAAGTTATCAGTTCAGAGGTTTTATAGCAAGTATAATAAGAGCAAACCTGATATCTGGTAGTTACTAAAATTATACTTGAGTTGGAACTATAATTCATGGCACAGATGGTTTGAAGATATCCAGTGCTTGGTTCAAGGAGTAGATCACTTCCTGTGTTATAAATATAACTGCCAGAAATCATAAGGAAATTCATTTGACAGACATTTACTGAGTGTCTATTCCATGCCAGGTTGCTTGTCAGCCAAGATCCAGGATCACAAGGTCCAGTTGGATCCTATTGAGATACAGCCTGAGAGAACAGGAGTAGGCTGGAATTTCCTTCATTGTTTTCATTCTCTGAAGCTGCTCCCCTCCAAAGTGACCACATCCACCAGGGACCTGGAGCCTGTCACTTTCTACTGTCCTTGCAGCTGAGCTTTCTACAGGTTCCCTTTCTTGATAAAAATAGTCCATCTTTTCTTCCTTTTCCACTGTGGATTCTTCCATCTGCTTTTCAGCCAAACATAGGTAGCTTGCATCTAAAAGAAATCTTTGCTTTTAAAAAAAGACATTTAAAAGTAATTTTTCTTAATTGTTGGAATAGTTTTATGCTTATTGCTAAACACTGGGAAGGCATAGATGAGTTATAAATGATAAACATAAAAATCACCTCTAATTCTACAACTTAGTGATTTCAATTGTTAACATTTTTGCTTCCAGTCTGTCTGAACTTCCAGGCTGTTTTTTTACTTCCTGTCAGCCAGTGTTTGCTTGTATTTTGTGTCAGACTCTTGGTGAAATATTTTACACGTATTCTTACTCCTCAAGTAGCCTTGTGAAACAAGTACTATCATTATTATCTTCTATTTACAGATGAAACAGACTTAAAGGTAAGTAACTTGTCCAAGTTCACATAGTTGATAAGTAATGTAGCTGGAATTTTAACCTTATTTAAATAGCTCCAGCTCTTCACTACTACCTTTCCAGAAATCTTATTTTCTTCTGTGACTATCACTCCAGAATTGTTCTCTGCAGGATTGTCAGTAACTTTTTAAATTCCTGCCTTCTCCAGCCTTATCTCCAGACCTCTTTTCCATCTTCTGTGTGTTACAGCCACGCTTCCAGTTTTGTGCAGGCACTATGCCTTTAGCCTGCCTATGTGCCATTTGTTCCCTTTGCTCAGAATGCTCACCCCACCTCTCTTACCCAGGTCATTATGTTTATCCTTCAAGTCTTCACTTAAATGTCACTTTCTTGAGATCCTTTTCCAGGCCTTTCTCACACCCAAGACTGGATTGGTCCCTTCTATTATTTGCTCCTATAGAACTTTGATTTTCCTTTTGCAGACCTTTTCACACTTAAAATTATTTGTTCATTAGAATTTGGTCCACTATTTTCACTACATGCTTTGTTTTCTTCACATCTGGCTTCTTTTGCAGTCCAGGTACATAGTATGTGTCCAATAACTGTGTTCAATAAAAGAAAATTTTTTTTCTTCCTGTACTTAGCTCATTCACTTTTAGCTCTATGTTTGTAAATCACAAATACGCATCCTCTTTTCAGAAAATGAACTTTCTCTTTTTTCCATTTTGAAATTGCTCATTTCTTAATGCACTCCAGGCTCTTAATCTAGTCAAGAAAGGCACCATTTTTGACTCCTTGCTATCTTTTCTGTTTGAGCCAATTCCTTGGAAGGTGGATCTGGTCTATTGACCTGGAAAGATGGCCACAATATTTTAAGTGAAAAAAGGTTCTAGAACAGTATATATAATTTGTGGTATTTTCTCTAAATACAAATACATGTATTTTCAATATCTCTGAAATACCTGGGAAGATATACACTGAACAGAATGATGGGGGAGGCAACTAGTTTCTCTTTTGTATAAAATTTTCAGTGACTACATCGTACTAAAAAGAAATCTATTTTGAACAACAAAAAACAAAAACAAAAGCAAAAAGCCTTTTGAAGATATCCTTTCTATTCCTTCCACTCCTGCTGCCTCAGATTTAGCTCAGCTTATTTGTACAAGAGATTTTTTTTTCTCTCTTTCTCTCTTTTTGTCTCTTTCACATCTCTCTTCTCTTCTTCCCATTTCATATGCTTGGTCAGTCTTCCCAAAACCTTGCTTTCGTTATCTCTTTTTGGAGCTCAGCACTTTAAAGTGGCTCTCTGTTTCACTAATTCTGCATGTTTCCCCCTGGCTCACAAGGTCTTATGTAATTTGTTCTCAGCCTTTCCAGGACTGCTCCTCATGATTTCCCTCACACGGTCTCAGAGCTGTTCTGCTCAGTGTTCCCTGTACATGCCACATATTTTTTTCTATTGCAAGTATTTATTTACAGTCTTCACTCTGAAAAATACCCTTAAACTCCCACAGTTGTTTGCCTTCCTGTAGCATTTAGTTTTATCTAAGAGAAACTGCAGATTTTGGTGGCTGAAATGTGTTATTTTTTTTATTGGCATATTTAGACTATTTATCCTCTGGGTAAATAAGTGGCATACTTGTTCAGGTGTACGTTTTTCAAAGAACATGTAGGACATTCTTTTCTGATTTTTTCAGAAAATTTGGAAATAATTGGTTGTTGAAAAATAATGCCTAGAATGCTTGTTATAATAAAATACAGATTCTGGGACCCTACATCTGGTCTAGGGTAGAACTCAGGAATCTGCATTTTTCAGAGCAGCTGATCTAGGTGATTCTGGTACATGACAACTAGGTTGGGAAACACTGGCCTGAACGCCATATTCTTCCTGAATTCTTGGCATTTTTTGCATCTTTCTCTTGGCTTTGATTCTCTTTTTAGTTCTTGGCTCATTGTATTTGTACTTCTACTTCCTTCCTATTCCTGAGGAAAAAAAAGTTGGAAAGCTAACTTGATAAGACTGTTTTCCTAATGCTTTACTGAATTTGACTTTTGCTATGAGAATCTGTTTTTCCCTATCTCAGACTTAAGTATATGATTAAATTATTGATGACCAAGGCCTTTGTCTTCCTGTCATTATCATGAAAGATTTAGTGGCTCATCTCATGTTCTAGAAGTCAGAAAATTGATACCACATTTTACATTTTGTTAAGAAAAATAATGTGCATTTCCCATTTCACTTAGTTTTTTTCTTAGTCCCTCTTAGTTTGAGGGACGTGGTTTGCAAAGGTCACAGTGAATGGGTCTCACAGTTTTGGTCAGAGATTAAGTGCATTTGAATAAGAAAACCAGGGTATTCATGCTAAGGCATACTATATGGTCATTTAAAAAAGAACCAATACAATATATATAGCAAGATTGTTTCAGAAGGCTATCTACAATAGCTGTCTAGTATAGCTGAGTAAAACAGATTGTACAGCAGTAAATATAAAATCAGCTTGTTTTTGTTTAAGCCACCCCCAAAAATCCCAATATATATCTGTTTGTGTGTATATGGGTAAACGTCTCACAGGTCATAAAATAAGTGATTAGTTTATGATATTTATTTATTAATAATACTAATATAAATAACAAGTTTATTATATTGATTATAACAAGTTATTAAACTTACTGTTTATTATAGTTATCAGTGATTTCCACTGAGGAAAAGAAAGATCATAAGGAAAGGGATTTTCAGTTTTTACTTCATATATTTCTTTCTTTTATTTTTTTTTTAAAGTTTATTTATTTGTTTTGAGAAAGAGAGAGAGTAAGAGAGAGAGAGAGAAAGAGAAAATCCCAGGCAGACTCCACACTGTCAGCATGGAGCTTGATGTAGGGCTCGAACTCACGAACCATGAGATGATGACGTGAGCTGAAGTCAGACTCTTAACTGACTGAGCCACCCAGGCATTCCCATAAATTTTTTTTAATGTTTATTTATTTATGAGAGAGACAGAACATGAGCAGGGAAGGGGCAGAGAGAGAGGGAACACAGAATCTGAAGCAGGCTCCAGGCTCCAAGCTGTCATCACAGGGCCTGATGCGGGGCTTGAACCCATGAACCACAAGATCATGACCTGAGCTAAAGTCGGATGCTTAGCTGACTGAGCCACCCAGGTGCCCCTCAATATTTGAATTTTAAATAATGAGTATGTGATTTTTTTTAATTTAAAAAATTATGAAAGCATTAATTTTTTTAATATGGTATGATGTCAAGGTATACAGTTTGTTCTTCCTATAAAATATCATTTAACTCTAGAACATTTAAAAAAAAAAAGAAAAAGAAGAATTCTAGGAATTTAGAGTGCTTATTCCATAATAGAACCAAAGAGAGTAAGAGAGGCTTTAACCAGTGTATTGGAGACCGCAGCAGCATCCACCCAGCACAGTAGCTGATGCACTCAAGTGACTCTCTGCTTTTGCTTCCCTTAGGTTGTTTGGTCCGCAGTTTGCATTCATTGATCAGTGAGTTGATTCAGACTCAAACCCACCGACAGCAATGAATGTTGAGTGCAGCCATCAGTGTTTCCATTTGGTGGAGTTGCCTTGGCACTCCCGAATTCCTGGCTCTTCTTTTCCACACGGGTTCTTTGAGTTCTGTGTCTGGCATCTCTCTCAGTAACCAGTGGTCGAGGGCCCACATAGTTATAGATAACATTGATACTAGAGCTGGGAGGTCCTTAAAGATGAGCAACTATGTTTCAGAGAATGGAAGGAGCCCTTGGAGAAGCTAACAGGTAGCTCTGACCACAAGGGCAGTGCTTGCATACCTTGTAGATGTAAACAAGAGTTGAGGGTCCTGGCTTTTCCTTCTGTTTTGAACTGAGAAACAGTGCTTTTCAAGGTAAATTAGCACAGGTTACATTTGGGGTTAAATAATAATAGTAGCTTACATATATTGAGTATTTGCTGTGTGCTAGGAATGGTAGAAAGCACTTTACATTTTATCTCATTGAATCTCAAAACTTCATGAGGTAAGTGTTCTTATTTCCCATTTTATACATGAGAAAACAGACTCAGATACTTGCCTGTGGTCACAGAGCTTAGTTAGGAAGTCTAACCAAGATTCATCCCAGATCTCTGACTCCAGACATTTTTTTTTTTTTTAACTTGAATTTAACAAACATTTAAATAAGCACATGTGTGGATAGAAATAGTGAAGCAATAGTTGCTTTCAAACAGCTCAGGTTCTAACACGGCTGTCAAAACTTAACCACATTAACTGTAATTGGAGGTAGGATGTGATAAGAGCTGTGCAGATATTAGATAGTTTTGTGCTATTTTTGCTTAGTAAATCCTTCTCTTGCCCTTAATAAAAGTTTTAAGGGGATGTGGAAGAAATGGGTGTAAAATACTTAATTGAATGTGGCTCCAAACCGAAATACATATTTTTAATGTCTTTCCTTGCTAATCCTATTTCTCACCAGGGTGGCATATTTCTAGGAGGCATTTTTAAATACGTTAGGTATTATCATGGAGTTCTCCTTATCTTATTGAAATGAAGCACTTATTTGTCAAAAACACAACAAAAAGCAAGGAACAGTGGATAATAGAAATAGGAGCTCTTAAAAAATTCACTGGATCACCTTTGGGGGACAGGCAGCAGGACTGGTTCTGGTGATCTTATGTGACATGTGAAGGTACAGCCTGCTCCCTTGCTTCAGGAAATGTAGTGCTGTTTGTAAAGACCCCAAGGTACAGTCAACGGTCGGTGGTTTTTTCAAATCCCAAACTCACCGACAGCGTTGAATGTTCCTTGGAGTCCTCTGAAGGCTGGGTTCTGGCCCTGTCAGCCCTTCTTCAGCCTGTGCCCATGTTCCAGGAGCCATTAAGCAGTGAGATGACTGCTGATAGAGGCTCTCATATTCTTTTCCAGATTTCAGGTTGAGAGTATTTAAATTATGAAATCAGTTTGTGTACAGCAGAGAGCTAATGAACTTAATGAACTGGCGAGGCTGCAGTTGTTTATGCAAGCTGACTCCAGTGGATGGCTGAGAAAATGGCTTTGAATGGTATTATTTTTTAATTCTGAAAATGTCGAGTACCTCATTTTTATAGTAGGTTCATTATTAAAGGGCATGGGTAAGAAAGAAATTAACATACATTGTGGACTCTGTTATATGCTGGGATTTGTATATTTTTATCTCATTAAACTCTCAACAACCCACTTGTACCTCATGAAAAAACTGAGTTGAGAAATGAAATGATTTGCCCAAAGTTACATAGCCAGGAGTTAAGGTTATAAGCCAGAACTTGAATGTTGGGATTTTTTGAATGCAAAGCTCATTCATTGATCAGATCACCTCCTTCCTTGTCCACCACAAAACTTAACTGTTGCGTATCGGGGGGTAACATCTTCAGTGAGAGCTAAGTCAAATAAGTAAACATTTTCTCCTTATTTACTTGTATTAATAGTAGGTGGGTCTGTAGGTGAAATATTTCATAGAGGATGATGAAAAAAATTGACCTTAATAGCTGGTGATCTTTCTAGTTGAGATCCTGGATTGCTGAGTTACCACAGAGGTTCAGTGATTGTCTACAAGTGATTTTCCATATTGAAAAAACAAAAAATAAACAAAAACTCCATTACCTAGTAGAAAGCCTGCATTTCTCCTCAGTAAGGTCACAGAGAGTTAACTAAAATGTCAGGTGTCTTTGCTTTTGGCATGAAGAGTATTGGTACATTATAGACATACTAGTTATTTTTTATTGGCTACTGAATGTCCTTGATTAAAAATCTGGAGCATGAATTAATTATATGCAACTTTTCAGAATGCGGGGTTTCTAATGGGAGGGATCTAGGAGTGCTCAGTAGAAGGGCTTACAGAACTGCTGGCTGAATTAAGGTTAATCTTTAATCAGGGATAGTTATTGTCATTTGCTTTAGATTTAAGTATTAAAGATTGACTCTTCTCAAATTCATTTTTAGAGCAGCCAAGTGGTACACATTTAAAAAAAAAATCAACCACTGAGAATTTGGTATGAATGTAAACTGTTTACATTCTATGTCAATTTAATTATTTCACCCTCTGTCAAAACACTTCAGTTAGCCAGCTTTGTTGAGTTCTCAGTGTTATGACAGTGAATTGTGTACAAATGAAAACAAAAATCAAGCAACTGTTACTGTGTAGTAGTTTAAAAACTCTTTAATGGGTTTAAACAGTCTTCCTCTTGATCTGATAGTTTGAAGAGATGTCAATGCCTTATACCATTTGGACAAATGTTCAGACTTTTAAAAAATACTGACTTCTGCTGCTCCAAGCCATTAGATGTCTACAAAATACCATTGCTCAAATTCATGGCATTCTAAGAAGAATGCTTTTCATAGACTTGAAAAACTAGAGCAGCGTGAAAGGTAGGTTTCTAGAATGATGTAGGGGTGTTTCCCACTGTATTTGAGGTAATTTTCATGGCAGGAAAGGCCACCATTATCCTCACTCCTTTAATTTGCTTTAAGTCCTTAATTTTAGTTTTTACCATCAGGCAAGTTTGAGGCACACATTGGGTCTTTTAAATGAGTTTGCTAAGGTGTTTATATACTTAATGCAAGGATAAAGCTTAAGAGTTAAAAAAAAAAAAAGTTAAGGCTAAAATTAGCCAAGAGTGATAGAAACTACAAATTTAATAAACCGGTCTATTTCATTCTTGATTTCCATTGGTTTTGAGTTTGTCAAAACTCACCATGCCATCCTTTACTGTTTGACTTACCTTCTTTCCTTTTCCAGAGGTACTACGAAATACTGAAACCCACATTGCTCCAACTTAGAGATGTAATTGTTTTCATAGTCCTCTTGAGGCCTCTTGATATACTTGAAAGAAACAAGAAGCATAAACTCAATAAAACGATATATTTGAGGGATTAGTAGCATAGCAGAGGAGTCACAGTCTCAGGTGTCTGTCCAGACACTTCCCACGGATTACACAGGGAGCATCTCTGGAAGTGTTTGGCGGAATTGCTACTAACTTTGAGGACAAATTCTTAAGTTATAAAGATGACAACAGCCTGTCATGGTGAATCCGTGTTCCTCTTAGCCGAACTAACTGCTAATGTTCTCCTTCATCCTTTTGCTAATTTGGTGGTGAAATCCTAGGATTGTTTCTCCTCCGGTTAGCCCTTGCCATCATGGAGCCTAGTGTCTGCCCAGGGAACTAGATGTAGACACAGCTGATGACAAAGAGGATGATTGCTGTGCTGGTGGAATGATATGAATCATGTTGAGGGAGAATAGAGAAAAGGGTTAATTGTGCCCCAAAGTGCTAGGAAAGATAGATATCTAAGGGTCACATCTGATCTGGACCTCAAAGATACAGTTGAATTTTTGCTAGACAGAGAAGGAAAGATTCCAATAGAGGAAAGATTGCACAGGAAGTCCTAGAAGCAGGAAAGGTCAGGTAATGATGAGTGGTGAGATTAATCTCTCAGGATCAGCTAACTCATCCTTAAGATGCGGGACAAATAGCACTTGCCCTTCCTGTGCACACAGCTGTGAAAATCAAATGAGCTTGTTCATGTGAAAGTAACGTGAATGTAGTAGTTTCTAGATTTCTCTTTTCTCATTGCTCTTGGTTCATATGTGTTAGAATAGATTAGATACCTTATCATGATAGACTTTTCCAAATTCTATTCTTTTTTGGCTTTCTCTTTTTTTCCTTTAGAGTGACCATAATTTAATGTTTTCATATATTGAGTGTTTGGAGAAGTAATATAGCATAGTAGAGTACAGATTTGGATCCAGAATCTTAACTTTGCAGCTTAATAGCTGTGTGACCTTGGGCAAATTACTTAACCACTCTGTTTCTCTGTTTCCTTATCCATAAAATGGGGATAATGACAGTATCTACGCGTTGGTTTATTGTGAGAACTAAATGAGGTAATATATATCAGGTGTATAAAACAACACATGACACATATTATAATTTATGTGTTTTTATATATGTTTTTTCAAAATGATTTGAATTCTTAAAATCATTTACAATTATTTTCATATTACAAATATGCAAATAAAATTGCATATTTCATCCATAATTTGGTTTTAAGTCCATATACACTAATGTAAAACCCTTATTTTACAGTTAAAATACTTTCCGAATAGCTTATTGCATTGTATATGTATCTGTATATGTGTGTTTCAAAGACATTTTTTTAAAATAATCCTCTGCCACTTCCTTTGTGACCTTAAAGTTTTTTTGATCTCCCATGAGCTTCAATTTCCTCAATCTGTTAAAATAAGAATAGTATAGTAATACTACATATTGCTTGTGAAGATTAAATTAGATAATATAGTTAAAAACTTTCTGAAAGGCTGTAGTTTCTCTCCCTAAATATATGCATATAAACACAAAATTTTGAAAGCAGTTTCAGTTTTGGAATCCAAGAACCCATCTATAGCCTCCCTATGAACTTCAGGTTAAGAAATCTGACCATAGGGGCACCTGGGTGGCTCAGTTGGTTGGGCATCCAACTCTTGATTTCAGCTTGAGTCATGATTTCATGGTTTGTGGGTTAGAGCCCCATGTCGGGCTTTGCACTGATGGCACGGAACCTGCTTGGGATTCTCTCTTTCTCTCTCTCTCTCTCTCTGCCCCTCCTCTGCTTTCTCTTTTTCTCAAAAATAAATAAATAAACTTAAAAAAATCCTGACTAGAGGTCTAGACCAAGATTTTGCAATCTAGTCTTGCCACTGATGTAATGTTGATGCTTTTGGAGGTTTAGATCTCTGTTTTACTAGAAGTGACTGCTTGCTAGCAGTACTGCAACTAGTCACATCTTTCTAGTCACATCTAGTCACATCTTTCTCTATATCATAATCTATGTGGTGTAACTGGATAATGATTACTGGACAATGATGGTCTCTGGAAAAGTAGTTATTAGGCTTCATCAGTTTCTGTATTAATTGCGGATACCAACCAGTAATTAGTAAATCTGTGCTTATACAATTAGAATTTCTAAAAGAAGTTGCCAGATGAGAAATTAACACAAATATTTGAATGAACTTAATTTACTTTGCAACAGTTCGACACCTCTCCCCATTCCTCCAGCAACTGTTTAGTTTGGATCTTATCTCAGCACTAAGACTACTAATTCTGGCCTTAAATTAGGCTGAAAGAATGTGTTGTTTCAAGGCAGTGCTTACAAAGGAGACTGCTAGATCCAGAGTTTTTATTTGAATGTTAGGGAGGGGGAAAAAAGGGTGCACCAAATATTGTGGTTGTATATGGAATTATTGATCATTCTTATATTTAGCCTGTTTGAGGTTTTATCAGAGAGTTGAGAAGTATAAAGAGAAATTTAAACTCAGTAGCTTGGAACATTTTACTTTTTGACATGACAACTTTATATCAGGGTATTTCAGATATTTTAGATGAGTCTGGAAGACAAGAGGTGGGCAGGCCACCTCACTGAAATAGCAAATTAGCCTACTGCCAAAAGGCAATATTTCTTTTTTTTTTAAATATTTTTAATTTTTTTTCAAGTTTATTTACTTAGAGCACAAGCAAGGGAGGGGCAGAGAGAAGGGAGAGAGAGACTCCCCAGCAGGATTCCTTTTTTTTTTTTTTTTTTTTTAACGTTTATTTCTGAGAGAGAGAGGGAGGGCCAGCAGGCCAGAGTGTGAGCAGGGGAGGGGCAGAGAGGGGGAGACACAGAATCTGAAGCAGGCTCCAGGCTCTGAGCTGTCAGCATAGAGCCCAAATGAGGCTTAAACTAATGGACCATGAGATCATGACCTGAACTGAAGTTGGATGCTTAATCGACTGAGCTACCCAGGCGCCGCCACCCCTGCCCCCTCCCCACCCCACCCCCAAGTAGGATTCTGGCAGTGTAGAGCCTGATGTGGGGCTCGAATTTCCGAACCATGAGATCATGACCTGAGCCAAAACCAAGAGTCAGATGCTTACCCCACTGAGCCACTCAGGTGTCCTGGCAATATTTCTTTTCAAATGGGACATGCACTTTAAAACCTATCAAAATATTCTAAGGGCCACCTGAATTCTCCACCCCTTAGTTGCAGTGACTTAATGTGTTTGAGTTATTACTATTCAAGATTACTTTGCAAACCCACAGGAAGCAGGACTTCATTTTTCCATGGTAGTTTAATTCATAGGATATCTATAATCTGTGAACAACTCTTCTAAGTAACTCTACCGAGGATTGTTGTTCAGCTAAACTGAATAAGTACATTGAGTTAGGAATATAAAGTCATAAGAGATATGGGAATCAAAATCACACAGTAGTTAATATTCATGGGCATTAAGGAATGAGCTGGAAAGAATCTTAGGTTTTATTCCACTGTGTGAAAAGTGTTGGCAGGGACTTTAAAAGTCCTTGAGAGCCAAGAGGCATGTGTTTTGCAATAACCAGTTAATGAAGTAAATAAGAACAGTGATCAAAGAAAGACTCAATCTTTCCTTTTTTTTTTTACAGTGATGAAATCCTGATGATCTATCAGTAATATAAGATTATGTATTTCTTCTTCTGACCTATTTTAGTTTATTGGGTTAAATTTAATAATATGACACTATGTATGCTTTAAAAACTTGACCTCTGTTCTTACAAAGTTTAGTATTATCTCAGGTAGATGATAACTTTGTGCTAAGACATCATAAGTTATAGGTAACTAGACATATTCATTCTACAACCAACTTTATTCATTTATAGCATTTAGGCAAATGATCTTTGAATGTTGATTTTCTTGGCTATTTCCAGCAAATTGTTGAATCTTTGCAAAGTATGTGTCTTAAAAGCTTTATTTTTGAATGTATATTTTCTAGAAACGCTGAGGTAGATGAGGTACATCTACCTCATACTTTCCTAAATGAAATAGTATTGTGTAGGTTGGATAAGTTATTAATACTTGACATACTGGATTTAGACTTATTTCTCCATTGCTAACTTAAAATTGGACAATCCTGATGTTTGTGTGGGAATGCTAATCTGGGTAGGGGAAAAATCCTGGGATGAAAGAATAGAAAATAAGTTCCAATCTATAGTTTTATAACTTAAAAAAATTTTTTTAATGTTTATTTTTGAGAGAGAGAGAGAGAGAGCACAAGTGGGGGATGGGTAGAGAGAGAAGGAGACACAGAATCTGAAACAGGCTCCAGGCTCTGAGATGTCAGCACAGAGCCCGATGCGGGGCTCTAACTCACAACCGCAAGATCATGACCTGAGCTGAAGTCGGATGCTCAAACGACTGAGCTACCCAGGTCTCCCCCCGCTTTTTTTTTTTCCTAATTTTTTTTTATAGCATGCCCTTTTAATCTGAAAACTCACATCTTTCAGCTTTGGAAGACCCCAGCCCTGGGGCCTGAACTCAGGAACCGTGAACTCATCACCTGGGCCGTAGTCAGCTGCTTACCTGATTGAGCTACCCAGGTGCCCCTATAACTTTTTAAAAAAGTTTTTATTCATTTATTTTGAGAGAGAGTGAAAGCATGAGCAGGGGAGGGGCAGAGAGAGAGAGAGGAGAGAGTGAGAATCCCAAGCAGGCTCTGCACTGCCAGTGTGGAGCCCAATGCTGGGCTCGAACCCACGAACCACGAGATGATGATCTGAGCCGAAATCGGACCTTAACTGACTGAGCCACCCAGGCTCGCCTAGTTTTACAACTTTTGAAGCTATCAGGAGTTTTAGAGGTCATTTAGTAATGATTTCCAAATCTGACTTTGCATCAGAATTAAAAGTATGGTGGTGGGAAAAGTGAATTGCTAATAATTCAGATTCCTAGGCATTGTCCTATACTTAGTAAATCAAATCCTCTAGGAATGGGTTTTATAGTTTTCAGAAACCCCTAGGGGATTCTGATATAGACATTTCATGGACATTTGGGAGTCTCTGATTTAGGCTAAGATTTAATAGGTGAGGAAATGGATTTAGAAGGGAAATGAAGACAGAGTCATACAACGGGCATGTGTGTGGGCACGCATGTGTGTTTACTTAGAACACACTGCCTCTCCATCATGAAAAAGCATGCTTTTTGTAGAAGTTTCCCAATGTCCTATTGGCCATCTGAAAAGTACTTCCAAGTCTATCTGCCTGGTAGGTCAAACATCTTAGCCTTAGGGACGTACCCAGAAGTAGTGCAAATGGACCATTGACTTGAATTTGGCATCCTGACCTGAAGTATTTGACTAAGTAAGCGATGCTGAGTGGTGTTGGCATAAAAACTGTCCATGGTTTGAAATGAGGAATAGCTGTAAGTGATCAAAAGTCTGTGAAGGCCCTTCAGGCTCTGACATTTATCAGCTGCTGCTACACTTTAACACTTTTCTCTAATCAAAGGTGACTACCACTGGATGGAAGAGGCTTGCAGAACCTCTGGCTGCTCTCAGGGGAGGAATTTATTTTAATTGCCAGTGAGAAGATAGGAATGATTTCAATAAAGATCAAGAACCTCCATATTCACTTCAGCTTGGGCTCCTGGCCAAGTGTCCATTCTCTGGAGGGAGTTGATGTCAGCTGCTGTCTTGTGACTTGAGGTATTTCAGAAAAGCCAAAGGCATTACAGGAGCCTTTCCTGAGTTGGCAGGCAGGAATGGCACCAGGAATCAAGGCCTGACACATGTCATCAGCCTGGAGAAAGTGGAGTTTGGACACTAATGATGGCTCTTGTCAAGGCTCCATGTGATAAAGCCAGGAGGACTCAGCTTAGGGGTTTGTTTGCATAGAAGAGGAGTTACGGCTTAGAGAACACCTGCCAAGACTTTTCACTGCCCCAGCTGTATGTCAGTGACGAATCCTTCACCCTTGACTCCTGTCACTTCTTTTTAATGGGTGATGGTAGAGATGCTGGATGGGTAAGGAAGAGAGGCAGCCTGGTTATATCTAGTACATTTCCCTATTTGCTTGTTTTCTTGCCGTTCTCTGTGTAGAACTAAATTTGTGTGGCCATACTCCAGGCTAGTATTTTGTTTTGTCTGTATCTGAAGGTATACTGGGCCAGAGTGTCAGGTCCTTTATTCTCATAAATGCCACTGCTGATGACCACACAAATGTTTTGATTGGCAGTTATGAGAAAGCTTTTTTTGCTGATATCTCTCTTTGTTAGAGAAGTATTATTTTCAGATTCCAGCCTTGCCATTTAGTAGCTGGGTGATTTTTGGCAAGTGGTTTAACCTCTTGTTTCTCATCTGAAAAATGTAGGTAAGTAATTAATTGTACCTATACCACTGAGTTGTTGTGAGAACTAAGTGAAAGCAGGAGTCTAAAAATACGTGGCACATAACATTCAAGTTTCAGTTACTGTTGTTACTGTAATTATTTGGTCTAATTTCCTGCCTACTGGGAAGAACGCAATGAGGTGTTTCTAAGCCACTGTCTTAATGAATACAGGAATTATGGTGTAGAATGAATGTAAAATTGAAGTCAGGGGATCCAGATTCAAGTTTTGACTATGCTATATGTTACTTCAATTTCTATACTTTTCCATAAAAACAAAATTACACCAACTAAAACAACAAAATCAGGATCTCTGAGATCTCTTGCCACACACACAAAATTGACATTTGTAAAAATTATTGAGGTTCCCAAGAGCTTTTGTTTATGTGGGTTGTTACCTTTCACTGTAATAGAAATTAAAACAGAGAAATTTAAAAATATGTATTCATTCATTTAAAATAAAAATAACCTATTACACAGCAACAAATAATGTTTTAAAATAAAAATAACTATAAAAATGTCTATAGTTTCTGGGGCGCCTGGGTGGCTCAGTCGGTTTCATGTCTGACTTCATTCAGCTCAGGTCAAGATCTCATGGTTCATGGGTTCCATCCCCGTGTTGGGCTCTGTGCTAACAGCTCGGAGCCGGGAGCCTGCTTTGGATTCTGTCTCCCCCTCTCTCTCTGCCCCACCTCCTGATCGCACTCTCTCTCGGTCTCTCTCTCTCTCTCTCAAAAATAAATAAGCGTTAAAAAAATTTTTTTAAATGTATAGTTTCAAAACAAAACCTTTGTGAGAAGAGTGACATTATTTTGTATTTTTGCAGCTCTCATTAATGTCTGGCTTCATAAAAGACAACTGAATTTTCATGTCTGCATATATCTGCATCTGCATATTTGTTTCAGTATGTTGTTTGGGCTGAAGTATATGAAGAAAATCTGGCCTCTATACATAGATATCTATGGAAAAAGGGGAATTTTAATAGTTCAAGTAATTGCATATATTCCTTTTTGATGCTGTATCAGTTCTTAATACCTAATCTGAAACCATATCAATGAATTTTTCATACTCTGTTCCATTGAAATCCCCCAGTCTATCTTACAGTTTGCATGGGTCTTTTACCCATGAATCATTTTATAACATCATGTTTTGTTCATGTGAAAAACACTGGTTTAACAATTTATGTAAATTTTCCAGATGTGGACACATTTCATCATAAAAATCCAAATCAACTTTCTTAATCTCACTGCTAATCTCCTGGGAAACACCTCCTGGGAAGGTGTGAAGCTCACAGCAACAGATAAAAATTTTCCAAAATTCTAATTTTTGTTAAAGGCTTAAATTTTGTCACTGGCAACATGTACTGCTAGTTGTTTTCCTTGAAATCATGACATTCTCACTTTGTTCATTTTCAAGGAAATAATTGTCAAACATCCAAGCTTGAATAACCATAATTTTCTGTTGTTCTTTCAAGTAAAATAGTAGTCCATGAAAAAATCTGATAGTTTAGCCTACTGCTAACTCAAACAGTGGCTTAAAGTGCGTTTCCTGGAGACAGTGTACAGAAATGTGTTTAAATGCGTTTTCCATTTTGTCACACAAAATATTAAAAAGTTGTGTAGTCAGACATTGAGATTTAATAAAATTAGTAAATCTTACTGCTTGATCAAAGACGTTCTTAAGGTAAAATGGCTTTTTTTTTTTTTTTTCCTGGAGTGTATGGCAGTGATGAATACAGTGACTGGCAATACATTTTGGTGGCAGTGCTTTGATTTTTGCTAAAGTCAGCAGTTTAACCCAATACTGGGTTTGCACCATCATTTTAAATGTCACCATAGTGAAAAAAAAGCAAATAATGCCTTATAATTAGTACAAAATAATTTGACCTTGCAGACTCTTTGAAAGGGTCTTGAGGACATCTGTGGATCACACTTTGAGAACCACTGCTGTGGAGTCCACAAATGTTAAGAAAACTCTAGGCAAATGGTTGAAACTTCCGTAATCCCTTCAGAGTTAAGACTCATAGGGCTGCAGCCAGCTATAATAAAGACAACCCCTGGCATATTGTTTTGACATCTCCTTGGGGCTTAGCATAGTATTAAGGGGCTTAGTTTGCACTTCGTGGAACCTCAGTAAAAGGTTGATCAGTCAATGCAGATTGCCTAAATCTTATATTTAGCAACTTTTTTCTTCTATACTTTATGAACTCAATTTTTTATGTTTTTATTGTAAACACCATGTATTTTCTGAGTCTTACTGTTTCCTCTGTTAGTGATTGTACAGTTTTGTTACTGTGTGTGTTTTATTCTCCTTGTGGGGGGATAAGAAGCAAATCACATGGCACTTGCTCTTTTATGATCTTGGGAAAATAAAAGCAGTTAAACAGTATGCCATGCAGTGTCCAGACGCAGAGGCACTCTTAACCTGACATAGGATTCAGCATTTAGTAGATTTTGTAATAACTAACCTCCTCCTGAGCATCCTTTCAGTGTCCGGCATTGTGATTTTCATATATACATGTATTTTATATATGTATAAAATATGTACATTTATATATATATATACACACACAATTTATTATATGTAAATATTTACATTTATATATAAAATATGTAAGTATTTACCTATACTTAAGTGTATATATTTAAGTATATATAAGTAGATAAAACATATATATATATGTATATATATAGTATATAAATTTGCTTACAAAAATATATAAATCATTCATATTTAATTTCCTGAACAGTCCTGCCAGGTATTTGGTATAATACTCACTTTATATATGAGGAATGAGACTAATATGAGAGTGATTTGCTCAAGATCACAGAGCCTTGGTCTGTCTGGTGCCAGGCTTTTCAGTAAATGCCTAATTGCCCAGAGGGTTGAAAACAATATGGGCTGCATCGGGTAGAATTAATTCTTTTCCCTATGCCAGATTCTTCTTAAAGCCTTCCCAGATTTCTCCCCAACATCTCTTCTTTCCTCCTTGGTTCTATAGTATTTCTCAGTGTGTACCTTGTTTTAGAATTGTGCAGAAGGCTTATCCTTTCTACTCTAATATAAACTCAGTGAAAGCAGAACCATTGTATTAGATATACAGTATATCTGGCACTTGATAAATGTTTATATTAGACTGTAAGTGTTCCTTTCTTAATTCATTTTTTATCTAAACAGTATGTAAATTAAATCATTTAAATATATTGCTTTTTAAATAAATGCAGTATTTCCTTTTGAGATGTGAATGATAACCCTGTAATCTATCTATTCTAGAAGTTGTAGTGTGCATCTCTTTTGGGATGTGTGTGTCAAATGTCTTATTTTCAACTCCTAAGTTAGAAAATCAGTGAAAAATGTGAACAGTTTTGTTCATATATTAGTGTTGATTAAGTAGTACCCTCTTTGACTCCTTAGAAATGGCTCTACGATAAGAGAATGGGGAGTGCTGACTTGAGTTGATACATTTATTTTTTAGATCAAAGCAGATGGAATAAAGTTGTAAAAGTCGAGCTTACTACTCTTTTAAACATAAGAGGTAGTCCGTTTTCACCTTAATAAATGAATTTGGAGATCAAAGCATCCTCTCTAAGATGTTGGTCACAATAAAGCCAGTAAAATGGCAGGTGATTATTTATGTCTACAAAATAAACAATGATCAGAAGCAGCCAGTTATGATAATTGCTCTATTTTTGTGTAGACTCTACAAAAAGATTTGAAGAGTAACATCTGTGTAAAGGACTAACCATAAATGCTTAGCTAGCACCTTGAGTGGGAACTTGAGATCTGGATATGGGAGCAAGAGTGGTTGTCATTTCTTGGTAAGCCACCTGCAATTTGGGTACCTTTGCTTCCTGACATGCCCTCAGCATATCTTTTTTGTTTTTAGAGAGTTCTTAGGATTGGAGCTCTTCCCTTTGCGGCTTTCATACCACCTTCTCAAAATTTTGTTTCTGCAGTGGTGTCTTAACTAGGTTATGTGAAAGCAAACTCATAAAAAGGAATTTATCCCATGGTTTACTTCTTACTTCTTTCAGAGATAATTTTGTTCACAAATGAATTTGTGAAAGTTTTGGCTATTAGAAGTAGAATTTTCATTTGTGCTGCTCCAGGATATGGAGGTGAGGAGAGGGCATTTCTGTCAAATCACAGCTTAGTTCATGTAAGTCTAAGGGGGTAAGAACTGCTGAGGAGGTGAGAAAAGTAGCACCCTTTCTTTGTGTTATCTTAATTAATGCTTCCAACAACCCTTCTGATAAAGTAGTGGTTATTGCATTTGTCACTATACCAAGATAATTCTGTCCCACACCACTGTTTTCCATGTACCAAAATAATTTACAGTCATATGTTATACAGTCACATGAACATATTAATTGAACAGTGGTACATATTGCTGAATATATCAGATCAACTAGGTTATGTCATTTGATTCCAGTACTAAATTCTGCAGTTACTGAGGGCACTTTGCTCCCTGAAGAAGTTGCTGATTAGGTGCTTTTCAAATTTGTGTGTGTATTGGGTTAAGATTGTGTAGGAATCTGGCTCCTAAATTTAGGAAGAATGTCAGCTTCTAGGCATGAGAGCATAGCATTAAAATAGTTGTAAACTTTTTTTTTTCAAGTTTATTTATTTATTTTGAGAGAGAGAAAGTGAACAAGGAAGGGGCAGAGAGGAAGAGAGAGAATCCCAAGCAGGCTCTATGCTGTAAGCACAGAGCTTGATGCGGGGGTCAACACAGGGCTCAATCCCACCAACCATGGGATCATGACCTGAGCTGAAATCAAAGCTGACCACTTAACTGACTGAGCCACCCAGGTGTCCCAGTAGTTGTAAACTTTAAAGAAAATGTATTTGGAGTGGGATTCATTCAGATACTGACAGGCAATAAAAATGAGCATATTAAGGGTTTAAACTTTCAGTTGAATATTATCTTAAATACGGTTTAGCCGTGTATACTGATTACAGTCTTTCTTACTTAAAAAATGTCTAGTGCATTTTCTTTAGGATTTATTTAAATCAAAGTGAATACCATTTTACCTTTGGCTTCTTCTGTGCTACCATTCTTAGCCTTCTGCTTCTTTAAAAATGTTGGGGGGCTTTTGTGCATTCTAAATATGTGTTTTTTTTTTTTTTTTTACTGTGGTTTTCAGATGTTTTACCTGTTTTTACTACTGCTGATATTAAGGGTCTTATATAAACTTTTTTTTTTTTTTAATGGATGTACAATTGAAACAGACATTGGCAGCCTGTTTAGGAAAACAGAAAAGTAAAGGCTATATCTGATTATTAGTGGTAAGAGGAAAACCTAACAAGTGAAAATGCTATCTGAGTTCAGAATAAGAGATACTTTTTAGGGCAGAAAGGTCACACAAGGGAATCTTGTGAGCTGCTGTAAATATTCCCTAGTTTGTTCTGGGTGGTGGTTATGTGTTATGTATACATATGTAAAAATTCATCGGACTTAAGATTTGGTCACCTTACCATATGCAAATTATACCTCAAAAATAAAAGCATTATAATTGTAACTGAAGCAAATGTGGCAAAACCTGGGTCATTATTGTATATGAGTAATGGTTATTTTACTATTATCACTGGTTTTATGAAAATTTGAAATATTTAATGATAAAAATGAAACAAAATCCTGTCTCTAAACATATCACATTATACCTAATTTATGAGAGCTAAAAAAATTTTTTTTCTTGAACCTGCCATTTTTCAGGTTTGGAATTTTGTTTTTTTTTTTTTTTTTTTTTTTTGGATATTACTGGGGAAGTACAGAGAATGAAGTCTTGTTTTTATGACATCACTTATTTAAAGAGAACAAACTCAGTCTTGAAACCAGCTTATATATAAATTTTTTCCCTTCTTGAATCTGACTGGGGGAAAGCCAGGCCACTTAGCTCTATTAAGTATATGGTAGTTCTAATTAAACACCAGTTTTAAAGTTTGTGTCTTTCATAAACCTACCTAATATTTAAGATTTGCCATGTACTTGATATTGTGGGAACTATCTTGTAGAGTGATGTTACTATTTTATTTTGTATATGAGGACATAATCTGAGGTCAAGAAACTTGTCCAAGTTCTCATGGATGAAGTAGGGAGGGCTCCCCATTCTTGGCCTCTAAAGGATACCACAAATGGGGCACCTGGTGGCTCAGTCAGTTAAGCATCCAGCTTCTGCTCAGGTCATGATCTCGCGATTTGTGAGTTCGAGCCTCATATTGGCTGACAGAGCCAATTGACAGAGCCTGGAGCCTGCTTCAGATTCTGTGTCTGCCTCTCTCTCTGCCCCTCACCCACTCACACTATGTCTCTGTCCCTCTCCCAGAAATAAATAAACATTAAAAGAAATTTGAAGGATACCTAAGCTGCCAATGTCAGTATGAATATAAAGATAATTATCATTCTTTTTTTTTTTTTAATGTTTATTTATTTTTGAGACAGAGACAGACAGAGCATGAACAGGGGAGGGTCAGAGAGAGAAGGAGGCACAGAATCTGAAACAGGCTCCAGGCTCCGAGCTGTCAGCACAGAGCCTGACGCGGGGCTCGAACTCACGGACTGTGAGATCATGACCTGAGCCGAAGTCGGCCGCTTAACTGACTGAGCCACCCAGGCACCCCTAAAGATAATTATCATTCTTTATAACTGACCCTTAATTGCCACAAATAGATCATCACTGTTTTAAGCAGTATTCATGTACTGTTTTAGGAGTCTTTTTAGAGCTTGTATTGAGCAGTCTTTAAAATCTCAGAATTATTTCTAACACTTTCTTAATAACCTAGCAATGTGGCTTTGTCCTTTAAAACAAAACCTAGAGTAAAGAGAAATATTTTCATTTTCTTGTATGAAAAAAGGCTATTTGTAGGTCATCTTTAAAAAAAAAAAGGCAAATTCTCTCTCCAGACCACAGTAGAACCCATGCCAACTTGGTAGAGGGCCTTTACCAGAGTAATGATGTAAGAATTTGAAAGAGCACATAGTGCAGCTGCCAAAGCTCACAGTGTTTAGTATCAACACCGTCTGTCTGCCAGAGTCCGCAGCTCAATATTTTTTTTTTTCTGTATATACCAAGTTCTAATCACATATATTTATCTTTTTTGGGGGGGTGGGACAATAGTTACTGTTTCATGAGCTTAATGCTTTCTGAGGAAATAGTGCTCTTTTACCTCTCATATACTTCTGAGCATTCCCCCCATCCCCAACTAACTCCCAAATATTTATTCTCCTGGGTAGATTCTTCCAAAATGTGACACAGAGGGGCAATTCACACCTTGCCTAGTTTGTCTTCTGCAAGGAAACCCTTCCCTTGCATGGTTCTCTATTCAGGAAGACCCATGTGCTACATTCCATCCGTTTGCCAAGTCTTGGACTTTATCCAAAGTACAGTATTTGAGTATGCAATTACACATACACATACTGGCAGCAGCATACTTTTTCCTGGCCTCTCTCAGAGAAAGCTCAAAGCCAGAGGAGCAAATCCAGATGTTCTTGAGTTTGGCATCCTCAATTCAGAATTCTAGATGGCAGGACTTCACTTGGAAGTGTACCAAGCTTACTCAGCACCTGCTTTTGCTAGCCATCACATTTTTATTACCAAAGATTCTGGCGTTTGCCTCCTTTGCTGAGCAGAAAGAACACCATAGCAGAGCTGCATGCGAAGTGGCTCTCCATCATTCAAGAGAAATATTTGATTTGCTTCAGCAGGCATGCAGAGGAGGCTAGTCTTGCTGTGGGAAGAAGTCTGGGATGAGAGCAGGTGCAACTGCAGCTGCAGCCCCTTAACCAAATCTGGCCTTGTTTAATTTTTAAATAGTCTAAAACATTTGGCATCAATATAAGTAAACCATTATGGGCTCTCTGGCACCTAACATGGTACCTTGCACAAGGGGGAGGTGTTCACTGACTATCCAGTCACCATTTATCGAATACCTTCCATGTGTACCAGGCAATGTACTAGAGGCTGGTGATGAATAAGATCTTTTTTCAAGAAGCCCACAGCCCGGTAGGAGGCATAGACTCTTAAACGGGTAAATGACAATTCATCAATTTTATTTGTGGTGATGCAGCTTAGTATTTTGTTAACTTTTTAAAAAAATTTATTTTATTTATCTTATTAATGTTTTTATTTATTTTTGAGACAGAGAGAGAGAGCATGAGCAGGGGAGGGACAGAGAGAGAGCAAGACACAGAATCTGAAGCAGGCTCCAGGCTCCGAGCTGTCAGCACAGAGCCTGACGCGGAGCTTGAATTCACAGACCGTGAGATCATGACCTGAGCTGAAGTCGGACGCTCCACCGACTGAGCCACCCAGACGCCCCTTTGTTCACTTTGTAAGTTAGCTACAGAAGCCAATCCACAGGATCGATTTCATGACCTTCTTTCTAAGAACAAGCATGGGATTTTCCTTCAATTCTAAAGTATGCTTACTTGCATGCATTTTTGCCTCTTTAGATACCTCTTCTGACTTGCCCAGAGGTGAAGATTTGTGGACTGCAAAAAGAAAATGCTAGTATAATGCAGAAAGACATTTTTAAGAAGGCTTCCAGAATTGGTTATTCTGTTTTAAGTAATGTTTCCCTAATATAAAAACGACGTGCAGATGCATCAGTTCCTCTAGGTATGTTGGTTATCAGGCTGTTGTAAGACAAGGAAAAGTAATTTCCTTCTCTCTGTGGAATTTAAACTTCCTTCATTTGAATTTTTGCATAGTTAGGGCAGAACCAGAAAGCACATTTTTTTTTTTCATAACTATTTCTGGATAGATTAGGTCACATTTGTTGAATAATGATACAGTTCCTCTGTCTTAACTTGTTTTTCTTTCAGCCTCCCCCTCTTCAGTTTTTGAGGATGAGTATATGAGTATTTCCATTGGGCTTCCCTTAACCATAAAAAAAAAAAAATTGTTTAGATTGCCTTTGTCCTAACTAGTTTTCTCATTTCTTTGATGGAAAACAGTGTGAGACAAAACGTGTACTATTAAAATAAGAAAATCTCATATAGTACTTATGCTCCAGGTTTTGTTTTTAGGCCTCTTATGTATAAAGTACTTAAAAGAAGGGTTATATAATCCTCATGGCAACCCAGTGAGATGGGTACTTATTATTTTTTCCATTTTGCAGATGAAAACAGGAAGGCATAGTGAGGTAAATAACTTGTCCAAGATCATATGGCTAATAAATAGCAAAGTCAGGATTTGAACTCAGGTGTTGCTGACCTATTGTGTTCTTAATCGGTGCACTATATCACTTCATACTAAGTTTGACATTGAATGATTCCCTAATCATTCATGACAGAATTCTCTAAAAGTAGAGGATAATATTATCTACCATTTGAGTTTCTCCTGTGTAGCTAGGCATTATACATGTCATTGTACTTCTTTTCAATATTATGGGTATATGAATTGGTCCCATCTTACAGATGATAATATCAGCTAACATTGATGGATCACTTCCTGTGGGTCAGGCATTGTACTGAGTTCTTGTATCATCTCATTAATTGTTCACAATAGTTCTGTGGGTAATTGCTGTTATTCTCAAAGCTGGAGGATGTCACTTGCGTAGAGTCAAATAGCTAAGGAGGACAGAGTTAGGTTCTGAATGCAGATTTGCCTGACTCCAGACCCCAAGCCCTTAACCAGCATGTAATATTTGGTAAGAAACAGTACTTAGGTAGGTATTGTAGTGATGAGGTGAATCTCAGAGGACAGAGCCTAGCTCCAAATCTTGTTCCTCATCCTTTGTCCTCATATATTTTGTTGATTAATTGTGACCATTGCTTTTCTTTCTTCTTCATGTTTTCATAATACAGAAACATGATATAGGTATCAGAGGTGGCCTTCTTGTCTGAAAACAGAAAATTCTTGTCTAACTGATGTCTTCATGATACGTGGCAGTTAGTGTCTTTTATTAGGCTTTTGTTAAAGCTTTGACTTTTTCTTTAATTCCATTTGCTGGGACTTATCACTCTATAGATTTCTTTCTATCCTCCCAGGATTCCTGGAAGTTGTAGTGGGGAGATATTAAGCATCTGTGAGGTTCTATTTTTGAAATACTGTACTGTAGTTTATTTTTTATCTTGTCTTCTTAGGATTATAAATCTGTTTTCTTTACCACCTAAGATATAGTTGGTGTTGAAGATTTTTGTTTATTTTATTCATTTATTTTTTTAAGTTTATTAATTTAGAGAGGGAGAGAGAGCACATGCATGCACAAGTAGAGGAGGGACAGAGAGAGAGAGAATCCTAAGCAGGTTCCACGTTCTGTGCTGAGCCTGACACGGGGCTCGATCCCATGAACCATGAGATCATGACCTGAGCCAAAATCAAGAGTTGGACACTTAACTGACTGAGCTGCCTGAGCGCCACCCCCCCTTTGTTGAAAATTTTTGTTTATTCTAAATTAGTTTTCTATTGGAGCCTTTATGCTCTGACATCTCACTTCCCATTAGCAAGCTCAAACCTAAATTTTTTAAATTTTATGTTTATTTATTTTGAGAGAGAGAGAGCAGGGGCAGGGCAGAGAGAGAAGGAGAGAGAATCTAAGCAGGCATCATGCTCAGCGCAGAGCCCAATACAAGGGTCTCAATCCCATGTCCGTGAGATCATGACCTGAGCCAAAATGAAGAGTTGGACACTCAACCAACTGAGTCATCCAGGTGCCCCAGCAAACTCAAACCTAAATAGTTGCAGAAATGAATGTGTTTTCGGTCCTTTCTCTGTTTCCCTAAGTGTCTTTTCTTTTTCTGTCATTCTAGATTATCTTTTCCTTCTGTCCAACCAGTTGGTCCCTAAAATTTATTAAATCTACCTCCCAAACATAGATCTATCACTCTGGACCAATGTACTCAACATCACTAGGTAACAGAAACATGAAAAAAAAAGTGAGGTTAGTGCTATATACCCACCATTTAGAATGGCTAAAATTAAAATAACAAGCAAATGGACTATACAGTGTTGGTGAGAACAACCCAGATATTCAATCTCTGTCAGCAGAAGTGGAGTATAAATTGAGACAAACATTTGAAAGCTCTTCAGTAGTATCTATGGAAGTTGAACACAGGCAGTTTTATTGTAGGCATATACTCAACAAAAATGGATAAAGTGTGAACCGAAAGACATATAAGAATGTTCTAGCATCATTATTTGTAATAATCCCAAACTGGAAACAACTAATTATCCACAATAGAGTTGGTAATGGTATAACCCATAAAATGGAATATCCTATGGCAGTGATAAGGACAGACTATCACAACATGCAACAGAATGGATGAATCTCCTAGACAATATGTTGAACAAAAAAAGCCAGATACAAAAGATTACATAATGTGTGATTACCTTTATATGAAGTTCAAAAATAGGCAAAACCAATCTGTGATGATAGAAGTCAGAATAGTGGTAACTTGTACTGATGAGATATAATGCTGAGAGGAAGCATAAAGGAGATTTCTGAAGTATAAATGTTCTAATCTTGATTTGGGTGTTGTTTCCACAAATATGTTCACTCCAAAAATTATTGAACCATACATTTGAGATGAATGTGTTTTACTCTGTTTATAGTCGAATAAACAAACTTACTTATTTTTAAAAGCTAGGCAATAGCTTGGCTAATAAGTTTGAGGGGAAGCATAGGGCTCAAGGACTTGTGTTAAAATACCATCTCTAGGTTAATGGCTTTGGGTTAGTCACTTGAGAGTGACCTTAAAGAATGACTTTTTTCTCCATGTATTTACAGTAATGATCTGGATGGAGTTTCACCAAACCAACAATACTTTGGGTCAGGAGTACGGTTGTGAGGTCTCAGTTTTTATTCTGTGTAATACTTCTTAACATTTTAAGTGATTTTTCAATAATATTTTAAGCAAGCTTTAAAAAAAAAAAACAATGACTTTGATGGAGGAAATGTTAGGTAGCATGACAAGTAGTAAGGTAAGATATTTGGGGCCATGTGGAACTTGGGTGCTCTGCAAATTAGATCTCAGCATATTCATTTTACAGTTTGGTAAAATAGCAAGAGACATTGCTCAGAGGTTATTGAATAGAGTGAAATGTTAAACCAAACCAACCAAACAAAAAAAGCCTAGTCTCCCCTTTGCATTAAAAAAAAAATTGTGCTAAAAATTACATAAAATTAACCATCTTAACCCTTTTAAAGTGTATAGTTCATGGTGTTAAGTATATCTATAATATTGATCAACAGCTCTTAAGAACTTTTTCATCTTGGAGAATGGAAACCTTGTATCCATTAAACAACTCCCCCATTTTCCCTTCTCCCGCCCCCTGGTAACCACTGTTTTACTTTCTGTTTCTATGAATTTGGCTGAGAGAATTTTAGTTAGAAATTTAGTAATGAAGCTTTGATTAAACCCATGTTGTCTTACTGTCTGTGCTTTGCTCCTCCACATTTTGATGTCCGTCCAAAATTAAACGGTCTTATCTGGTATATTCTAGTCATCTGTTGTCAAAAGGTAGCCACAAATTTCTAGGAACTATTTTATTTATTTATTTTTAAATGTTTATTTACTTATTTTGAGAGAGAGAGTACATGCATATGTGAACAGGAGGAGGGGCAGGAAAGAGAGAGAGAGAGACCGAGAGAGACAGAGAGAGAATCCCAAGCAGGCTCTGTGCTGTCATTGTGAAGCCTGACATGGGGCTTGAACTCACGAATCATGAGATCATGACCTGAGCCAAAATCAAAAGTTGGATGCTTAACCAACTGAGCCACCCAGACACCCCTCTAGGAACTGTTGTAAAGCAGAATGAATGCTTTAATAAAAGGTTAATGATAATTTTGCTTTACATTTACAAAAGGCTGTGGCATTCACATATAATCCAGAGATGCATTCCTTTAAGATATTATATATTCTTACAGACAACATTAAAACCTTAGCACAGAGCATTGGTGCAGTGGAAACCATAGTCTTTTTTGGCAAATACTATATTTCTCCAAATTAGACTAAATTGTTTATACTTCAGTAAATTTTTTAAAGAAATCATAGTTTTTCTTTTTTTTTAATATGAAATTTATTATCAAATTGGTTTCCATACAACACCCAGTACTCCTCCCAACAGGTGCCCTCCTCAATGCCCATCACCTACCCACCCCTCCCTCCCATTCCCCATCAACCCTCAGTTTATTCTCAGTTTTTAAGAGTCTCTTATGGTTTGGCTCCCTCCCTAACTTTTTTTTTTTCCTTCTCCTCCCCCATGGTCTTCTGTTAAGTTTCTCAGGATCCACATGAGAGTGAAAACGTATGGTACCTGTCTTTCTCTGTATGACTTAGCATAACACTCTCCAGTTCCATCCACGTTGCTACAAAAGGCTGTATTTCATTCTTTCTCATTGCCAGGTAGTATTCCATTGTGTATAGAAACCACAATTTCTTTATCCATTCATCAGTTGATGGACGTTTAGACTCTTTCCATAATTTGGCTATTGTTGAAAGTGCTGCTGTAAACATTGGGGTACCAGTGCCCCTTTGCATCAGCACTCCTGTATCCCTTGGGTAAATTCCTAGCAGTGCTGTTGCTGGATCGTGGGTAGATCTATTTTTAATTTTTTGAGGAACCTCCACACTGTTTTCCAGAGTGGCTGCACCAGTTTGCATTCCCACCAACAGTGCAAGAGGGTTCCCATTTCTCCACATCTTCTCCAGCATCTATATCATCCTCAATGGGGAAAAACTGAGAGCTTTCCCCCTGAGATCAGGAACACGACAGGGATGTCCACTCTCACCGCTGTTGTTTAACATAGTGTTGGAAGTTCTAGCATCAGCAATCAGACAACAAAAGGAAATCAAAGGCATCAAAATTGGCAAAGATGAAGTCAAGCTTTCACTTTTGCAGATGAGATGATATTATACATGGAAAATCTGATAGACGCCACCAAAAGTCTGCTAGAACTGATACATGAATTCAGCAAAGTCGCAGGATACAAAATTAATATACAGAAATCAGTTACATTCTTATACACTAATAATGAAGCAACAGAAAGACAAATAAAGGAACGGATCCCATTCACAATTGCACCAAGAAGCATAAAATACCTAGGAATAAACCTAACCAAAGATGTAAAAGATCTATGCTGAAAACTATAGAAAGCTTATGAAGGAAATTGAAGAAGATACCAAGAAATGGAAAAACATTCCGTGCTCATGGATTAGAAGAATAAATATTGTCAAAATGTCAATACTACCCAGAGCAATCTACACATTCAATGCAATCCCAATCACAATTGCACCAGCATTCTTCTCGAAGCTAGAACAAGCAATCATATAGTTTTTCTCCTTTTTCTGGAGATTTGAAGCCTAATAAATAAATGATATCTAGCTATTTTTAGAAATTCCATGCATAATTTAGACTGTTTACTTGCTGACATCCAGAAATCAATTTTCATCGTATGTGAGGCTGCATTGTATTGTCCCGTGTTCTTACAATTTTAGAAACCAGTTCTTTTCAAAGTTAGGAGCAGAAAAAATTTTATCTAGTGTCTGGGAAGAAAAAAATTTAAAGGAAGCAAAAAGTCCCACCAAACCACAGAGAATGAAACTTAGGCTATAGTGAAATGAGAAGGTCCCTAAGAGCCAGTCATCTCTGCGTTCAAATCTGAATTCTGTTTCCTAGCGGTTTTGAAAATGGACAAATAATTTCTTTCCAAGCTTGATATCTTCATCAATAAAGTAGAGGCTAATAATATTGCTAGATTCTTTAGGTGGTTATCATTATGAAATGTCATGTTTAGAAAAATATTGCATGGAGCCTGACATACAATAGGCCCTTGATAAATGTTATTTGCCATTATTTGGGAGAGGGTGTATGTTTGAAACATACTAGGTATATGCAGGTATCAGAGTCTTTGAGTAGATGCAGAGCTTTATCAGGAGTCTGACCTTTCACAGTGAGCTGATCAGCTTTTATTTCTGGAGCATGAAGTTACTGTGATAATTTCTCTCCTGTGTGGTACACACATGTACAGGAAACCAGGGGCATTATTTCCTGTTAAGGGAAATGTCTCTTGTAGGACTCAAATTAAGCAGGATTTACAGGGGAAATTACAAAGAAATGAAAAATGATAGTTATTTTATGAAAAGTAAAAGGTTTTTTTCTTCCTGTCAGTATTTGAATTCTTCTTGACTATAGGTACTTGGGTAAACATTAGTGTGTGCTGGTATAAAGCTATTCAGTTGGTTGGTTTGGTTTTTTTCCTCTCAAGAATTTTTGATTTTTAAGTTGATCACTCAGTACAGTGTCTTAAAATGTTTTCCTTTTTCTAGCCATGGTCTGAGATATGTGATATTTCAGCAATTGGGCAGGGCAGATTGGGCAGCTCAATCACATGATGTGAGGGCCAGATTGTGAAGGATGCTAAAGGCATGCTTTTTCAGGAAAGAACTCTTTTGTTAACAACTGTAGATCTTATATACGTACATTAAAGTACCTGAAACAAAGTTGTCATTCAATAAAGAGTTTTTGAATAAATTATATTCTTGGTTATCTTCTTGCCTTGGTAAGAATTTATAGAATTTTCTATTGTATTTGGGAAATCAGAACTATATGTCCATATTTAATACTCTTTGCTCATTCTTAAAATTTGAAAATAATTTCCATGGGAAAAGAGTGACTTCTGTGCATCTTAATTTATCATCACATTTTCCCATTTCATTTTTTTTCTCAAATGTGGGACTGATTCTTGGTTCATGTTCTTGTTTTCAGGTAATGAAACATATCCACGAGATAAAGCATTTTTGTTTTGAATTGTTTTGTTTTTGTTTCTGAGACTTTTGGAACTTGATATTAAACTTCCCTGTGTCCTGTTGAAAGATTTTCACAATTTCTGTCAACTGCTTAGCATCTTTAGGGAGGTCTATTTTACTTACTGTGGAGATTCTTCTACTTTGTTGCCCTTATTTTAGTTTTCCTTTAAAACTCTCTTCTCTTTTCATTGTTGAACAAACAGAAACTTTATTGTATTTGGGTGGCAGCTAATTATGTATAGCACATTCTCAGTGTTTGTGAGCTTAGGATGGGACAAATGCTATTAGTCCATGCTGGTAGGAGTGTAAATTAGTCAGACCAAAAAAAAAAGATTAGAAATCAGAAATGTGGATAGCGATTTTTGTGTAAATATATTCACTACAGTATTATTTATAATAGAGAATTAATGGAAACCACCTGGATATCTTAAAAGTAATTTTAATGACTTTTTAAAAATACTTATATGTAAACAAATTAGAGTATAAAACTATAGAGAATTGATCCCATTGTGTATGAACTACATCAAGATACTAATAAGGATTTTCTTTGTGGGTGGAGTTGTAGGTGACAGGTTTTCTTTTTCTTTATTACCTAGATTTTTTATATAGATCATGTATTACATGTATAATGACAGAAAAACTACCAGTATTTAAAAAAAAACACTAATATATTAAATAACTACAATATAAGATGAGAAAATTTACCAAATGTTGACATTGGTTATCTTTAGACAGTGAGATTATGAATAACTGTTTTTGAGTTGTGAATAATTTTTTTGTGTTCATAGTTTTTGTGCTTCCCAGCCTATCTGTGATAAGCATACTATCTTTATAAGGTGAAAAATAAGTTATTTTATAAAGTATATCAAGGCAGTCATCTAGAAATTTGCCTTCGGAGAAGTTTCCTTATGAGACTTTTATAATAATCTTTAGAGGAAAGAAATGCTTTCTTTGTCCTTTTTGATGGTTATGGTAGACTTGAGATTCCAAATCTTTAATGTTTCTTGTATACAATTTCTGATTAAATTGGCTGAAGTAGTAATACTACTAGAGATAAAATGTCCTACCCTTTGATATCTGTACATCACGGCAATCCATTTCACTATTGATATCCCAACTTCAAAGTATTTTTCTTTTATAGTCTTGCTATCTTGTGTTTAGCATATGCAGCCAGGAGCTCTTTAATAAACAGATGGAGCATTTCATCTATAGATGGCTTATTCTGCTTAGCTGTTAACACCTGAAACAAGTATTTTAGATACACTTAAGCCTTTGAAACCAGTTATTTTTAAAAAGTAGAGTTATTCTCATATAGATGAATATGAAAGCAAGATGGATGATAGTAATATCTGATATTTGTAAAACTAGCGTAGCTACTATTTGCCAAGCATTTGTGGTGTTCTAGGCACTACATTAGACACTGACAAACGTTATACAATTTTCACAGCAGCTCTGTGAAGTTGTATTATTTTCCCTTTCTTTCCTGTAGAGGGAGGTACCTGAGGTTCAGAGAGACAAATTTGTCTAGGGTCACACAGTCAGTGAGTGCTTAAGCTGAAACTAGACTCAAGTCTTTGTGACTATAGTACCCAAGGACAGAACCTTTCTCTTGTTTCCTGTTGTGTGTCTAGTGCCTAGAATAGGACTTGTCACATACTGAGCACTTAACATACATCCTTTGAATGAATAAACTGTATACCTAGAAGCTTCTAAGTGGCCAAGCAAAGAAATTGTTCTGTTCTACTAATACAGGATTATGTAGAGGAGTGAGCCTGGCAAAAAATAATGCTATTAGAAAGCCAAATGGAGGTACTTATACCAAAATCTAGGTCATAATAACAGATGATCAGATTGGGATCCTCTTTTTTGATGTAACAGTTTAATTTGTTCTGAGTACATATGTCAGATCTCTTTTTCACTTAACTCTGATATTCAGTGAACAGAGAAAAAGCAAAATATGCACGGTTTTGAATTTTTACCAGTGGAAAAAAAATCTGAGTGGAAACTCAGTTTCTGTAAGTGGCAAGAAACTAGAATTGGAATTTCTTGATTGGGACTTTTGGAACTTTAGGTATTGTGGAAATAACATTGTGCCATTGTGGTGACATGGATATACTTTATCCCATTGGTAACAGCAACTTCTTTTTATAGTCATATGACAGCAAAGACTAAATTCCAATTGGAAGAAAGGTTAATGTTTAGACACCTTGTAGGCATAGGTGGTTCTAGTTTTTAAGATGAATTGTTACAAAAGCCCACTTGTGATTCTAGCCTTTCCTTCTCTTCATATTTATCATGCATGTTTCAAATATTCTTGGTTGCTAAGAGCCAGCTGAGTCATGGGTTGAGTATTCTGAGTACACTAGCTGTGTAATCACAATGGTCATAGCATGTGCGGGTAAAGGAAATGGTGAGTGCTACAAACATAATCTTAGGGAAGGGGGTGAAGGCAATATGTATCACATTTAATGCTCCAATGTATCATGATCTCCCAGAATGTCATTCCATGCCTAGACCCCTTTACAGATACTATATTGTTCTTAATCATCCATCAAAAGGAAACTGAGTTTTTGCATGAGATAGTGGTTTACCACAGATCTGAGTAATGGTCATTTGAAACCAGTCTATGTGTTTGAAGGTATTTCATTTCCTTGATGGTTTAAAATCCATTAAGATCTTGTAGTTTAGCATATCTCTTTGCTTGAATCAAACAGCTGAGAGTGCATTCTTCCGTGTTCTTATGAACTATATTATATTAGTTCGGCTTCAGCAGTTGGCAGGGCACTTTCCCCAAATCACTGGATTCATTCTGCAATCCCTACCATTTTTTAAATGATACGGCTTCTGACCATGGTTATCCTAATTTATAGCTTGTCAGCTACTATCTGTTTTGTTCATCATTCAACCTAAGTCTGCTACTGTGTATGATACATATTGGGCATTTAATATTTATTGGATAAGTGACTAGAAAAAGAAGGCTCGGCTTGATCAGCATTTATTAAGAACTCACTCATAAATGTCTGCTGAGAAGAACCTTTCCTTTGGTTACCTTTTGTGATTGTTTTATGATAAAATTGCTAATGATATCCATGGAAAATCCTTGCAGTCAGATCTATCTTATCTATCTTTATTTAACTACCTTTCTTGTCTATCTATCTGCTTAAGCAGTCCTGTAAAACTTTTGTGGTTAGCAAGCTTTACAGAGACTGGATTTGAATACACTCTGGCAAGACCAAATTTCTCACCTCTTAAGTACTCTCTCTACCCTTTAGCTTCTAGTATGAATGTGTTTTTTGGACCACTACTGGTAACAAGGACTCAGAATTGACTTCTTAAAAGTCACCAATCTAGATAGTGGCAGAGATTTAATGTACTATCTAATCCAGCCCACTTCTGGGAGATAAATCTACCTTTTCAGATTTCTAACTATACCACACTTATCTCCCTTATAGTTTTGGGGAGGGTGGGGTACAAGGGGGAGAGGAATCTACTACTTTCTGTACTCTGAAAGGTTATTTGGCATGTCTAACATTTTTCACTTATTTGGCATAAAGAAACATTACTGTTTCCAGTTCTGCTGGATTAGTTTCAACTTTAAAATGAGTCTACAGATGTAGTAGAAAAACATCTTACCCAGCAGTTCCTTCTATGGGTTTGATTTTAAAAGACATGAATTTTCTCTCTCTTACCTGCAAGAGGCAGATATCTCAGTCAAGGGCAGTATTTTAGAACTTTCATATTTTTGTTTTAATCACCAAGAAGAATGAGTGGAAATCTTATTCCAAAAAGATACTATTTCTTCATTTAAGAAAATGATTCTTAGATATTTAATAACATTAAATTAGTATCAGTATTAAATTCTGTCTTATAATACTAAAATCTGAGGTTCCATCTCACTTTTCTTATAATTTTCTTATATTTATTCAATCAGTTTATTTAATATTTATGTTCCTAAGACTTGAAACTCTGTGCAGTGTTGACAGCTTTTATCTTCATGTTTGTTTTAATCATAATTTAAACAGAGAATGGCCTTTGCTATAAATCTGCCTAGAACCCTTCTATTTCCATTCATGTTTGGGAAGATTCTCAGACAATGAAGTGGACCTCAGGCCCTTACTGCATTTTCATAGAATTGACATTTCCAGAGTGGTTTCCATGTGCTAGGATGTTCAAGATGTTTTATGTATATGATCCTTGAACTTTAAAATGACTGGCAGGAAGGCTAAAATATTCATATTTTTTGCATGAAGAGTCTGAGGCAAAGAGAGGAAGTGACTTACTCAGGATCACATAGTATAAATAAGTAGCAGAGCCAGGATTCCAACCCATGTTCAGTTGCCCCTAAGCCCCATGATTCTTGCACCTAGCAGGCATAAGGATGGGTTGAGAATGACATCAAAATTTTAGAACCTCATATCCATGTTTATCATGTCTGATTTACTTGATGATAGATTGGGAAGTTAAGACATGTGGTCATGATAGAATCACTTGGAATGTTTTGTTTTTTTTTTAAGTTTATTTTTCAGAGAGAGAGAGCACAAGTAGGAGAGGGGCAGGGAGAGGGGGAGAGAAAGGTGGAGAGAATCAATCCCAAGCAGGCTCTGCACTGACAGCACGGAGTGCAAGCAGGGCTTAAACTCACAAACCATGAGATCATAACCTGAGCTGAAACCAAGAGTCAGATGCTCAACCAGCTGTGCCACCAAGGTGCCCTGGAATTTTTTTTTTTTTTTTTTAAACCACTAAAGCCTTGAGGAGGAACCACTCATTACATCTGGTCTTGACCAAATACCAGGTTCACAATAATTTAAAAAAATAGGCATTGGATGTTTTATCAGCTCATTATTACTATTACTATAATTTAAATTATTTAAATGTTCCTTCAGTTCAATACTTAAAAAAAAAAGAGAGAGAGAGAATGAGGTTTCTTACCATTGAATTTCTAAAATAGCCTTTGCCATTTTCTTGAACAGGCATCAGTTTCCCTATTTGGAAATGATTTTTTGTATTAATCTAACAATTTTTCCCTTGGTAGAGTTTACGTTTTAGCTACAGAACATTGTCTTATATAAAAACTAAGCCCAGATGCATGTATATAAACCTCTGAAGACACAGGGGCCATGCTGGTTATTTGAGCCAAGTATGACATGAGATTGTTCTGGTGAAAAAGCCAGGCTGTTATGGAGCGACATGGTCACATATTGGCTTAGGAAAGCTGTCTAGAATACAAATATTTCCATTTTATTCCACTTGCTTTACTGAATGGCGAGCATTAGTATTTTAGGATACTTGTTTATGATGGCTTGCTTTATGTGTTGAATAGTATCTGTCTGCACAGAGTCACATTATAAAGATTTAGGGTGGACAATATAATAATAAATAATAGCTACTCTCTTTTTTTTAAAAATTCCCACTACATGCCTGGCACTTTACTCTGGATGCTTTCTGTCCTTGACTGTGAGTCCTTCCATACATCTTGCTGGTTGGCTGTTTCCCCATTTTGCAGGTAAGGATACTAAATCCCAGAGAGGTGGACTAATTTGCCCAATATTCTCTAGCTGGCAGCGTGGATGCTAGTAATCAAACCTAGGTCTGACTGCCTTCAAGCCCCTTGTTCTTTAATATTCTGTATTGTCCATGACAGTGATGTGAAGGAAACCATAGAATCGTTTGCTTCATATGTTTGGGAAGAACTTTTTGATACTAAGTGGCATTCTGGAACATTTTAATTACTCTGACCACTCTTAACTGTCTGCTACTACTGCCTTAATATTCTTCATAACCTTTTTATTTTGGGCCAAAGGAAAAAAAAAAAAAAAGAAACCGTTGGTTTCAAAATGCTTTTTTAGACATATTTCAAGTATCATGGTGCTACCTACCTTGTCGACAATATTCGTCATTATATTTTTTTACTTAGAGATTGATTTATTTCATGTCTGGCTGGATGTGTAGTTGAACACAGGTATTGTGGATTGAGCATAGTCTAGATGATTGCTGTCCATTAGTACTTTCTGCTTTAGTTCTCTATCTGCGCTGTCCTGTATGATAGCCACTCATTACCTGGGGCTATTGAGTGCTTGAAATGTGGCCAGTGTGACTGAAGAAATGAATTTTAAATTTTATTTAATTTGGATTAATTCAAATAACAATAGCCCACATAGCTGGTGGCTACCGTATTGGACAGCAGCACGGCTTGAGGTTGTAACTGATGCTTGTGTTTGGTGCGTAATGATAGAATTTGAAGAAATCCAGTAATTGGTAGTTTAAAAGTTGCTGATTTGTTTTCCAGCAACATTAAATTTAGCAAGCGTTCATCTTACAGCCATGGGACCAAACAGAGTAGAACAGTTCGTGTTTCTAAAGCAGTTTTTGGTCATTCATGATCTCATTTGATGAATATTTCAGGTATGATATCATTTAGGATTTGTGTCTACTAATGGATCACAGAAGAAAGGCAGAAGAACAAAACCATTGATAACTTCCTTGTGTAGGGTCTCCTCCTGTTGAAATGGACACCATTCTGGCTTATTGGTGCTCAGGTTGCAGCATGAGGGCCTGGACAAGAACCTATGCTCATTGATTGAGACTGGAGAATTCTCTGTCTCCCCTCACCTAGAATGTCCATTATTTTATTTTTTAGGTCTAAAGGGAGGGAAGTAGAGGCATTTTCTTAACTTAGCCAGAGAACTACAATAATTTGATAACCAACAAAAGAAAATGTAGTTTTCTTTTTAATATGCCAAATAAGTCTTTCGGGCTTTGATTTTAGTTCTTTGTTTTGGAAAACACAACTCAGAACTCAGAAATATTCTATGTAAGGTTAGTTTTTAAATTGATATATATCTTCTGAAGAAACTTTTGATTGAATTAAATAATAGATTTTATATGATATTTTGAAGAAAAATTTGTTTCCCTGGAGTCTTGATACATTTGGTTTCATTCTGATTGTCTAGTCTTATGAAATAATTTGTAAAAGATATTAATTTCATTGTGTCACTTGTGTTACCAAGCATATTTTTTCTGTGACATTTTTGTTTATAAAATGCTCTTCTCCTTTCTATCAGAGCTTACAACTAATCAACTCTGGATGCTTTTGATTTTTCTGACTGTGCCACGGCATTGAATGAAGTTCCCTATAGTGAGAAAAGAGAGCACATGGGACTCGTGACTTTATGTACTCCAACAATAGAGCTTTTATGACATTGGAGGTGGTTAAAAAAGCTAGAAGTAGCTCTTAAACATGGCATCGCTGTGTTGCCTTTTTTTTTTTTTTTTTTTTTTTTTTTTGTATTCTCAGGGCTGCCAGGAGTGCATCGGGCCTGTAATTTCCTGTTCTCTGAATCCCCCATCTTTCTGCAGCTCCAAGCTTTGTGTCCCACAGCCTGTGACTCTGTGCTAACAAATCGCTATTGTCCAGTGGGGCGAATGGTGGCTGGAACTAAAGAATTGCTGTCTGGTTTCTATTCAAATCCAGGTAGTGAGATATATGAATGGACTTTTCGAATCGTCCTGTGAATAATGTCTGCTCGGCATGAAGGCTCAGAGCCACGCTAGGAAAGATTAACTCCTAGGCTGACCACTAACATCCTTTGTGGTAGGAGGTAGAAACATTACCAAATATCATTTTATTCATACTGAATTTTCCATTTTATCCTCCAAAACTAGGGTTAACCATTCAATTATTTGACTGCTTTTCTCTCAAGTTTTAGTGTTTCTGTTGATAATATAGAAGTTTGGGAAAATGCTAAGTTGTTTATCATCTGTATTATTTTTCTGTCAAAAGTTTTCTACCTTACATTGACGATGGCATTAAGTTATCTTTATAGTAGTATACATGCAAAAATGAGAAAGAAAGAACTGCTTTTTCTAAGAAACCAACCCTTTAAAATGCTTTTTAACTAGCAAAGGGAAAAATCTTTTTTTTTTTCTTTAGTGCATTCTACTTATTTGCTTTATTCCCCGAAGTCCAAATTTATACAAAGAAAACAGAAACAACTTCAAACGCAGTATATTAACCAACCAAACAAGACTTATTCAGATTAGGAACCACCTTAAGCCTTTGTACCTATAGCAGAATCAGGATTTTTAAAATCAGATTTGGAAGGCAGACTCTAATTCATAGTTCTCATTATCCTTAGAAAATTATTATTTTATATTTGTCTTATATACCTGAAAAAATGTCTATAGGCTTGAAGGGCCATGCTTTTTACACTCCTTCCATATCACAGGTACTATGGAATGGAGAGCCTTTTATGTTTCTTTTTGTCTTAAACTCAGACAGCTTTGTAAGCAGTAGTGTGTAGATTACAAGAGTTAGACAAAAGCAGGCGCGACTGCGAAGAGTTGGGTGGGGGGAAGCTTGGGGCACTTCCTGTCACTCAACACATTCCAGATCACTAAAAAATTTCCACACCCTCTGCATTCCCTCTTGCCCACCCCAGATCCCAGTATTTTCTGATCCATATGTTGTGGTATTTATCACACTCCTCTCTATCACTGGGCTCTGGCAAGACGGCTTCAGAGGAGATGCATTCCTTTAGATTGCACAAAGCATAGCTGGGAAAATGGCTGGCAGTTTCAGAATCTAGTCACGATCGCACGCATGAGCACCTCACACATCCATGCCCCTTCCCTCCCCCCCCCTCCGCCTCCCGCCCCTGCAGCTGGCTGACCTGTCTCACCCACTGCTGGCCTATCGAACGGCCAGGACTGTCTGGTTTTGGCTCATGCCTTTGTCCATGTCTGGCTTAGTTCCTCTCTGTCTACGCTTGCCACTACCCCCACCGCCCCAGGCAGCACAAGTGTTTGGCCACACAAAACTACAGATAGAAAAGGTGGTAAAAACTTCAAACTTTTTTCTGCAACAGTTTATTCTTTTGTGAATTTCTCCCTTTTTTAACTACTCTGTTTTAAGAAAACAAATACAAAATTAATTATATAAAGGCAAAGAATGCAAAACAACCTTTGTGTTCCTTATAATAACTGACTTCATAACTCTCTCCAGCTGCGTTATGGGGTGTGTATAAAAAGCTTCTGTTCTGAGAACAAAGGAGCACGTGCAGAAATGAGACTAAAAAAAATCCACTGACAGTATTTCACTACACAAATTACTTAAAAGATTTTAGTTAAGTCTCTCAACAGATTCAATGTTAAAATGGTTTTTAGTTTAAAAAAAAAAATTTGAAAGTGCTTACCCAGTAAAAGAACCGAAGTAGTCCTGAACTGTTACGTAAGACTTTTTACAGTTGGATCTTTGTCAAAAGGGGGTGGGGGTGATGGGAGAAAGCAGCAACAACAATCAAAAAAGTTCGAGCTGCTGTGGCTAGAGGACAACTTCTGTGTTTCCAGATAGGATTCTTGCTGTAGAAATGGAACTTCCAGCCAGCACAGCATCCTGTCCCGGTAGAGAAATGAGTTTGTCAGTAAAAAAAATTAGATACTGGAACCCAGGGTAGACGAGGTATTGAACCGCGCCAGATTTCCTTGCAGCCCTGTCTGCTCAGCTTGCATTGAACTATATATGACCCAGATGATGGACAGAAGCACATTCAGTCATGTGCACTCTGGAAGAAAGCGGATTTGCTGGTCCCTGGCAGTGCAGGGGTTTGTCTTCTGATTGGGCTGTGCCCTGATCAGTGAAATGTGAAGCCCTCACCATTCAGAGGCCGTAATTCAGGACTGGCAGTTTGAGTGTCTGGCTGCCTTTAGTCACCGAGAGACTTTGAAGGTGTTGCTTTTGTTTGGTGGCATTACCCACCCAGAGGTTGCTTATACCTATGTACTAGTGTCAGGAGCAATGCTAGTCTTTCTGAAATGTAAACAGGCAACTGACTTTGCCTGAACCCTGTCATCTTATTGTTGATGAACTTGGCTCTAACTTAAATCAATTATTTGATGTGAGAATTTTTGTGATCCTAACCAAGGCTCCTGTCCACACCACATGCTGGCCTTTATTTTAGGGTTTGATAGGATAAAAATAAAGGTGGCATTTGACTTCCTAGATGGTGTAAATTTCTCTTAATGAAAATTGTATGGATGGATAGCAGAGAAATTAAGTTTTAGATTCTGGAGTCTTTGAACATACTAGGAAAAAGCTTTATCACTTACTATCCCCATTGTGAAGCTGTCACTCCTATCCCAGTCCTTAGTCACATAGGGGACTGCAGAGGAGAAGCTACCAAAGTGTAGACCCCCTGAGCTGTGACATAGGCTTTAATCATGCAAGACAGCCAGAGTCTACCCTGTCCTGTCTGTCTGAACTAGGGTCCTTGATTTATTTCCCATCTTTCTGAGCCACTAGGCAACCAGGTCATTATACAGCACTGTCAGTTGTGACATTTTTGTTTAGTATATAAAAGTTGCTTTGTTTAATGCAAATTAGCGGTATTTTTTTTTTTTAAATCTGAGGCAGTAAAGTTTTGTTATGAGACCTTGGCACTGATACATGAAATCTACTCCACATGGACCTGTCATTTTATTCTGAGAACTGTTTTTCAAAATTTTTTTTATGTTTATTTTTGAGAGAGAGAGAGAGAGAGAAAGAAAGGCACGAGTGGGGGAGGGGCAGAGAGAGAGGGAGACAGAATCCGAAGCAAGCTCCAGGCTCTGAGCTGTCAGCACAGCGCCCAACACGGGGCTCAAACTCATGAACTGTGAGATCATGACCTGAGCTGAAGTCAGACACTTGACCTACTGAGCCACCCAGGCGCCCCGGTTCTAAGAACTTTCTTATCTCTTTAGGAATTAGCCTATAAAAAATCCTAAACTGCCTTTTACACATACAGATACTTTGGTTTATTTTTGTCTCTTTCACACTTGTGGAAATAAACCTGTGGTCACCATATAGCATCTGTCTATTTTGCTCTAAATTCTGGGTTTGGATGTTTGTGTGTTTGTGATTGCTTGGGTGTTGACTACATTACACAGGGTTCTGTGTTTGAGGACTGTCCCAAAATTCTTCTCATGTCTTAACCTGGGGAAAGTTGGGTTGATAAGTATGCTACCAGATATAAGAATGATCAAAGTCAGAGAACAGGGGACGCATGCATTTCTCTTTCTATAAGTCATAGGACAATTACTTTTTTTTAAGTTGTGGTAAAATATACATAATCATTTATCATTTATCATTTTACCCACTTTTAAGTATACAATTCTGTAGTGTTAAGTATGTTCACCTTGTACAGTCCTCACCACCATTGGTCACCAGAACTTTTTCATCTTTTCCCCAATTGAACCTCTGTATATAACACTTCCAATTCTTCCCTCCCTACAACTCCTGGCAACCACATTTCTACTTTCTGTCTCTATGAATTTTTGACTCTCAGAATACCTCATATACACAGAATAATACAGTGTTTGTCTTTTTGTTAGTGGCTTACTTTACTTCACTTTGCATAATGTCCACTATGCTCATCCATGTTATAGTATGTGTCATAATTTCCTTCCTTTTAAAGACTGCAGAGTATTCCGTTGTGTATATACCACATTTATCCTTTTTATCTGTCAATGCACACTTCAGTTGCTTCTACCTTTTGGCTATTAAGACAATCATTCTTGACCACTCTTATAATCTTGTGAGGGCTTCGTTATAGAGCTGCTCTGACCCATGACAGAAGCTATTCCGTTTTATGAAATGGAAGGGTTTTGATATACCTATCAACTCTAGGGACTAACCAGTACCTAAGATCAGGTTTGCTAGAGAAGGACAGATTCATTTCAGCCTTCCTGGATGAGACCTAATATATACTACACTCCCATACTTACTGTTTTTGGATTTATCTTTCCGATTACACTGTGAGCTCTTCATGGGTAAGGACTGTGGCCAATTCCTCTTGAATTGTGCCTATGCCCCTTGTGTAGACCCAGGACCTGTGTAACACAATGAACATTAATAAAAGTTAGTTGAAAAAATTGTGTGTAAATGAATAATAATGATAGTTAATTTTTACTGTATTTTATTGTGTACCAGACACTATGACAGGTATTTTATATATATCAGCTCATTTAATCTTCAGAATAACCCTGTGAGATAAGTACTATTACCTTCATTTAATAATAAGGGAACTTGCCTGAGTCCTTACAGCATGTATAAGATATAATGGGGATTTCAACCCTAGTCTCTTTTGGCTCCAGATCCATTATGCTAGAGGCAAATTTCCTAGTGAGATGATGATCAGTGGGTTTTAGGCTAAGCATTGATTCCAAATCAAATATCCTTTCCCTGAGCATCAAGAGCTATAGCCCTATGATAGATATGGTTCATGAATAGATACTCAGAAGAAAGGTTGGCATATTAGTAACTTGGATCTTTTATAGATTTTTAGCTGAACAACTCCTTGTTGAACTCAGTTGACGGATATTCCTGTGTATGCAGATTCTTTCTCGTTATTTTTTAAGTTTATTTCTTTATTTTATGAGAGAGACAGCACAAACAGCAGGGGAGGGGCAGAGAGAGAGAGGGAGAGAGAGAATCTCAAGTAGCTCCCATGCTGTCAGTACAGAGCCCAATTCAGGAACCTCGAGATCATGACGTGAGCTGAAATCAAGAGTTGGACACTTAACTGGCTGAGCCACCCTGGGCACCCCTCTCATGTTATCTTGAAAGTAGAGTTAAATGAAATGCACTGGAATGAATGTATTGATGTTCTTCATTTGGCAGATACACAACCATAAACGTGTATAGGTATACATATAACATACGTACGTGGTATATATGTGTGTGTGTGTGTGTGCGCGCGCACGCACGCATGCAAGTGAGTAAAATCTAGGTGCTAAGGAGAGATCAAGAACAAAACAAAAGATTCTTCCAGAGCTTATATTCTAGTGAAAAGACAGAAAATAAGTTAACAAAGTAAAATGAAGTAAAACAGAAAAGCATGCTATGAAGAAAATAAAACAAGGAATCTGAAATTGACCAGTAAAGAGGAACTTTACCAGTATTTTTAAATAAGGTTGTATTCACATTTTCTGATTCAAATAAGGTTGATTGCAGGGTGCCTGGGTGGCTCAGTCGGTTAAGCGTCCGACTTCGGCTCAGGTCATGATCTCTCAGTCTGTGGGTTCGAGCCCCGCGTCGGGCTCTGTGCTGACCACTCAGAGCCTGGAGCCTGTTTCAGATTCTGTGTCTCCCTCTCTCTGACCCTTCCCTGTTCATGCTCTGTCTCTCTGTGTCTCAAAAATAAATAAACATTAAAAAAAATTAAAAAAAACAAAAACAAATAAGGTTGATTGCTAATATTTAGTCTGTGTTGTTTTATTTTTTCAAATTCTCAAATACTTTGAGAAATACAGAAGGTAATGTTACACACACTTGATAGTCTCATTTTATAGGTCAGTGGCTTTCAATTTTTTTGACTATTATCCACTGTAAGAAATATTTTATATTACGATCAATTATACACATATTTGTGTATATATCTACATATCTATCTATCTATATCTAAAGCCACAGTTTTATGAAATAGTACTTGTCCTTACAACATGTAGTGTCATCTGATATTTTTCTCTTTAATTTTTTTTACTTAAAAAAAAGTTATTTAGGGGCACCTGGATGGCTTATTCAGTTAAGTGTCTGACTTCAGCTCAGGTCATGATCTCGCAGTTGGGGAGTTCGAGCCCCACGTCGTGCTCTGTGCTGACAGCTCAGAGTCTGGAACCTGCTTCAGACTCTGTATCTCCCTTTCTCTCTGCCCTTCCCCTGCTCACATTCTCTCTCTCTCTCTCTCTCGCTCTCTTTCTCAAAAATAAATGAACATTAAAAAAAAAAATAGGAAAAAGAAGTGTTTTAAACAAAAAAGTTATTTAAAGCCATTAAATTGGTTTTACAAGCCACTGAAGGGGCAACCTGAACTTTGAAAAATACTGTGGGTGAGAAAATTGAGGGTCTGAGAGGTTATGACTCGTCCAGTGTCACATAGCAAGGAAGTGGCAGAGCTAGGACTTGAATCAAAGCTTGATTCCAAAGCCCGTATTGGTTCTACCACATTATATAGCTTCCCTGCTGATACTAATCTTTAATGAAACTGAACAACAACAAACCACAAATGATCTTTAATAATAATGATTATATAAAATGTAAATTTACCAAAGCAGGGGCTACAGGAAGAAGCAAAATAGTCTTCCTCTGATCGTTGCCTGTGCATTTTTCAAAGAGCTGTTGGCCACTTGGAGTTGTCTGTCCATATCTTGGACAGAATGCAGTTGACAGTACTCATTAGTTATGCTGGGAATCTGCAGATTCCCAAAGCACTTGTATCTCATTTTTCAGCCCAGCCCTGAGGTAACCGTAGTTCTTAAAATAATAGCTGTGTAAGACCTAGCTTCTGAGTGTGAGTGTGGCCTTCAAAAGTGAGGTATTGCAGTGTGACTTGGAGTCAGGACTCAAATGTGGGAAAAGATACCAAGAGTCTGAGTTCAGCCCTGACGTCTCTGACTGTGGTACTGATTAATTTTGTGGAAAGGAGAAATCACACCCTCCTCTCTCCCTGGAATATAAGGCTATATCAAAGAGGGAAGGAAAGGGAATGAATGCCTTTTGTCTACTATGAGCTATGCACTGTACTCTAGGCACTTCTGACAAGGGTTTTTAATTTTCACAACAGTTCTGTGAGGGGAATGTTATTATCCTTATTTTGCAGAAAAGAAGTGTTAAAGAAATGATTCTTAAGAATCACAGTCAGGTAGTGGCTGAAGCTGGGACAGAAACTCTACTATACCTTAACTTTAAAAATCATACCCTTCACCTTACAGCTAATTTCGAGCTCCAGGCTGATGAGACTGTATAGAAGGTGACATTGCTAGGCCTTGGGAATAAAGAGTTATGTCCTAAGACAGACGCCTGTGAAAACCTAATAGTGTTGAAATAGAGCTGATTTCTTACTCCTCTGCAGTCTGGGGTTTGACTGGGATACCTCCAAGACTTTTAATCAGTCTAGACTTGGAGTTTGGGGCTAGTTTTTACTTCATGCAGTGGCTTTCTAGTGAAAAACAGGAGTTTAATCTGCTAGTTTCCATTATTAACCAGCTGAATTGGTTTTTCTCTTTTTTCTTTTTAAGTTTATTTATTTATTTTGAGAGAGAGAGAGTGAGAGCATGGGAGGAGCAGCGAGAGGGGAGAGAGGGAGAATCCCAAGCAGGCCCCATACTGCCCACTCAGAGCCCGACACGGGGCTTGAACTCATGAACCATGAAATCATGACCTGAACTGAAATCAAGAGTTGACACTTTACCACTGCAGCCACCCATGCGCCCCCTTTCTCCTTTTCTGCCATGACTTGGACATAGGTTTTTGTTTTTTTCCCTTTTGGGCTTCAGTTGGGTTGGCTGTCCAAATCTTCTAGACTTCCTTATACCTTGGTTAGCCAAAAATAGTCAGGTACCATTATCTGCTAGGGAAAGGTTAAAGTCACATGGGTAGGATTGGATTTAAGGCACAGATCATAAACTGTTTCTCCTGTGGTGGCCAAGAATATGCTCATTTTTTGTGAAGAAGAGACTGATCCAATATTAAGCATTAAAAAAAATTTTTTTTAAAGTTTATGTTCTTATTTTAAGAAAGACAGAGATAGCACAAGCTGGGGAGGGGCAGAGAGAGAGGGAGAGAGAAACCCAAGCAGGCTCCGTGCTGTCAGCTTAGAGCCCTATGTGGAGCTCGAAACCAATGAAACATGAGATCATGACCTGAGCTGAAACTGAGTCGGACGCTCAACTGACTGAGCCACCCAGGCGCCCCCATAATTATTTGATTGTATAATTAAAACTAAGGATTTTGGATAATATCTTCAGATACATATATCTGAAGGCCTATTTTTTTCTCTCCCATTTTATCTTCCCATGGATTACATCAAGGGCAAAGATGGCAAAGTAGATTAGGCAGAAAGAGACAGGAATAACCATGGGGCAGACCCTGTGGTAGGTGCTTTGCAATGTTGTTATTTTGAATTCTCACAGTATCATGATTAAGTTGGTATTGCCATTTCGTCTTTTATACAAATGAAGAAACTGAGGTGTAGAAAAGTTAAATAATTTCTTCAAGATTCATAAGACAGAACCAGTAATCTCACTCAGGTTTTTTATGGGTTGTTTTTGTTTTTTTGTTTTTGTTTTTGTTTTTGTTTGTGGCTCCAAAGCCCTCTCTCTTTATTACCTAATTACTGTCTTCTTTAAAAGCACTTCCATTTTCTCTGAGGGGCATTGCCAGGGTTGAGGGAATGTCAGCGGTGATTATACCTCTTAGGAACAGACTTTTCCAAAATCTTTAGGAGCTCATTGTAACACGGATGGACGGACCAATGAGACCTGGAATAGCCACTGATGATCCAGAGTCTCAAGGTTATTGAGGAAAAAGTGATAGGGCAAAAAAGTCATGTAGCTGGGGGCTGAGCTCCATTGAGGTCAGGCTGTATCATGGGAAGAAGCCAGGGCTGAATTCCAAGTCATAAAAAGCTGAACGTAGGTAGGTACCAGGGCTCCCAAAGGATGTGGTTCTGAGGCAGGCCAGTGGTGGCCATGGGTGACTACCTATTTGTAGTGGTTTCTACTAGGCTTCTACTAGGCCTCTTACATTAACCTTTTATGTAAGGATACTGTCCAAGAGATATGTGACCCTGAAATTACCCACTTTCTAAAAGTTTACGTGTTTACCATTCCCATTAAAATCATAAGTGCCCACTGAGAAAAAATGGCAGGTTAATTAATTTAAGCAATTTTTAGGGGGTCTTTTTTAACTGCAATATTTTTGAACATACAGTTTTCTTCTTTATAAAAACTGTAATGTCTTGTTTTCCTCTAGACTTATAAAGGCAGGGGTGCTTGGGTGGCTCAGTCAGTTAAGTGTCCAACTCTTGATTTCAGCTCAGGGCATGATCTCACGGTTATGAGACTGAGCCCCGGAGGCTCTGTGCTGAGTGTGGGACCTGCTTGGGGATTCTCATTCTCTCTCTCTCTCTCTCTTTCTCTCTTTCTCTCTTTCTTTCTCTTTCTTTCTCTCTCTCTCTCTGCCTCTCTTTCTCTCCCCTTTCCCCACTCGTGTGCGCGCTCTCTCTCAAAATAAATAAACTTAAAAAAATAAAGGCAGTAACTATTAACTTGAAAACTTAGAAAATTGTATTTTTTTCTTTGCTGTGCATTTTATTTAATTAGTAAATTTTATTGTTTAGAGCAGTTTTAGGTTCATTTCAAAGCTGAGTGTAAAGTACAGAGAGTTCTCATCTAACCTCTGTCCCCAACATGCATAAATAACCTCCCCCACTGTCAACACCAAGCACCAGAGTGGTGCAGTTGTTACAGCTGATGAACCTATATTGACACATCACCTGAAATCCATAGTTTACTTTAGGGTTCACTCTTGGTGTTATGCATACTGTGGATTTTGACAAATGTGTAATGACATGTATTATCATTGCAGTATTGTACAGAATTGTTTTACCGCCTTAAAAATGCTCTGTGTTCTGCTTGTTCATTCCTCCCTCCCTCCTAACTACTGGCAACTACTAATATTTTTACTGACTTCATAGTTTTGCCTTTTCCAGATGTCATATAATTGGAGTCTTACAGTTAGTATGTGACCATTTTAGATGGGCTTTTTTCACTTACTAAGATGCATTTAAGTTTCTTCCATGTCTTTTCATGGTTTGATAGCTTCTTTTTAGCACTGAATAATATTCCATTGTCTGGATGTTCCAGTTTATCCATTCATCTACTTAAAGACATCTTGGTTGCTTCCAAGTTTTAGCAGTTCAGATTAAAGCTGCGGTAGACATCTATGTGCAATTTTTTGTGTGGATGTAAAATTTCAGTTCGTTTGGGTTAATACCAAGGAGTTTAATTCCTGGATTGTATTGTATGAGTATGTTTAGTTTTTTTGAAACTCCCAAACTGTCTTTCATAGTGGTTATACCAGTTTGCATTCTGACCAGCAAGCAATGAGAATTTTTATTGCTCCATATCCTCGTCAGCATTTGGTATTGTCAGTGTTTTGGATTTTGGTCATTCTAATAGGTGTGTAGTGGTATTTCATTGTTATAATTTGAAGTTGCATAATGATGTATAACTTTGAGCATCTTTTGTTTGCTTGCCATCTGTATATCTTCTTTGGTGAGATGTCTGTTCAAATCTTTTGCCTACTTTTTAATTGGGTTGTTCATTTTCTTATTGTTGAGTTTTAAGAGTTTCTTTTATATTTTAGATAACAGACTTTCATTGAATATGTCTTTTGCAAGTATTTTTTTCTAGTCTGTGGCTTGTCTTCTCATTCTCTTGACATTGTCGTTAGCAGACCAGGTTTTGTTTTATTCATTTTATAGTAATTTTTTTTTTATTTAAGTTTCTTCATTTATTTTGAGAGAGAGAGGAGCATGAGTGGGGTAATGGCAGAGAGAGAGGGAGAGACCCTCTCCTGGGACTTGAACTCACAAACAGTGAGATCATGACCCAAGCTGAGATCAAGAGTCAAACGCTCAACTGACTGAGCCTCCAGGTGCCCCTATAATAAATTTGTTTAAAGCTTATTTTATTTTTATTTTTGAGAGAGAGAGAATGTGAGCAGGGGAGGGGAGAGAGAGAAGAAGAAAGAGAAAATCCCAAGCACTGACAGTGCAGAGCCTGGCATGGTGCTTGATCCCATGAACTGTGAGATCATGGTCTGAGCCTAAATCAAGAAGTGGACACTTAAATGACTGAGACACCCAGGAGCCCCCATAAGTTTTTATTTTTAATGAAGTCTGTCAGTGATTTCTTTCATGGATGATGCCTCTGGTCATTGTCATACTCAAGGTCATAGAGGTTTTCTCCTATGTTATCTTTTAGGAATTTCATAGTTTTGTGTTTGACATTTAGGCCTGTGATTCATTTTGACTTAACTTTTGTGAAAAGTGTAAGGTCTGTGTGTAGATTCATCTTTTTACATGTGGGTATTCAGTCATTCTGGCACCATTTGTTGGAAAGACCTTTTTTGTTCCATTGTATTGCCTTTACTCCTTTGTCATAGATCAGTTGACTGTATTTATGTGAATCTGTTTCTGTGCTCTCTCTTCTGTTCCATTGATATGTTTGTCTGTTATTTCCTCAATATCACACTGTCTTGATTACTGGATCTTTGCAGTAATTCTTGAAATCAGGTAGTGCTAGTCCTCTGACTCTGTTCTTCTTCTCCTTCAATATTGATAGGGTTGGCTATTCTGGGTCTTTGCATCTCCATATAAACTTTAGAATCAGTTTGTTAACACCTACAAAATCAGGGGTGCCTGGGTGGCTCAGTCAGTTGAGCGTCTGACTTCAGCTCAGGTCATGATCTCACACTCGATGAGTTTGAGCCCTGCGTTGGGCTCTGTGCTGACAGCTCAGAGCCTGCAGCCTGCTTCAGATTCTGTGCCTCCCTCTCTCTCTGCCCCTCCCCTGCTCATGCTTTGTCTCTCTCTGTCTCAAAAATAAATTTTAAAAAAACATTAAAAAAAAATTTAAAAACATAAAAATAAAAAAAATACCTGCAAAATCATTTTGTTTTGGTTGGGTTTGTACTGCATCTATAAATCAAGGTGGGAAGAACTAGCATCTTCACAATATTGACTCTTCTTATCCATGAACATAGAATACCTTCCTGTTTATGTAGTACTTCTTTAATATTTTTCATCAGAATTTTGTAATTTTCTTCATACAGATCTTGTACATATTTTGTCAGATTTAATACCTAAGTATTTCATTTGGTGGAGGTGCTAATAATGGTAATGTGTTTTTAATTTCACTTGCTCAGGAAAGCAATGGGCGTGGCTTATTTATTAACCTTCTATTCTGCAACCTTGCTGTCACTGCTTATTAGTTCTAGGAGTTTTGTTTTTTGTTTGTTTGTGTGGAGAGAGAGTATGTGTGGGGGAGGGGCAGAGAGCGAAGGAGACAGAATCCAAAGCAGGCTCCAGGCTCTGAGCTATCAGCACAGAGCCCGACACGGGGCTTGAACTTGTGAACTGTGAGATCATGACCTGAGCCAAAGTTGGATGTTTAACCGACTGAGCCACCCAGGCACACCTGAACAAAGACAATTTTATTTCTTCCTTTCTAAACTGTATACTTTTTTATTTCTTTTTCTTATTACATTAGGTGGCACTTCTAGTACAATGTTGGAAAGCACTGGTGAGAGGGGACATCCTTGCATTGTTCCTGATCTTAGCAGGAAAGCTTTGAGTTTCATATCTTTAAGTATAATGTTAGCTGTAGGTTTTTTGTAGATTTTCTTTATTGAATTGAGCAAGTTCCCCATGATTCCTAGTTTGTTGAGAATTTTTAGTAGGAATAGGTATTGGATATGTCATGCTTTATCAGCATCTATTGATATGATCAAGTGTTCTTCTTTAGAAAAGAATGTTTAACCAGCCTTACATACCTGGAATAAACCCCGCTTGATTGTAATATATAATTCTTCTTTACATTTTTGGATTCCAATTGCTAATACTTTGTTGAGGATTTTTGCATCTGTATGAGTGAGAGATGTTGGTTTGAAGTTTTCTTGTAAGATCTTGGTCTTTTTGTTATTGGTGTAATGCTGGCCTCATGTAATGAGTTTAGAAGTATTCCCTCTACTTCTAAATCACTTGTATATTCTATAAAAGATCACAGAATAATTTCTTCCTTGAATGAACCCGTATAGGCTTGGGGCTTTTTGTGTGGGAAGGTTGTTAAGTACTGATTCAATTTCTTTAATAGATAAAGGCCTATTCAGATTGTCTGTTGCTTCTTGTGTTTGTTTTGACAGATTATGTCTTCAAGGAATTGGTCCATTTCATCTAGGTTATCAAATTTGTGGGCATAGAATTGTTCATAGTTCATAGTATTTCTTTATTATCTTTCTACTGTCCATATGATCTGTACTAGTGTTAATACCCTCTTTCATTTCTGCTATTAATAATTTGGTTCTTCTCTCTTTTCTTTTTCTTTTTCTTTTTTCCTTAGTTAGCCTGGATACAGACTTTTTTATGTTATTTATCTTTGCAAAGAACTAGCTTTTGGTTTTGTTGATTTTTCTCTAAAGATTTCTAGTTTTCAATTTCATTGATTATTTTTCTAGTTTTTTTTATTTCCCTAATTCTGTTTGTTTTGGATTTAATTTGCTTTCCTTTTTCTAGTTTCCTAACATGGAAACTTAGATTATTGGTTTTAAATCTTTCTTTTTTTCTAATATATAAATTCAGTGCTATAAATTTCCCTTTGAGCATTGCTTTTGATGCAATCTACAAATTTTGATAAGTTCTATTTTTATTTTCATTTAGTTCCAAATATTTAAAAATTTCTCTTGAGAGTTCTTCTTTGACCCATGTGTTACAATTGTGTTGTTTAGGGGCGCCTGGGTAGCTCAGTCAGTTGGGTGTCTGACTTCAGCTCAGGTCATGATGTCATGGCTCGTGAGTTCAAGCCCTGCGTTGGGCTCTGTGCTGACAGCTTAGAGTCTGGAGCCTGCTTCAGATTCTGTGTGTTCCTCTCTCTCTCTCTACCCTCCTCCACTCATGCTCTGTCTCCCTCTGTCTCAAAAATAAATAAACATTAAAAAAAAAAAGAATTGTGTTGTTTAATCTCCAAGTATTTTGGGATTTTCCAGCTATCTTGCTATTATTGATTTCTGTTTTAATTACATTTTGATTTGAGAGCAGGTATTGTATGATTTCTGTTCTTTTAAATTGGTTGAAGTTTCTTTTATGGCTCAGAATGTGGTCCTTTTTTGGTGAATGTTCCATATGAATTTGAGAAGAATATATAATCTGCATCGTTGGATGAAGTGGTCTATAGATGTCAATTATATCCAATTGATTTTTAGTATTGTTGAGATCAACTGTGTCCTTACCGATTTTATGGCTTTTGGATATGTCCATATCTCAAAGAGAGGTGTTAAAGTCTCCAGTGATAATAGTAGATTCATCTATTTCTCATTGCAGTTCTATCAGTTTTTGCCTTACGTATTTTGACACTATTGTTAGGTGCATACCTATTAAGGATTGTTATGTCATCTTGGAATATTGACCCCTTTATCATTATTATGTAATGTTTCTCTTCATCCCTGATCATTCTCCTTGTTCTGAAATCTGCATTGTCTAAAATTAATATAGCTATTCTGCTTTCTTTTGATCGGTGTTACTATGATGTATCTTTGTCCCTCCCTTTACTTTTTTTTTTTTTAAATGTAATTTATTGTCAAGTTAGCTGACATACAGTGTATACAGTGTGCTCTTGGTTTCAGGGGTAGATTCCCATGATTCATCGCTTGTATACAACACCCAGTGCTCATCCCAAGAAGTGCCCTCTTCAGTGCTCATCACCCATTTTCCCCCTCCAACTCCCCCCATCAACCTTCAGTTTGTTCTCTGTATTTAAGAGTATCTTATGGGTTTGCTTCCCTCTCTGTTTGAAGCTATTTTTCCCCTTTATTTCCCCCCATGGTCTTCTGTTAAGCTTCTCAAGTTCCACATATGAGTGAAAACATATGATAATCTGTCTTTCTCTGGCTTACTTATTTCACTTAGCATAATACCCTCCAGTTCCATCCACATTGTTGCAAATGGCAGGATTTCATTCTTTCTAATTGCCAAGTAGTATTCCATTGTATACATAAACCACGTCTTCTTTATCCATTCATCAGTTGATGGACATTTGGACTCTTTCCATGATTTGGCTATTGTTGAAAGTGCTGCTATAAACATTGGGGTACAAGTGCCCCTATGAATCAGCACTCCTGTATCCTTTGTCATTCCTTTACTTTAATCTATATATGGGTTTCGTAGACAACATATAGTTGGATCTTGTTTTTGGATCCACTCTGACAATCTTTTTTTTTTTTTTAAGTGGGCTTCACGCGCAGCATGACGAAGGTTTTTTGCCTATTAGTATGCTTTGTGATTTTGTTGTTGTTGCTGCTGGAAATCAGATGTGATGTGCTGGGTAAAAGGAACGAAGCTATGGGGGAAGAGGAAGCATTCTATAGTTCTTTGATTAGATTTGAGTCTTGGTGAGCTTCTGCTGTAGACTGGAATTCACTGGTGCTTCTCACATTCTTTTTTTCCCCCTCTGGCCAGAAAGAATGGCTAGAGGGGGCAGGTATTTCCTTTTATCAGGTAGGTTAGGCTCTGATAAAACTCCAGCAAGTTAGGCTGTGGTCAAATAATTTTTCTCCAATGCTCTGATACATTTCAAAATAGTTTTTTACCCTCCCTCTGCTGGAAGCAAGAGGGAATTTTTCTCTGACACTCTTTGGGAGGTCTTGGTAGAGTTCTTGGAGGTAAAACTCAAACAAGTATGGGACCCTCCTGTTACTGGGCACTGTGGAGTTTTTAACTCTTGGAGTTGTCCACACTTAGCCTCCAGCAAGCAATTCATCAATTGCAGTTGGGGTCTTCTTATTCTGGCACTGCTTCCCATGGAGTTTTCTGCTCATGAGTTTCTGCTTTGGTAAGTTGATTCTCTGTTATCTTTATCTGTCTTTCCAATTTGGGGGACAGTAGTTTGCCATGTGACCATACTTCTCTGCCAAATCTAAGAAGAGTTGTTGCCTTTTCATTTTGTTCAGCTTTTTCTTGGTTGTTAGGATACGATAGCAACTTCTAAGTTCCTTCTATGGCTGTACTGGAAACTGGAATTGGTATTGGTTTTTAATAGAAGTTGGGATAAGGATATCATCTCTTTTTACTTTTCACTTTATCAAAAAATTGTCATTCAATTTAGAGAGCTTCCTGATGTTTGCCTTTTGCACCCTTTGTAAATTTGGCACATATAAATTTACTCCATGACATAATGGGAGTCTTCAGCTACAGGGAGAACTCACCATTTGGATTTCTGTAGATTCTTTTTTTGGAAAATTTTATTTTCCTCATGACCACCCAAAGAATTTAAGACCCCCCCCCCACCCCAACCTTGTCTCTGTAATTCCTGGCCCTGAGCATAAGTCTTCTCTCTGGCATCTGCTGCTGCACATCTAAAGGGATCGCTTTGACTGAATCCCAAATTATGACAACACATCTCACATGAGATATTTTTTTTGCACCTTTTTTTTGGCGGGGGGGGGGCATTGTTTAGTTTCATTCAGTTTGATAAATACTGACTGCCATGCCCAAGTACCAAAGCTGCATCCACAGACAAATCAGACAAAAACTCTTTGCCCTTGTGGAACATGGTTTCTGGTTACAGGAGGCAGATAATAACAATAAATAAATTATATATTATGCTAATAGATTATATAGGACATTATATGGTAAATTCTATAGTATGTAGAATGTAAATGTGGAGATGAAAACTTCTTTTTAAAAGCTGTGCTTGTCCTTGCATACAAGAGCCACAAAGGAGTACATGTGTTTACTTTCTTTGAAGTCAGTGAGAGTGGGGTTCTAAGAAGCATAAGTAGATCACCAAATCACAGTGAGTCAACTGGGAATAGAACCACCATAACATTATGAAAAGAGGACTATTTATCCCAATACATGTTGCATAACTGTGCAGAAGCCAGAGAAGCAAGGAGCCAGAAGGGGTGACTGGAGGAAGATGAAAGTTACTCCTGAAGCAGTGGCTGGGTGCACCAGTCTCAGCTAGGACACCGCTGCCTCGGGGTCAGGCTGGTCAGCAGGTGGGCAGATGGGAAGAGCAGGTCTTGCTACTTTGCTCCCTCAGGCCTCCCTGGAGCTCCTCTCTTCGCTGAGGCGAAGGTCTTGGGAAGCTCCGGTTCCTGTGGGGCCACGCTGATAGAGAAGAAAACCACCACCATCACCAATCTTTTTTGTGCTCCTGCAGCTCCAAGATCTCCTGGAAGATCCAGGCCCGCCAGGAATTTGGATTGCCAGCAACAGCATTAACCCACAAGGGGGCTGAGGCCCTGGCAGAGGTTAGGAATCTGGGGACCCTGCGATCAGGCCATCCTCACTTGTGCTGCTCCCCGTGGCAACCGCCCCACTGCCTTTTTTTGTTTGTTTAAAGTAGGCTTCACACCCAGCACAGAGCCCATTGTGGGGTGTGAACTCACGACCCTGTGATCAAGACCTGAGCTGAAAAGGACTCACCAAACTCCACACCCAAAAAAACAAATAATCCAGTGAAGAAATGGGCAGAAGACATGAATAGACACTTTTCTAAAGAAGACATCCAGATGGCCAACAGGCACATGAAAAGATGCTTAACGTCATTCTTCATCAGGGAAATACAAATCAAAACCACGCTGAGATACCACCTTATGCCGGTCAGGGTGGCTAAAATGAACAAACCAGGAGACTTATAGATGCTGGCGAAGATGTGGAGAAACGGGAACCCTCTTGCACTGTTGGTGGGAATGCAAACTGGTGCAGCCACTCTGGAAAACAGTGTGGAGGTTCTTCAAAAAATTAAAAATAGATCTACCCTATGACCCAGCAATGGCACTGCTACAAATTTACCCAAGGGATACAGGAGTGCTGATGCATAGGGGCACTTGTACCCCATCGTTTATAGCAGCACTTTCAACAGTAGCCAAATTATGGAAAGAGCCTAAACGTCCATCAACTGATGAATGGATAAAGAAGTTGTGGTTTATATATACAACGGAATACTACTCGGCAATGAGAAAGAATGAAATCTGGCCATTTGTAGCAACGTGGATGGAACTAGAGAGTGTTATGCCAAGTGAAATAAGTTAGGCAGAGAAAGATACTATATGTTTTCACTCTTATGTGGATCCTGAGAAACTCAACAGAAGACCAGGGGGGAAGAGAAGTGGGGGGCAGTTACAGAGAGGGAAGGAGGCAAACCATAAAAGACTCTTAAAAACTGAGAATAAACTGAGGGTTGATGGGGGAGTGGGGGGAGGGGAAATTGGGTGATGGGCATTTGAGAAGGGCACCTGCTGGGATGAGCACTGGGTGTTGTATGGAAACCAATTTGACAATAAATTTCATTAAAAAAAAAAAAACAAAAAAAACCAAAAACCTGAGCTGCGATCAACATGTGCTTACTGAGCCACCCACGTGCCCTGTTTTTTTTGGTTTTGTTTTGTTTTTGTTTTGTTTTGTTTTACTTCGAATAGACTTTTAAAAGCAAGTTTAGGGTTTTGGGTTTATAGCAAAATTGAGCAGAAGTGCAGTGAATTTTCATACACCCTCTTCCACACCTGCTGCACAACTCTTCTCATCAATATCCCATACTGGTGTAATATATTTGTTACAGTCAGTGAGCCTACACAATATTATCACCCAGAATTCATAGTTTATATTAGGGTTCACTTGTGATGTTTTACATTCTGTTGGTCTTGACATATGTGTCATGATATTACATGGACTTTTTATTTTGAGAGATTTATTTTGAATTCCTGAATATTGGAATTTAGAGAACATTGGTTCATGGAGACCACAGAACAGAATATTCCTAGAAAGTCCGAAGTACAGTATATAGATAGATGCCTCAGATCAGCTCCAGTGCCTGTCTGCTTTGGCTGATTCTTTGAGAGGCCTTGATATAGACTCCATAGCAGGTGAGGAGCAGGGATGCAGTCTTGTTTGCTCAGGTGGCTTGGCAAAGGCTGCAAGAGTTGCCATGGGGTTGGAGAATTTAGAGTCAGATCTGACTTCTAAAGGTATCCTGCAGCTGGAATTTGAACACACATCAGTTTGGATTCAACTTCTCTTTCTTTTACCAGTGTCTCTAAAATATGTGGCACATATTGAAGCTCAGAAATTGGTTTAATCTTCCAGATTATTGGTATATACCTATTTTTCAGTTGTCCAGTAAAAGGATGGAAAACTAAAAAAGAGTGAGATTTGTACAAATGCACAAATCAATAGTGATTTTTCTTTTTTTTTAATATGAAATTTATTGTCAAACTGGTTTTCATACAACACCCAGTGCTCATCCCAGCAGGTGCCCTTCTCAATGCCCATCACCCAATTTCCCCTCCCCCAACTCCCCCATCAACCCTCAGTTTATTCTCAGTTTTATCTGTCTTTCTCTGCCTGACTTATTTCACTTAGCACAACACTCTCTAGTTCCATCCACGTTGCTACAAATGGCCAGATTTCATTCTTTCTCATTGCCGAGTAGTATTCCGTTGTATATATAAACCACAACTTCTTTATCCATTCATCAGTTGATGGACGTTTAGGCTCTTTCCATAATTTGGCTACTGTTGAAAGTGCTGCTATAAACGATGGGGTACAAGTGCCCCTATGCATCAGCACTCCTGTATCCCTTGGGTAAATTTGTAGCAGTGCCATTGCTGGGTCATAGGGTAGATCTATTTTTAATTTTTTGAAGAACCTCCACACTGTTTTCCAGAGTGGCTGCACCAGTTTGCATTCCCATGTAGTGATTTTTCTTACTTGCTTTATTTTTTTATTACGGTATAATTCTTCCTGAAAATAGAATATCTTTTTTTTTTTTTTTATGTCAAAGGCAATACATAATCATTGCCAAACATGTCTTTTAGGTTTATCCTGAGAGCTTTACAGTTAAGGCATGTGACTAGTGTTTATTTTGGAACTGTTAGATAAAACTGAAACCTTATAAAAGCTCAGGAGACATAAGGAACGATTTTAATATTTGATACGGAGACCTACGCTGACCATTCTCACTAACTACAGGCCAGAATTCTTAATGCCTTTCAGATATTTCCATTTGCGTATCGCTCTGGTTCCTCAAATCTGCATCCTCTTCTATTGTTCTTCTTTTGGTGGCATGAATCACATAGAATGAAAGCTGTGGTCAGCTCTGCTACCTTCTTTTTTTCGTGGCCTCCGTATCCAGTCAGCCAGCCAATTTGGTCATCTTAGTCTTTGTCTTTTATATGTCTTCTTTCGACCACCTTCTCCTCCCTTCCTTCCCTGTAACCATTTGTTAAAGCTTACATTTGCTGATCACTTTATATGTCAGAATGTATGACAAATGGTTCTCAACTAGAGTTTATTTGGCAGTGTCTGGAGACATTTTTGATTGTCACAACCTGGGGAAGGGGGCTAGTTAGAGACCAGAGATGCTGCTAGATATCCTGTAATACGCAAGGCAGCAACCCCATAAAAAGGAATTATTTGGCCTGAAATGTCAATCGTGTAGAAGTTGAGAAACCTAAATCATGTTAATTGTTTCACATCTTTAGCTCCCACGACTACTATTTACATGGGTTTTATTATCCACACTTACAGATGATAAAACTGAGGCTCACATAGCTTAAGTAACTGAATCAGAGTCACACAGCAAGTAAATAGTGGAACCAAGTTCAAACTTAGGTCTCTCTGACTCAGTCTGAGCTTACAGTGGTTGTGATAGGCAGCCTGCTTATAAATCAGGACCTTAGCTTTTACCTTGACCACGGTAATGGGCTCCTGCTGATCCTCTTGCCTCTTGTCTCTCCATTTAAGTCTGTCTTACACACAGCATTAGGCTCTAATTATACTGCTGCTCTGCTCACAGTCTTCCATTGTATATAGAGTATAGCTTTGGTTCTCCAGCCTGGTATTGAAGGCCAAGACTGCTGTAGTCAGTCCTTGAACTGTCTTCCTAACTAGTTTTCCATAATTCCCTTTTCAAAGTTTCTGAGACATGCTTTATTTTCTTATTTTTGCTTCTTTATATTTTTAGTATTCTATAACATTCATATTGCTCTTGTAACGTAAAAGGTTATTTTTAATGGCAGAAAAGGATAATTGAGCTCATCTGACAATTTAGAGATCACAAAATAAAGTGATCCTATTTTTACTCAAAATACTGTATGCATGCTTACTGTATATGTATACAAAAAACATCAGGTAATTGCGTTGCACACCGAAAGGACTACGTGTGAGATCTGGTTCTGTTGGTAACTTTGGTAACTAGCTGTGAGACCTTGAGCAAGTAACCTAGCTTCGTTAAGTCTGTTTGCCTCATCTGTAAAATCGGGATGGTATCCAGCTCACAGGTTTTGGAATTCAGTGAAAGCTTGCATGTAAAGTACGTAACACAGGGCCTGGCAGAAAGCTGAGTGCACAATGAATGTTGGTCCATTATTAGACTCCATTGTTGTAACTATGTTATTTCTCCACTTCTTTAATTCACACCTCTGTTTCTCTAGTAATATGCACTCTGGAATCAGAATTCTTGCATTTAAATCCTGGCTCTACTGCTTACTGGTTGTATAAACTTAATCAAACTACCTAGGTGTCATGTGCTTCACTTTCCACATCTATAATAAAATAGTACTTGCTCTGTAGGGCTCATTTTAGTGTTAAATGAGATCATATAAAACACCTAGATTAGGTCTAGCCCATGGTTAATGCTCAGTTATGTTAGTTATTTTTACCACTCTTCTAGCACTTACTACTTCTTACCAGTATTACATTCATTTATATACTTGTAGCTTCCTTATCTGAAAATTAGTCCCTTGAAGAGAAGGATTATAAACTGTTCATTCTTGTGGCTGGAGCAGTGTTTTAAACTTAGTTATAATGTCGGTTATATTTTACTTGATTTAGGACTTGCATAGACCTCACCTCATTTCGACCTCACAAAACTCCAGTACTGGAGTTAGGCAGACAGAATACTAGTTAAGTATGTACCTAAGTAGGGAAGGCAGGTTTGGGTGCCTGTCATGCTCTAAGCATTGATTCTTCCCTTTACATTATTCTCTGTAACTTTCACAGCTATCCTGAAAAGTATGTTTATTAATATATTGTAAATATGAGGAATCTGAGGCTTAGAAAGTTTAAGTAGCATGACCAAAATCAACCAGCTAATGAGCTTCAGAGCCTGGACATGTTTCCCAAAAGCCTTGTTTCCTCATTACTGAATGTTCATGAACGCCAGGTGTCAGATGGTCGTATGTAAGCCACAATCTCCTGATCTTGTCTCTGCTTTGGGAAGTCTGGCTACATTGCTTCCTGAAATAGCTGTTGATGTCAAATGCTGAAGTAATGTCAGGAGAGAGAAAAGCTTCAGACAAGGACCATTGGGAAAATTGATCTTAGGTTTCTTAGTATGCCTGTGTTTTAGAGACTGCTAAGAAAGAGTAGGTGAATGTACTCAGTTTGATGCCAATGATTTCAAGGGCTCCTTGAACATTTTTATAACACTCAGTTGGTTTGCTGTAGAGCTAAGTGAGAGTGTTCTGAAACTTAACATTATAACCTGTAGTATGTAGGAAAGAGCCCTAGGTTGTTTGAAGTCTGGAGACCTAGAGTTGGAATCCTTTTTTGTAAGATTTTGGGTAGTCTTTGAAGTCAGATCTAATTTGAGAAAGTTAACCTCTCTTGAACCTTTTTGTGTGTACAAAGAAGGGAAAAAGCCATATGGGAGAGTTTTGAACATTAAATGCAGTGAAGCGTATAAGACAGCATGCCTAGTACCTAGTAGGTATAAAATAAAATAAATAAGATGTAATAATAATAAATAGATATTATTAGCTGCAGGAAGAAGTTTAACTGTTTAGCCTAGTATATAAGACCATTCCTGGTCTGACCTTCAACATCCTATAATCTCTTCTCCTGCCACTCACTATTGTATGCTTTAAACTCTAGCTACACAAAATTACTTGTGTTTTCAGAACAAACAATGCTTTTATGCTGCTCTGTCTTTGTACATGCTATTGCCTTTGCCTAGAATGCACTTTCCACTTCCTCCCCCTTCTTGCCTATTGGGAGCCTACTCTTTCAAAACTATGCTCTAATGCCACTTCTGATTGTGAAGTTTCTGTTAGATCTCCCCTCACTCCCATAAATTTATCACTCCTGCTTGTGTGTTCCCATTAGCACCTTGTTTGTGCTCTTCTTGTGGCACTATAGATCATTTCCTGGTCTGTCTCTCCTACAGTTTCTGGAAGACAGTGACCCTGTCTTAGTGTTTCTCTAGAATACTGAGGGAACAAAGTGCACTACTACATCCCACTTGCAGCTCCCTTTCAGTTTGAGCCTAGATGTGAAAAATGTGTTGGTGGGTATCTGTGTTTTAAAACTCTCTGAGGTATAGGCAGTCCACATAGAGGTTAATCTCATTGCTCAGATTTGGACATCACCATGTGTGCAGTTTCTTTAATCCTCCTCTAGCTATCAAAATGGATTTAGCAGTTGGCATCCTCTTTTTTCTGTCTGGGGCAATTGGAGCTTTGTAGAATTTGGCCTGGAGGATCAGTGACCTTGCCTCCCTGATTTAGGATGATCCTGGGGCATAGGACTGGATGTCATTGAAGACCTAGGATGGCCTCAGTGTGGGCAGTGACAGTACCAGGGGCCCTGCTTATATTTATTCAGGATACTGGGAATTACATTCAGCCTCTGATTTAATTTTCTGTGACACATTGAGTCTATGTTTTAGCCTACAGAACACTACAGCTGTGTCCTAATTCTCCCCGCCCTACCTTGTGATCTTTGTATCACTACCTTTTAAGGCATTACTATTCTTGGCTGATAGTCTTGCATTGGAAGTCATCATAGCACAATGGAAAAGACAGCTCTGAATCATCCATGTGTAAACAGAAAAAATCACCACTAGAAAGGAACTGAGAGCAATGGCGTGTGTTGGGATCAGTGGCAGGTGATCAGTTCTTGGGACTCACTTATTGGTGTTTCTCTACCAAGTGGGAGAGAGAGCTCAATGAATAAGAACAAAGTTGCATAATTTGTGTAATAACCAGTCTGAAGAACAGCAATTATAATGATAGCAACTACCATTTTCTTTTGATTTTTTTTTATTTGTTTTTAACGTTTATTCATTTTTGGGAGGCAGATAGAGACAGAGCAGGAGTGGAAGAGGGGCAGAGAGAGAGGGAGACACTCAGCACAGAGCCCAATGGAAGGCTTGAACTCACAAACTGCGAGATCATGACCCAAGCCGAAGACGGACTGTTAACCAGCTGAGCCACCCAGCCGCCCTGCACCTACCATTTTCTGAGGGCCTACTCAGGACCTAGCTCAATTCTAGGTACTAGAGACACCAAAATAGGTTGGGTAAGGGACCTGTTCTGGAGAAATTTGCAGTCTAGTAGAGGAAACAGATTCATAAAAGTGGTTGTCATATTACAGTAAAATCAGCTTACTAATTCCAAGAAGTACAGGGTGCCATGAGCACTGAGGAAAGATGTGTCTAAGACTTAAGGAGCAGAAAAAGCTAGCATTTTTTTAGAAAGAAATCATGTGTTTGACTTTTCTATGGATAGTTTGGCCTTTGCCCACTTTCATAATCCATTGTTTGAATATTTTCCCACTTCTCCCAGGCCAAGTTAGGTCCCTTCATTGTTATCTATCTTATCATAGTTGTCACACTTATCATACTTATCATTAAATGTTTCTCTACATAATTGCCTAATGTATGTCCCTTCTATTAGTCTGTAAGGGCAGGGACCATGCCAGTCTTGTTTGCTGTGAATCCCTATCATGAGGATTGTAGGCACCCAAATGAATATTTGTTGAATGAATGATTGAACATGCTCATGAAGTCCTTGGATTGTTTCAACAATGTATAGTGTGTCTGAAGTTTAGGAAGTAACAAGCCTGTAGTCAGTCTTGAGGAAGAAACATCCCATGCTGGGTTAATTGTCCACACAGGGACATTGTTAGGTGGCCAAACCTGGGTCCTTTACAAGGAAATCCCTTCGGTCCTGAGCCACAGTACAAAGTAGACAACTCTGACACTAGGCTTTCTTTCTCTTGCATTTTCTACTTTGTCAGTTTTTTTATTTTATTATTATTATTTTTTAACATTTATTTATTTCTGAGATCCAGAGACAGAACACAGGCAGGGGAGGGGCAGAAGGAGAGGGAAACACAGAATCCGAAGCAGGCTCCAGGCTCAGGGCTGTCAGCACAGAGCCTGACACGGAGCTTGAACTCATGGACCGTGAGATCACGACCTGGACCAAAGTCGGATGCTTAACCGACTGAGTCACCCAGGTGCCCCTCTACTTTGTCAGTTTTTGACTAATGACACACAATTCCCGGTGGGGGGGGGGGAGCCCACAAAACAAAAAATAAGAAGCAAGTGCTAAAAATGGCTGATGTAGTATTTTGATCCCCAACATCTCACTCAATAGCTCCTCACTCAAACTCAGTAAGTGATTGTTTTTCTTTGAAACTGCCAACTTTGCAAAGGCACTGGAGTAAGCTAGGTATTTCTCCAGGTTCACTCAGCATGTATTGAGTATACCAGATGTGAGGCTGAACCTTTTTATGTTCTTTCTATTTGACTTTTGAGGGTCAGGGTTTGGAATTGACTGGGGCAGGATTTGTGCCTCCCATGAGGAGGAGTGGGTGAGACTCGTGTTAGGAGTGTATCTGTCATTAGCTCAACCATTCTATCCCTTGCATCTAAAAAAAGTAGCAGTTGCATAATAGTAGGTACTCAACTAAGTAAGTATTTGAGTGAATGCATTTGTGGCCTACATAGCACACATGCAGTACTACCTTGACCTATGTCCACTTTTTTTCAGGCAGATACCACTTTCCTCTCTTCTCACCAGGACACTTCCCACCTTTACTCATAGTAATTGTCCCTATGCTTCCTTAACAGTCAGAAAAGATTTTGAAATTCCTTCTATTTACCTTTTTGGGGTTGCTGAATCCTTGGATAGGTGGAAAGATGGCTTATGGAATTGAAACTGAAACAGCTCAAAACATAGCTTAGCTGGAAAGGTGTGTTATTCTGTCTTTTGTTCAGCCTATCTGGAAATTTTAAGGCTCAGAAAATCCTAGAGCATCATAGCTGAAAAATATCCTTAAATTGATATGTCCCACAACTTTCTCATTATGCAGGTGAGAAAGCTGAGGCCCCAGAGAGGCATATTGTGTAGAAGATTGTCTAGAACCCAGTCCTGATCAAATTGCCTTTTTTCTTTTTTTAAGATTAAATAACTCTGGAAGGAAGAGTTCACAAAAAAGCAAAATTTTTAAAAATGGGCTTGTGTTGAAGTAGTAATTCCGGATCACACACAACATTTCTGTTATAAGCCTGTTTAAAATAGCACTTTGCAAATTTGGGGGAGATTTCACAGTCCTCACAAATCTTCAGAATTCGAAACCCTTGTCCTAATCCAAAAAGAAACCAGTAGCTGCTGGAATTGAACAGGTTTCAGTTTTTCATTTTTACTGAAGCAAGTGCCAGTAGAGTTGCAGTGATCTTTGGGGGGAGGTTCTTGGCCCCATTTCCCCTACAACGTATGCATCTGACAGCTGGCTCATCATTCTATTTTTAGACATAATCTATGGGATTACAGAGTGGTTTCACTTCTTTTAAAGCTATGCTGTAGAAATGCAAGCTGTGTAGAAAGTGGTTGTGCTTTGGAGCAATTTGGAGTCTATTTAGTTCATAGATTAAAATCTTTTAATTTAATCAACTGATGTAGATTTTTTATCCAGATATTTCACCATAAAGTCAACCTCCAGCTGTGGCTGTATTCTAACTAATTCGGGAGAAATAAATGCTAAGATGCAGAAATACTAGAAGTGGAAATAAGTTTTTGCTACTTTAGATCATGTAGCTAATTTTCATTTTCCTCTCTCTGGGTCTTAGGAGGAACAATAGACACGTTCTTTTTCATTTAATTTTTTTTAATGTTTATTTTTGAGAGACAGTGCAGCAAGTGGGGGAGGAGCAGAGAGAGAAGGAGACACAGAATGTGAAGCTAGCTCTGGGCTCTAAGCTGTCAGCACAGAGCCTGATGCAGGGCTCCAGCTCAGGAACCACAAGATCATGACTTGAGCTGAAGTTGGACGCTTAACCGACTGAGCCACCCAGGCTCCCCTAGACATTCTTTATAGGGCTTTAAAAAACAATTTATAACAAGCATTTATTAAGCACCTATACCATTTATTGAACAAATTTGTATCCCAGCAACTGTGCTTGCATGATATATTCATTTACTTTCTAATAACCATAAAAGGTAAGGGACGGTATCCCTATTTTGTATGAGAAAACAGAGACTTTTTAAGCAATCGAATAATTTGCCTGAGGGTCAAAAGTATGAAATAGTAGAGCAAGAATTGGAACCCAGGTCTTTCCGATCTCAGAATCCATGCTCTTTCCCTATGGTCAGCAACCTCTACTAGTTTTGAAGAAGAAGCTGACTGGGGGCGCCTGGCTGGCTCAGTCGGAAGAGCATGCGACTCTTGATCTTGAGGTTGTGAGTTCGAGCCCTACAAGGAGTATAGAGATTACTTAAACAAACAAACAAACAAACAAACAAACTTAAAAAAAAAAAGCAGCTGATTGGCACAACTAGAATGGCTAAGTTCAGAAAGGTATAATGATTCACAATATGATTTTGGGGGGTTTTATGTAGGTACTGTAATGTAAAATAGAATTCACATATAGTTCTGTGCTCATATTTGTTTTGATTTTGAGCTGTCATTTTGCAGGGTCTGTTACTTTCTCACCTGATTACGTGAGTGAAAAAATTTAGAAAACATGGCTTACTGCTTTAGCATCTCAAAAGTTTTCTGGAAAAGCCTCTTGCTTTTAGTTCACAAAGTGTTTACAATTTAACAAACGGTTAATGAGATAAAGTTGCCATAAAATTTGGAGGAAAAAAATCAACATCACTGGAGGTTAATCTTACCTAGACCAGTGACTACTTTATCTAGAAGAACCATGCCAATGATTTAAAACTCGGCAGGCATGACTTTGTCATTCTTTACATTGGAATGTCTAAGAAGCTACAACTACAGTATGTGTGTGTATCCAACATTGTACACAGAATGATGTGTTAAGATAACAGGAAGAAACCATTCTATTCTCCCAGGAAATGGCAGGAAGTTAGAAGCAGCAGTGCATCTCAAGAAAGTGAGGGGCCTAATAGATAAGACCTCGATAGCTTTGGGAAATGTCCTTGAGAAAGAAAAAAACACTCAAAACTTGGACTTAGCTCGGTTCTGACTACTTGGGCATTTGACTCCCATTTTGAGCCTCAATTTCTTCATTGTGATAAAATGGGATAATGATATCTTCTTACAGAGTGATTCTGAAATCATGATTATGTGGATTTTTAATAACCAGGATTTAAAGATCAATGATACTTCTAAAGAGTATGTTTTGAAACTACCTGAATTGTAACATTTTACCAGTGATATGATTCCAACAATAATTACATTTAAATAACCAGTAGTCACACTTTGTTTCAGGAAAATACCTTCTTATGCAACTGGTTACTACTTGGCCTATTTTAATGTAGTTGAGATTGAATTTGTTTGACCCAATAGCAAACAGTTCTTCTTTCCTTACTCATCATTGTCATTTTGCAGATTCCTGTTCTTGGTTGGTGGGCTCTGTACAACAGTACAAAATGCAGAATTAGTTTCCCCTTTTAAGTGTATCCAATTGTGGTAGGAAGAATGTGAATTAAGGGTGGATCCAGAAGGGCCATCTGAGGTGGGTAAAGGGAAGCACTGCATGAGACAAAGGCCTCTTTGGCCTAGCTTTGGCTTGGCTTGTCACTTGCACTTGAGGTAGCCAATGCAAAGAGAATGTGCTGACCTACTAAAAGTAAATCAAAGGCCAAACATGGTTCCCTCCAACACCATCTTTACCCCATCTATATTTAGTTCATTGGGGCCACTGCACTTTCTGTTGCTTTCCTTTAAAAAAAAAAACAAACAAACCAAAACCTTCTTGGCACCTGTCTGGTTGATTCAGTAAAGCATGCTATTTTTGATCTTGGGATCATGAGTTGGACATGTCTATGTTGGGCATAGAGCTTACTTAAGAAACAAAACAAAACAGAACAAAACAAAAACCCTTCTCCTGCTTGTGAAGATGTTGCTCTTTACATCCAATCTATTGCTATTATGGAACTGCTTACTTTGACATTCACAGGAACCCCCTCAGCCTGTGGGTTTCCAAAGCCTGCAGTCATCCAGTGCTTCTTGTGTTCTACCCTTTAAACTTTTTGCCATCCCACATCTAAGAGTGGAGGAAGGGAAAGAGGTATGTCACCTACACCCTTTTTTTTTTTTTAATGTTTATTTTTGAGAGAGAGAGAAAGAGAGAGTGCAAGCAGCTGTAGGGATAGAGAGAGAGGGGACACAGGATCCAAAGTGGGCTTTGTGCTGACAGCAGCCAGCCTGACGTGGGGCTCAAACTCAGGAACCGTGAGATCATGAGTGACCTGAGCCAAAGTCAGACGCTTAACCAACTAAGCCACCCAGGCACCCCACCTTTTCTTTTGTTTTAAATAAGGGTAGAGACTATTTAATATGTGTCTGTTCTCTAGTCTGAGACGAGTAGGTCAGTGGTATCCATCTGATCCCAGCTATATCACATTCTAGTTGTGTGTTCTATGCCAAAACATATCATCTCAGAGCTCAGTTTTGTCATGTGCAGAAATGGGAAACATTGTTTTTGTCTTATAAGTGTTCAGTGTTGAATAAAGCAATATATGTGAAACACCTAGTACAGTGTTATTAGCACATGGGAAGTACTCAAATATTGTATTCTTGTCTTCCGAAAGTGTTTTCTAGATAGAACAATACTGATTCTTGGACTTAGCCAACAACACATGTATTAATCACTGTATTATTCATTCCTGTAAGGACAGCTTCTCAATCTTTGTCCTTACGTTCCATTTTATTATTGAGAAGAGCCTTTTAAGTTTTAGGCAGCCGGCATAAAAGTGACTTTGGGAACATATATAATTTGTAAATCAAGATCTGTTATGCTGGAGCAAAAAATCTCTGGAGATAAACCTCTGGATTTATGCATGACATTTCTGTTTATTATTAGAGCATAGGATGGTCATTGTGAATTCTAAACAAAACTGTATCCTAGTTGTATTAGGATTCTCCAGAGAAACAGAACCGACATGGTGTGTGGGTGGGTAGGTAGGTAGGTAGGTAGGTAGGTAGAGATTTATTATAAGGAAATGCTCACATGATTTTGCAGTGAGCCAGTAGAGTAGGTTGGAGACCCAGGAAAGCCCTTGCTGCAGTTTCACTCCAAAGGCTGGCAGGCTGGAGACCCAAGAGAGCTGATTTCCTAGTTCAAGTTCAGAGGCAGTCTTCTGGAGAATTCTTTCTTGCTCATGGGAAGCCCATCTGGTCTTTTCATTCTGTTTAAGCCTTGACTGATTGGATGGGGACCACCCAGCCTTGTGAAAGGCTATCTACTTTACTTAAAGTCCACCAATTTAAATGTTAATCTCATCCAAAAATACCTTCCTGGAAACACCCAGAATAATGGTGGACCAAGTATCTGGATACCCAATGACCCAGCCAAGTTGACACATAAAATTAACTGTCCCACTAGATTTAATGAAGAACACAAGATTAGAGATCCTTGTCAATGTTGGTCATCATTTTTGTGCCTATTAATATGACTACAGCTCTTTTCAAAGTATTTTCACATACATTACCTCAAGTGAACTTCATAGCATCACTTGAGCAACCTCAGGTGAGGTTATCAGAGTAGGTATAAAATCCCATTTGTCTGAAGAGGGTACCAAGACTGAGACTGATTAGGAGACTTGTTCAAGATCTCACAGCTAGTAAGTGGCAGAGCTACAATTTGCCCAGATCCTGTAACTTTAAGCCCAGGTATTCACCTCTGGGCCATTCTGTCTGTAGCAGCTGGGGAATTCTGGAAATGGTTTTGAGAGGCTGGTGACTTTTCTTCTTGCATCTAGTATCATACTCCTCCTTGGAACCATTTTGTGAAAGAAAGTTTTAACAAAATATATGTTGGCAGAACCTAAAGATCTTTTTTTCAGATGACTCTAATGATGCTGTGAGGCAGAAAGAGAGGGCGGTAGACGGAAACAAAGTGGGGGGAGGGAAGAAGGACGTTAGCAGCAAAAAGAGTAATGTCAAAAAGTAATTAGAGCAGGACAAATGGATTGTGCTGCCATGTTCAAGGCTGTTATTTCTGTAGGCAGTGAGGAGGAAGGGCACTAATGCAATGTGACGGATCTGGAGCAAAACCCAGGGCACTGCGCAAACTGCAGAGACTCAACCAATGGCAAGGCTCAAATCGCAAGGTTTGACTGAACAATATTTAATATCTCAAAGAGTTGTTTCATGTTGTTTGGAGAAACTATTGTGTCAGGGGACCTACTTTCTTGATTTCAGCTTTTGGGAAACAGCCTCATACTTCTATGTAGGTAGTCAGTGTGTCCTAGGATAACTCCCACCCCAGCATTCTGTCTTTGCACATCCCCAGGCTAGGCAGGCACATGATGCCAACAGGGATTTTGGAAGAAAAGATGCCTAATATGAGACTAATTGGAGTATTACCTTTTGAGAGAGAGAATGAAACAAAAAAGTGTTATTAGTATTCAACTTGATACTGGAAAATTGACCTATGAAATGGCAGAAAGTAATAGTTTCATCTAAGGACAGAGTGCTTTGATTTGCTAGCCTAGCCAGCCTGTGCCTAGGATCCCACTGCTGCCACCATGTACAAGGAAACTGCCACAGCCCTCAAGAAAAATAGAATTTCATTTGCCAAGAAGGAAATCTTCACAAATAGATTGACTCTGTCTTCTGTAAGTCATCATAGCTTTAAGGTCTATTATTAATTGCTGCCACCACTATGGCATGTTAATAGCTTGTGCCTTAGTACTCAGACATTCTTGGGTTCATAATCTGTCTCTGCCCTTTGTGAGCTGTTAACCTCTCTGAGCCTCAGTTTATCTCTGAAATGAGAATAAGAAGCTTACTTCCAGATCTCTTAGGAGATTTTGGTGACACGATACACAAAATATTTATCAGCACCGGTGCCAGGCACAAAGTAAGGTCCCAAGAATTGCAGGAATAAAAGGCTTCAGTGGGGAGTTTGACATCTGTTCTTCAACTCTCTGGTGTAAGCAGACATAAATGGTTTTTCGCTGAAGACCCCTCAGTATAACTGAGGTAGGGCTAGAACAATTAAACCAGGCTTACTTCTTACATTTTTTTTTTCATGTTTACTTATTTTGAGAGAGGCCTCTAAGAACTGTTTTCTTTTCTTTTTTTCTTTTTTTAAGCATATTTATGTATTTTGAGAGAAAGCACACGAGCTGGGGGAGGGGGAGAGAGAGAGGGAAAGAATCCAGGCTGTCAGCGTGGAGCCCGATGCAGGGCTCAAATTTATGAACCGTGAGATCATGACCTGAGCTGAAGTCAAGAGTCGGACACTTAACCCACTGAGCCACCCAGGAGCCCTCATGAAAAAGAGTTTCCCACGGTTTCTTTCTGTGTATAAAATCATGTAAAAGTTGAACCCACTTGTCCATGGTGCCTTGCTTGTTCAGGATCTACATCTCTATGAGAAGGCCCCAGGAGCCAGAGTTGAGCTACTTCCTGCTTTTTGGTTAGATTTTCCAGTACTTTTCTTGGTCTGCCCAGAATTCCAAAACCCTGTTTATTTATGGCTTGTGGCTTTTTCCTGTTGGCTTCACCTTCTCTTGGTACCCAGTTCATAAAGAATATCAGGTGTGAAGACAAAAATAAATCCCAAATAATTTAGAATGGTCCAGAATTTGTAATTTCCTGATCTTCTATCTTTTCTAGTTTACCAGTTATCTCTGGGACTTTTTTTTTCCCATAGAATATGATTAGGTAAAATTACCTCAATTATCAGCCCAAATGTCTGCTGATTGATGAATGGATAAAGAAGCTGTACACACACACACACACACACACACACACACACACACACACACACACAGGAATATTACTCAGCCATCAAAAAAAGAATGAAATCTTGCCATTTGTAACAACAGGGATGAAGCTAGAGTGTATTATGCTAAGTGAAATAAGTCAGTCAGAGAAAAATAAATACCATATGATTTTACTCATATGTGGAATTTAAGAAATAAAACAGATGAACATATGGGAGGGGGGAGAGAGAGAAACCATAAGAGACTCTTAATGATAGAGAACAAACTGAAGGTTGATGGAGGGAGGTGGGTGGGAGATGGGCTAGATTGGGGATGGGTACTAAGGAGGGCACTTGTTATGATGAGCACTGGTTGTTGTATGTAAGGGATGAATCACTGAATAATACTCCTAAAACCAATATTGTACTGTATGTTAACTAACTAGAATTTAAATAAAAATTTGAGGAGAAAAATTATCTCAGTTGCCAAGATTTAGTGCTGAGTGTTATTCAAGAGCCCTGATCTTTTTAGCAGTGATCAACAGAAAATGCTAAGGCAGCTATCATTTTGCCTCTTCGAACTTATTTTTCCATGTTTAAATTTTTTTTTTTAACATTTATTTATTATTGAGAGACAGAGACAGAGCATGAGCAGGGGAGGGGCAGAGAGGGAGAGACACAGAATCCGAAGTAGGCTCCAGGCTCTGAGCTGTCAGCATAGAGCCCGACGCAGGGCTTGAACTCATGAACTGTGAGATCATGACCTGAGCCGAAGTCGGATGCCCAACCAACTGAGCCACCCAGGACCCCCTTATTTTTCCATCTTTAAATTGGGAGGGAGGGAGATCCACTCACATTATCAACCCAGTTCAGAACCAGTTCACATAGAACCAGTTCGTTCTTACTGCAGTTCTCTGCATGTAGTCAGTAAAGAGAAAGATGTGGGAAAGTATTGGTTGATCATACTGGGCTTTAGTTGCTTTCCTGGTGCTGGAAAGGTCTAAAGAGACTGCTGATGCAGGCAGCCTTTTTATAGCAAAAATGGTTGCCAAAAACAAACTATCTGCCCACCCCCCACCCCAAAAAAGAGAGAGAATGTTCCATATGGCTTATGGTTTGAATTTTGCCTCTTGTCCTTTTCTCTCCAGTCTTTCTGTACAGGATGAAATTCAGGATGTATTTGCAATAATGTTCAAATTAAGCTTTTTGAAATTTGTAATTATTATTCATAGACATTAGAAGTGTATATTGAATCCCCACTATGTGATGAGTATTTTATGAGCTACTGAATTGGAAATTTCTTGTTGCTTCTGGGAACAGTCTCATGTTTAGCCAGGGGGGGAAAGCAACTTTAACAAAAAATTTCTTAAATGTAAATTTATTCAAAAAGTTAAAGAATTAAAAAAAACTCCTGTCCTTCAGTATTAAGCCAAAGTGTGATCAATGTATGGTGGTTATCCCTGGAATCTTACAGTCTTGGCATATTTATTGATTTAGTTATATTTTGCACCTGGGCTCCAAATGCTTTACTTGCTAGCAGTGGCGATGGGCTAGTTATGTAACTTCTCTGAGCATCATTTTTCTTTTCTCTTTGAAAGGCATGCTCCTTACTCTGTCTACTTCATGTGATGTTTGTGAGGGTCAAATTGGATACTGCAAGTGAAAGTCCTTTTCTAAGGAGCAAGGCATTTTATGAGAATAAAATAATGCATGGTTAAAAGGATCTGTTTTCCCCAACTTTTTTTTTTTTTAACAAACCCCTTGAGGCATATTTTATTTACACACTTGACTCTGATTGTGCAGTGCAATAATGTTGAGTAGATTTACCCAAGTTGTGTAACCATTCCCATAAATCAGTTTAAGAGCATTTGTATCATCCCAGTAAGATCCCTTGTTCTCTTATTGTTACTTCTATTCCCAACTCCTTTTCCAGGTAATCTCTGATCTGTCCCTATAGATTTGCCTTTTCTGGATATGTCATATAAATGAAATAATTCAATATGTGTTCTTTGTGTCTTGTTTCTTTCACTTAGCATGATGGCTTTGACGTTTGTCCATGTCATAGCAAATACGAGTAGTTCTTTCTGTTGCTGAACAGTATTCCATTATATGGATATATATACCTTACATTTTTTCTATCCATTCATCAGGTACTGTACATTTAGGTTGTTTCCAATGTTTTATTATGATAGTGCTATGATCATTTACATACAGGTCTTTGCACACATGTTTTCATTTCTTTTGAGTATAAGGATACCTTTTAATTATGAAAGTAATGCATGCTTGTTCTGAAAAATTCTTTATATACGGAAATATATATTTGGCACATTAGTCACCTCCCTAATTATGCTTCCAGATGTGGTGATGGTAGTAATGACTGGTAGTGGTAATGACTATTATCATCTTCTGAGTGCTCTGAGCATTTGCTGCGTGCCAGGCACTGTTCTGATGTGTTTGTGTGTGTGTGTGCATTCAGTTCAATTTGATTATTTCATGTATAGGTAAACTTGATATTATTCCTCCCCCATTTTATGGATGTGGAAACTGAAGATTGAGGATTCATTGTAAAGTCATACTTAAGTAAGTGGCAGAGCTTGTGCAGTCTGTTGTAGTGTCTTCCAAACTTTCCAAAATACGCAGTTTTTAAAAGCAAAAGTCCTATATTTATTTTATTCTGTAGCTTGCTTTAATTTCACTTCATTTGTCTTAGAGATTGTTTCATGGCAGATTTATAGATCTCTCATTATTTTTTGTGGCTGCATGTATATGCCTGGCTGAATGTATATGCCAGGATTTGTTTAATCCATCGGTTGTTAGTGGATATTAGATTGCTTTTATTTCTTTTCTATTACAAACAGGACTGCAGCAAATATCCTTGTATAATACTTAGCTTACTTGTGGCTTTACTTTTGCAAGTCCTGGAAGTGAAATTTCCAAATGAAAGAGTTTGTACATTTAGATTTTGGTGTTGTTAAATTCCCTTCCCCTCCAAAAGGTGGTAAATAATATACCCCCCTCCCGCCCCCTTAACTCCCTTACCCCTGCAATTAAGATAGAAGAAAGCCTGTTTTTCCACCCTCATCAGTGCTGCATTATTATCTCTGTAATGTAAGCTACAATCATAAAAATGTTTCAGAGAGAAGTTAACATATCAAGGAGGGGCAGTGGTGAATAGCTGGTAGTTTGGGATGCTTAGTTTAGATGCTTAGTTCAACAGTAGTTTTTCAGTCTTTTGATAGATAAGGATTGGCATTTATCTAGGCTCTCAAGAGCTGCAGTATTGTTCAGGTTAATTTAGAATGACTCACTTTGTTGATGATCTGAAATGAACACTGATCCATTTCAGTCACAGCGGTTTCCATTGTCTTTGTCCTGTACCCTACATACTAGGGCCTGCTGGCTGTCTTTCACCTCATGGTTGCCGGCAGTCTTCTTGCCTGCCCTCCCACTTAGTTTAGAGTGAAGCTGAGAGGACAGTAGACAAGAACTTGGACATCTGTGGTATATAAGTGTTCACCCTTTCCATTCTTTCTTTTAATAAAACTGCCAGAATGAGGCCAACAGCTTAGTGCTACTCTTTTTCAGTCTCCCCAGGAGTAAGGCTCCAATCATCTCTGTTGCTGGCAGGATCCAAGTTGGCATGATCCCTGTAGCTAGTATAGCACTATCCAGACACCTCTTTAAGGGAAGGTAAGTTTGCCATTATGGTGCCAATAAAGAAATCAAAGACACAAGTGTTGGATGTTGTTAGTTGTGGATGATCCCGTTATCCCGCAGGAGCCAGCACCTGTCACACCTTCCAGATCTTGGGAGCCCTGATAGCACTACCATGTAGATTTTGCTAGTGTCTTTTGACCCTTCCCTCTCCAGTCCTCTTGCTTGGTGTCTTCATTCTTGAGGCCCCATTAGTTTGGGGGATGCTGCCCTCTTCTGGTAAACTGCAGGATATCCACAGTAGTTGGGATAGGTCTGATTATTCAGGGAATTGACAGGCCATATGGAATCAGAGTCATAAAGCTTTCTGTAGCCTTCAACTTCATGAACCAGTTCTAAGTCTTTGCTATGGAAATAATTTACCAGGCATTAGAAAATATACAAGTATAGAGGCTTTCACTGTAACATTATCTATAGTGGCAAAATAATAAAACTTAAATATCTAGAATTTCAGCTTTGTGCTGATAGCTGCTAAAATTGGGTATGTAAATGACAACATAGAAGAATGAAAATATTTATCACAAAATAAAAACCATGTAGAAGTATACCAACTGCCGCCATGGGAGATATCTCTTATATAGGATAATGGCTAATCTACAGTCTTCACAACTAGTTATATAAAGCTAGGATGATTCCCTTTGATATTTTCACTTATATTGTTAGTAAAACAGTATGCCCATACATTTCATTAGTGTTGTGTTATGTATGTATGTATGTATGTATGTATGTATGTATGTATGTATTTAGTGTGTGTGTGTGTGTGTGTGTGTGTGTGTGTGTATAAATGTATCTATCTTTCTTTTTTCCTGAAACCAATACTAGACATTTGACTGGTCTGCTGCAAACATCTCTATGATGTGTGACCCTCCTCCAGACCTGATTTTTCTGGGACAGTAAGGTGGTGCCTAAAACAGGCAGCTCCACTGTAACAGGAATTTTCTAAGCAGTCTTTTACCCATGGGATCTTTTATAATAGAGGAGAGCTGATAGAATGTAGACATATTTTGTGTGGTTTGATGAGGGCCTGACTGGCCTCTGTGCTGTGGGTCTCTACACCTCAAATGATGCCCAGTGGGTTGGTGACAGCCTTCAAGTTAACTGATCTTTCTGAGAATTTTCTTTTTGTAAAGAGCTTTAAGGAGAGAAAGGAGCCTTTTGAAAAACCAAAACTTCTGTTTTCTGAAACTAAGCATCTCATCATACCACATTTGGATGGGAATGAAAAATATCAACTCATATGTCTTAATCCTTTATTTTTTTTAACAAGTAAATTACTCAGTTTTTAACAGGGCCAAGACTGGGATGAGGCAAAGGAGATACTTACACTGCAAAATTTAAAACAATATTCATTATAAGGGTCATGCAAGTGCAAGATCAGCCCTGTTTCTTAAACAGTCCCTACATGTCAGTACCTACCGTGTCAGGCCTTGTGGTCAGCTCTGGAAAAAATATCATTACTGGTATGATGGAATAGATTATTCATTACCCTTTCTCAGACTGAGCCTAGGGCCCCGGGGCCCTGCAGGCAGCTGTTTGGTTGAGCAGGTTTTGATCAATCACTTGGCTTTCAGCTGTGGGTTTAAAACAAGGAGGAGTAGCTCACTAATGAGTTAATTGTTAAAAGTGTGTTTTGCACTTGAGATAGTCTGTTCCTGTGAAATCAACAGATAGTTACAAATTTCTCTGAAAGTCACTGCCAGCTTGTGTTACCTACCTACCTCTGACCCCCTGCCCCAAGATGTAGGTTGCTGTCCTTCATTCCACTTTCAAAAGGATCTTAACACTAGGATAATGCCTGCATTTGCTGTGCTAGAGATTCTGTCCAAGTCATTGGGTAAAGAAGTGACCAAGGGAGGCCTCTACAGGTGATCAGAAATGAATTGCCTGTCTACTGCCTGACTTTCATTCTAGGCACATAGCAGTAGGGAGGGAGGAACTGACTGAATGATTAACTGAGTGATAGCCTGACTAAAATCCAGAATGAGTTGGAAGTGACCAGGTAAGATAGAAAAAGTCTGGTTTCTTCTCTCCTTAATCACTTCTCTATTTCTTGACTTTTTCTGTATTTATGAATATTTTCTTCCACCTTTAAAAATTTGTAACATCTTCCAGTGATCATCCTTATACATATATATCTTTGTGAACATGTATGAGTATTTCTGTAAAATAGAGTAGTAGAAGTGAGATCTTGGGTCAAAATGTGTGCACAGTTTAAATGTTGATAGGTACTGTAAGCTGTATTCAAGCTGTGTATCAGTCACTGACAAAGTATAAGCAACTTTGCATTTTCTCAGACCTTCTCCAACACTGAAATATTCTCAGCATTTTAAGTTTTTTGCCAATTTGATGGATGAGATATGGTGTGTAATAGTTGTTTTGCTTTGTGTTTTTATTAGCCACCTTTTTGTTTTAATTCATACTATAATCATCAAGGCATCTTTGCTTATATTTTTCTTACTGATTCATAGGGTTTCTTTATGTTTACCAATGTGTGTATGTTTGGGTGTTTGCCTTTTAGAAATTAGACATTTATATAAGTGCAGATATGACCGTCATTTCCTTAATGATGTCTGGGTTTTATGTTATGCTTAGAAAGACTTTACCCTCCCCACAATATAAAAAAATATGTGTATATATGCATATGTGTATGTACATGTATATGTATGTGTGTGTGTATATGTGTGTGTGTGTATCTTGTTTTTTATTATAATGCTTTTCTAGTTCAATTTTTGTGTGTGTGATTAGTTCTTTTATAGCTCATGAAATTCCCGTTTCACGAACTGTTGACGTATTTTATGGCCAAAGAAAAAACGATGAATTTTTAATTCAGAAGGGTGATAAAAATCAAAGTAGTATGCCCTTTTGGTGATGATTACTTTTGGATTATAGACTTGGGATCAAACTACCCTCTTCCTCTCCCCTATGCCCCAATTATATTTGTCCTTTTCTTATATTTTTTAAAAATACCTTTTATTTTTAAGTACCTATTATTTTTACTAAAAGTAGTAAGTATATGGCACTTGTGCTTATAAAATATTTCCTTACACATTCTAGTTTGTTCCTCAGAACAATCTTGAGTTAGGACAGTAGGTATAATTATCCCTATTTTATAGGTGAAGAAATTAAACTATATAAGATTATATGTAAGTAGTAAGTGGCAGAGATTCTCTACAGCTACAGCTGTTTCTAGTTATCCAAATTCCAAGAATGTTTGAATATTGATATATAATCATTCTTCTGTTGTTCATCTCTTTAAGAAAAAATTGTGGCTCAACATCTGCTTACAAGGTTTTTGCATCCTCCTGAAAAAAGAAAAAGAATAAAACTTAAGTTTCACAAGCCTTTGTTAGGTGCTTAATACGCGGACAGAGAGTGTTAGAAGGTTGGAATAACTAGAAGTTAATGAAATAGTACTTTCCTGGAGTTGACATACATACTTTGTTGCTGCTTAATAGCCTTTTACAGCTTTCAGTGTCTGGCCTCTATAGAATTCACTTTATACATAAATCTAGAATTTTAAAGAAGTGGATGGTTTTTTTAACAGACCAGGATTTCACTTCCTGTTCTACACCTGGGTCCCACTCCAGAACCCAGCTATATACCTGCCCCAATTCCCTCTCAGAGATCTGTCCTGACAGTCTCATTTTGGTGAGTGCTAATTTGCAAATCATTGTGACTCTTGTAGTGAAGTACTTACTGTAAAAAGCACTCAACCCATTTCTTTTTGTTTAATTTCTCTTTTTAATAGATCATTAAAATGACATTGCATTCAATGTAGTATCTTACCCTGGAAGTTTAGCAATTTTTTTTTATGCTGAATTCATGTGAGAATTCTGTGTTACATGACGGGGGACCTAAGCTCTCCAACTTGGTATGAACTTTAATCATAGATGTTCAGTGGAATCCAAGTATCTTATTTTTGTGAAAAGTGAACTTCACCAGGACTGAGTAAACACCAATAAAAAGGCAATACCAGACTTTAAATCCATAATTACATCATTAGGACCAAAAGGGCAAGTAAGATAGTGAAGAGCGGTTTTCTACGAATAAGCTCAAAAGGATTCCCTTAATGCCTTTGAGTGTCTCTTGCAAAGAAGATATGGTGAATGGGGAGGTCTGTTCTGGGCAGAGTTGTAGAGGCTTGAAAAGCATCCAAGAAAAAAGGAGAATTTCACTGTGCTGACCAGGTCATGGAAGAGGGGTGAAGATGTTGTTATCTTCACAGCCATTTTTGTGCTAAGCTAATTTACAAAGAGGACTTATGCTTTTAGTGGTAGATTTTGTCTATGTCAAGATGAGCCTGGGGCACAGTTTATTTTTAGGATCTATTTTCTGAACCTGTTGGACTTGCCTCTCTAGCTTCTGCTGACTTTATCCATCTCTCTTCCCATAAACTAGCCATCACCACCTGTCTTACATTCTAACTTTTATGGATTGAATCATGACAAGTAGCTAATCCTAGAAACCAGCCAGTGCTTTTAGGTGACTACCTGAGGGCAAGGTGTCAGGGATATATGAATACTAACCAGGATCTTCAGGAAACAAACTCTGTAAGTTTTCCACTCTAGCTAGTGAGAACAAGAACTGTTCCTCCTGGCCTTGTGTGAACGCCCCCAAATAATTTCCTCTACTCCTCTTGGGTGGCTCTTCTAGCCATGTGTACTTTCCTCACACACATACACTCATTTGTCCTTAGCTGAAGACTCCCGAGAACTGCAGATCCCAGTTGTGTCCTCTCTATGTAGCCTTTTCTCTTCCAGCCCTCTGCCCTGTTAACTCCAGCTGCTCTGGCCTTCCAGACTCCCAGCTCTGAATCCTCACCTTGGGGAGATTTGCTGGGCTGTCCACGGGCTCTCCCTTCGTGTGTTCCAGCCTAGAAACTCTGTAAACAGTTAGGTGGAACATTCACAGGACTTCTCTTTGTTTTCCCTCTCAGGCCTCACTGTCCTTTGCCACCTGAAGCCCAATACTTGAAGATCATTATTTTATATACTTTGTCCAGTATATTATATATACTTTGTTTGATAGTTTACCAGTCAGGAGGTCAAATCTGGTCCCCTTACTCTGTTGTGGCCAGACGTAGAAGTCCATTTGCAACTTTTATGTACTTTTAAATACACTTAAATTTTCATAAAAGGGATCAAACTGATCTTTTTTTCATTAACAATATGTTATTTTCTCTAGTGGTGGAACAAAGAAAGGAGTATGGTCTTTTTTTTGGGAATCACTTTATTGAGGTGTGATTGACATACAGAAAGCTGTACATATTTATTATGAGTTTAGACATAAACATGCATCTGGGAAACCACCACCACAGTCTATGCCATAAACATATCCATCACCTCCACAAATTTCCTCATGCCTTCTTAGTATTAGTATTTGTATTTGTGATAAGAATACCTAACATAAGACTTACCCTGTTAGCAAATTTTTAGGTATGCAATATAGTTTTGTTAACTATAGGCACTATGCTATACTGTAGATCTCTAGGATTTATTCATCTTGTATAACCAAAACTTTGTTTTCTGTGTTTTGTTTTTAATTTTTTTAATGTTTATTTATTTTTGAGAGAGAGAGAGAAAGATAGAACTTGAGCATGGGAAAGGCAGAGAGAGACGGAGACACAGAATCTGAAGCAGGCTCCAGGCTCTGAGCAGTCAGCACAGAGCCGGATGTGGGGCTTGGATTCATGAACCACGAGATCATCACCTGAGCCGAAGTCGGATGCTTAACTGACTAAGCCACCCAGGCTTCCCATTGTATAACTAAAACTTTGTATTTAACTAATACTTGTTTCCTTTTTTTTTTTTTTTAAGTTTTTTATTTTATTTTTGAGAGAGAGCACGAGCAAGGGAGGTACAGAGAGAGAGGGGGACAAAGGATCCAAAGTAGGCTCTGCAGTGACAGCAGAGAGCCCATTGCCGGGCTGAAACTCACGAACTGCAAGATCACGACCTGAGCTAAAGTCAGATGCTCAACCAACTGAGCCAACCAGGTGCCCCAATACTTGTTTCCTTTTAAATTATACCTGTCTCCCCACTTCCCCCTCCCCTGATACCCTCACAACAACCGTTGCATGAGAGAGTGGTCTTAAATGGGTACTGTGTGGTACCTCTCCTATACTTACATCTGAGCCAGCATTCTGTGTCACAAATGGGCATGAGGACAAAGATGCCTATGAAGAACCTGACCCACTATGCTTGAGAATAAGGAAAATAGTAGCTGTTGCTGGGCCTGTGATAGGTACTTAATAATGTGATAGGTATTTTTACATTCTCAACCAAAATGGCCTGATTCCAATTTTTTTTTTTTTTCTTTGTTAGGGGAAATGAGCATTAGGGAGATGAAGGAAATTTTCTGTTTCTTACTGTGGAACCTTGAACATGTTTAACTTCAAAGCCCACTTACCTTGTGGGAGGGGGAATGGGCTAAATGGGTAAGGGGCATTAAGGAATCCATTCTTGAAATCATCATTTCACTATATGCTAACAAATTTGGATGTAAATTAAGAAAAAATAAAAGCCCACTTAACTGCCTCTTTCTTCCTGAAGTAACTTTGAATGAATGCTAAACAACTGAACGGGGCAGGAGGGAGACACTTCCTGGTGGGACCCCAAGTAGCACTCTAACCTGAAATTCAGAAAAGGCAAGTTGTTTGGGGTCAACAGCACCTCTCCCCCCAACTTGCTATTGGTCTCTGTGAAATGTCCAGTTAAAGTAATCTTCGTGGGGCACCTGGGTGGATCAGTCAATTAAGCTTCTGACTCTTTCAGCTCAGGTCATGATCTCACCATTCATGAGATCGAGCCTTACATCAGGCTCTGCGCTGACAGTGGCACCTGCTTGGGCTTCTCTCCCTCCTTCTCTCTCTCTCTGTCTCTCTCTGTCTCTCTCTCTGTCTCTCTCTGTCTCTCTCTGCCTCTTCCCTGCTTACATGCACGTTCTCTCTCTGAAAATGAACAAACTTCTTCTCTCTCTCTCAAAATAAGTAAATAAACTTAAAAAATAAAGCAACGTCCCCACCATAACCCCACAAAATGGCAAGGTTTTGTTTTCAACTCTTTAGCTTGCTTATGAATTACTTACCTCTCACTCTCCCACAGAATGGTCAGTATCCTAAACCAGCTGCCACCATCAGTCACGGTAACCATGTGCTCAAGATGCTACCACATGGCCTCCACAGAGTAGTTTAGTGAGGAATAGCCCAGCATATGATATGGATGGACACTCATATACTTTTGGTATACTTTTTCTGGTAAATATTTTGGCAATACCAATATAATAGGTTCACGTAGGTAATCCTCTTCTGTCAGATATGTCCTAAGAAACTTATATGAGTCAAAGATTAATGTGTAAAATTTTTTTTGTTACAGGTGTTTTTAAAATATTGAAAAATATGAAGCAGCTCAACTGTCCAGCAAAAAACTACTGTTTAGGGGGGCCTGGGTGGCTTAGTCAGTTAAGTACCCAACTACAGCTCAAGTCATGATCTTGTTCTTCATGAGTTCAAGCCCCACATCAGGCTCTCTACTGTCAGTGTGGAGCCCGTTTTGTCCCTCTTCTGGCCCTTTCCCTGCTCACATGTGCTTTTTCTCACTCTCAAAAATAAATAAACATTAAAAAAAATTTTTTTTAAGTATTTAAAATATGCAACACCCATTAATGGAAAACTTTGCTGCTGTTAAATATAATCTTTACAAATAATAATTATTAAGTATATTATAAATACATATATATTATATTTAAGATTATATAATCTTTAAATCTTCAAGTATTTAATAACATCTGAGACTATAATATGCTGAGTGGAAAAAAAAACTATATGTAATATATTTGAATTTTGTAAAAAAAATAACAATGAAAAGTACGTGTATGCAGAAACACAAAAGATATCAGGAAGTACACCAAAATATAATTACTGTTTCTTGTGGTTCTGTCTAGGTAGTGAGATTCAGAGTGGTTTGTTGCCTTTATATTTTTTTGTTTTCTGGGTTTTTGTTTTGTTTCGTTTTTGTAAAGTAAGCTCTATGCCCAACATGGGGCTTGAACTCAACAACCCCCACATAGAGAGTCACATGTTCTACCAACTTGAGCCAACCATGTGCCCTTGCTTTCTTTTTTTATTTTTTTTCTCTTATGAACATATGTTACTTTATGATAAGAAAAGAAACATTGTCCTAAATAATATTAACTATAAATTTATTGAAAATTTACTGTATGGCAACCATAGTGTTAAAACATTTTTCATATATCTCTTTTAAAGATTTTATTTTTAAGCAGTCTTCACACCCAACATGTGGCTTAAACTTACAACCCCAAGAAAAGTTTTATGCTCCACCAACTGACCAGCCAGGCACATCAAGATTATCTCTTTTAGTTCTCAGAGACTCTGTGGAGTAGGTACTGTTAGCTTACTTTATAGATGAGGAAATTGAGACCAAAGTTAGGCAATTTACCTTGTCACAAAGCTAGTAAAAGCAGATCCAAAATTTGAATCTTGATTTAACCCTAGGATTTACTTGCTTACATTTTTTATTCTGTTTTCCTATTAAAAAAAATAGTCCTGTATGTGAGAGAATGGGGGTTGAGTTCCAGCTTTAGGATGTCCTAGAGCAGCATAGAAAGTATTGTCCCTTGTGCTGCAGTATGTATCCCATATATCTGTTCCCCTTTACTCAACATGTTTAAAGGTCAAGTTGGCAAAAACCTGAGTTCCCAAGCCCTGGATTAGATCATAATCAGCATTCATCAGAGAGGAAGATGAGTGAATATACACAGAGATGCAGCAGGTAATAGGAAAATATTAGGGAGGCGATGCCCCTTTCCTCAACTTGCCAAGCAGTGATAGGTTGACCCTATTGATAGTAAAGATGCCCAAAGCCTTTGGAATTAGATAGGCTTCCAGTGGGAAAGTGAGGGCACAAACCTAATGGTCCTGGGGTTTCTAAATCCTTTCAGTGACATGTGAGCATAGTGTTGTGAGCATTGTGTTGTGTTGTTAAAGATAATTTTAGTTATTTTGATCTGTGTACTTATGTAATCAGTAACCCTGTGGAGTAACTCTTAATGGGTATGGAAACTGAGCTCAGAGAATTGACAGTGCCCTGCCCAAATTTGCCAAAACTGTTATAAGTTGTATCCTTCATATTTAATTTTGTCTAACTCCAAAGCATGTAATTTCAGTCTGGTTTTTATTTTAATTAGCTGTTTCAGTAGAATTATAGATTCTTGGGGAAGCTTAGGCTTCTCCCTCCCCCACCCAATTCATCAAACGTGAATCAAGTACGCATTTTGTGCAAGTTTCTGTGATAGGTACCAGGAATAGAGACATGAATCAGATCTTGTCCCTGTTCTTGTAATACTCATAGATCCATGGATAGGCAGGCATATAAAAAGATGAAATTGTAGAAATTAATAGGATTGGAACCTTTGGGGCAAGGAAGAATTGGAGAAGACTATAATGTCAGAATTAGCTGAGAATTAAATAATTCATAGAAAGTAGCCAGGCAGAAGCAACAACATATGCAAAGGCATATTGCAGAAGCTGCAAATAGCACTGTTTGTTGAGGGTATTGGGAATATGAGAAGAGGGAATGGAGAGGTTGATGAGGAGCTTGATCATGAAGGTCCTTGTAAGCTTGGGAAGGTGCTTTATTCTGAAAGCAATGACAGGTTTTCAAGGTTTTATTTGAGATCTAGAAAGCAGCCAGAGTAGAGAATGGATTGGGAGGGAATGGGTATGATGAGGCAGGGATGGAGAAAAGAGATGTAGACAAAAAACAGGAACTAACAAGACACACCTATAATGAAGCTCTTGAAATAAACCAGATGAGAGATAATGGTGGTCAAGAATAGTGCAATAGAGATGAAAAAATATATATGGATTTAGAAATATTTGTTTCACTTTATATTATTAGATGTATACATACATAGGAAATACATAAAATAATATGAGGGGTGCCTGGGTGACTCAGTCGGTTAAACAGCCGACTCTTGATTTTGGCTTAGGCCATGATTTTGTGGCTCATGATTTTGAGCCCCAAGTCAGACTGCGCTGACTGTGCAGAGCCTGTTTGGGATTCCCTATCTCCCTCGCTCTCTTCCCCTCCCCTACTCGGTATGCGCACGCGCACGCTCTCTCTCTCTCAATAAATAAATAAACTTAAAAAAAAAAAAAACACCTTTAAGGAGCGCCTGGGTGGCTCAGTCAGTTAAGCATCCGACTTCAGCTCAGGTCATGATCTCACGGTTCGTGGGTTTTGAGCCCCACATTGGGCTCTGTGCTGACAGCTAAGAGCCTGGAGCCTGCTTCAGATTCTGTGTCTCCCTCTCTCTGCCCTTTGCCCGCTCACACTCTGTCTCTCTCTCTGTCTCAAAAATAAATAAACATTAAAAAGAAAATCTTTAAATAAAGTATTGTAATGAACCCATGTACCCAGCCTCAGTAACTATCATCCAGTCTCTAATTCTAGTCCCATGCGTACCCCCACCCACTTTCTCCCCTTCCATATTATTTTGAGTCATGTAATTTTTGTATCATGTAATTTCATCCATTAATATTCTGGTATATACCTCTACAAGATATTTTTTATCTACAGATTTCTCCATCTTTTTTTTTCCTTCTAATTAGTTTAAGAGATTGAGTAATTTGTCTTGATGAGTTACCACAACCCAGAGTTTGGTAATTGCATTTTTGTGCTGTAGATGAATGTGTTCCTCTCTAGTTCTTTTTTTATTTTAGTTGTTGGATCTAGAGGTTTGATCATCTTCAGATTCAACTTTTTTGACAAGACTATTTTATGGGCGTGTTGAGTTCTTACACCAGAAGATATGTTACTGTCTTATTCTCTTATTTTAGCTGTTGATGGTCAATATCTAGGATCCATTATTTCAGAGTAATATTCTAATTCCAGTATTTTTTGTTCATATATTTATTGGAATGCTTCTATGAAGAGAAAATTATCCATTGCTGTTTATTATCCTGTGGTATATTTCACTTAGGAAAGGCAGGATAAATACATGATTCTTTCCCTTTATGTAAACGTTTTCAAAATGCTGTGTTGGTTCTCTAGCATTGTTCAATGGTGACAAAATTTGCTTAGAATCCTGAATAATTTATGGATTTAAGCATTTGTATTCCAGTTAATTGTAATTTTTTTAAAAAGAATACTCAGATTGCCCCACCTTTGGTTAGAGAGTGGCTGCTTTGGCAGCTTTTTGAGGGGATTGAAAAGACAGGAATGGTGATAGGTTGAATGTGGGTGAGGTCAAAGGGGAGAAAGGAGTCAAGGAAAGAGTCTTTTTGACTTGGGAGTTGAGGCTATGCCCTGAAACAAGGAGCCCAGAAAGAGGAACAGGTTTTAAAGAGAGGACATGTTTGGACATGTCTGAGATGCTTATGATTGCTAGGTGGAAATGCCCAAGAGGCAGCTGGATATCAAGATGTAAGGCTCAGGAGAGTAATCCAAGACTCCAGGACCCAGGATAGGGCTCAATTGCTATGTGTAGTTGACTCAGGTTGGGATTATGTGTGTTATATTTTGATAAAAATCAATCTCTTTGCGATCTGAAGCCAGGTTCTACCCCAAAGCAAGATTAGTAAGCCCCTGTTGCCTTCTCTTTTTGTTGTGCCTATCCTTAGTCAGGTTCAATCTCTAGTAGAGCAGAAAGGACAGGGTTGGTTGCAGGTAGAATTGCCACTTGGCTGGTTTACAACCGGTCCTGTTGGTTTTCAGATTTATTACACCCAATCCCTCAGAGGAGAGCTCTGTGTATGGGTAGGATTTATTGGATTTGGAATTGAGGCTGAGTGAACTGGTTTTGGCTTTGCAGGAATGGCCTACTGTAACCTTTTTGTGAGTATTGGTATTCTTGAAAGATTTTCTCATCCTCTTCCGTGTTCCTGTGCTCTGAAGCAACCATTTTCCTTTCTTCCCTCCTCTAGTCAACAAATCTTCATTAAGCACCTGTTTTTTGTCAGGTACTGGGGATACATTGGTGAACAAGAATAAGGGGCACAGTTCCCTGCCTTCATATAGCTTGGAATCTAGTGGGAGATATATATGTTAATCAAAAGATCACTAGCAACATGTGACTCCACACTAATATAGGAACTCTGCAAATAGGACATATTGGTTAGAAATTTTATACAACCAGTGCTAAACCTTCATTTATTGGAAGATTACAAGTCATATAAAACAAAAGTCCTGACACATAAAGGACTCTGAAGTGGAGTTCATCCAGGGGGAAAAGCTTCCTATGAAGTAAGGTGAAAGAGTTAGAAAATACGGAAATTAACACACCATTAAATTTAATAAGAGAACTGCACATACCCACTTCGCAAAACACATACACCAAGAACCTTCCGATTGCCTTAGCATATTATGAATGCCTACTATATGCTAAACCCAGGGCTGGACCCTGGGCTTACCAAGGCTTGACTCTTTGGGGGTGTATTCAGATTAATAAGGAAGATAGAATGGTAAAATAAAAATACTAAATGATATGTACTGTCATGGAATATTTTAGGAATCCCAGGCAGTATGGAAGAAGGGTGTGATTTGACTCTGTCTGATTTGAGGGCTGAGAGGATGGAGTCTTAGAATACCTCACAGTGGAGGTGATATTTAAATTGATTCCAGAAAGATGAGTAAGTGGTAGTGGAAACAGTAAGGAAGTAGTGAGAAGAGTTGTTCCAGGCAAATGGAATAGTTTAGCATACTTGCACTACAAGTGATTCAGTATAGTTGGTGATGGATGCTTACAGAGTGGTGATAGATGAAGCTAGAGAAATCAGCAGGGGCTGGATTAGTAAAGGAGGTGGACCTTATTCTGCAGTGCCTGGAAGCCATTGATGGGCACAGTGACATTATGCTACAGTTATTGGTGGCTTGGGGGGGGGGGGCGGGGTATTTTACAGGCCTTTGCCCAGATTCCTCACTTACATATAACTTAATTACTTATTGGCAGAAACCTCTTGTATTATCTGATCCCCCCACCCCTCCCCTCTGGGTTAGGCAGATGGATGGATGGATGATGGAAAATGAAGCAACTTCAAAAAGTCAGGGCTGAAATCAGAATCTGAAAACTATTGGGCTTCAAGTACTTTTCCTTTTTAGGGGCACCAAGGAGAAAGGTTCTCTGTCCATTTGCTGTGTCCCTAAATCTTATTTTTACTACTTAAATATTTTTTTTCTTTCATTTACACATGTGGCTTAATAATAGTTTGAGCTGTTGTAATATTCAGAGCCACAGTACTTATTTCCATTAATCTCTGGTCTGGTCTGGGTCTTAATTGTGAAGAAGATAAACAGGCAGGGGTGCAATATAGGATGAGTAAGTCTCATACTATAATCTGTTTTTAATTGTGATACTTTAAAATTTTACACACGGGCATCTGGATGGCTCAGATGGTTGAGCGTCTGACTTTAGCCCAGGTCATGATCTCACAGTTCATGAGTTTGAGCCCCACATTGGGCTCACAGTTGTCAATACAGAGCCTGCTTTGGATTCTCTGTCCCCACCGCTCCGCCCCTCCCCCGCTCATGCTTTCTCAAAAATAAATAAAGCATTTAAAAATAAATCAAAAAATTTTACACACAGAGTCTTGCCTGGAGAATTAAGGAGATTTTTTTTAAATGGAGGGATGGCTTACTCGTTCCAGATTCTTCAGTTTGTTGGTGGGAAACTGATCCAATTAAATACCATACCCATATTTAAATTGCCTTGTTTCAAAAATGTCTTTCCTTAGTTGATTTTTGCAAATTAGGATCCAAATAAGGTACATACATTGCATTGGGTTGTTATATATAAGGCAATTAAAAAAATTTTTTTTCTTTTAATTTTTATTTATTTTTGACAGAGAGAGAGAGAGAGAGCATGAGCAGGGGAGGGGTAGAGAGAGAGGGAGACACAGAATCCGAAGCAGGATCCAGGCTCTGAGCCATGAGCACAGAGCCCGACGTGGGCTTGAACTCACAGACTGCGAGATCATGACCTGAGCCGAAGTCGGACACTCAACCGACTGAGCCACCCAGGCGCCCCTATATAAGGCAATTTTAAAATCACACCCTATAAAATCACACCCTATAGTCTTTTCTTCCTTAAGCCAGTTACGTTACTCTTCTGCATACAGATTTCATTCTGGATTTTTGTTTGTTTACTTTCTTTTTAAGTTTATTTATTTTGAGAGAGAGAGAAAGTGGGGGAGGGACAGAGGAGAGAGCAAGAATCCCAAGCAGACTCCACACCATCAGCACAGAGCCTGATGTGGGGCTCGATCCCACAACCCTGGGAATCATGACCTGAGCTGAAATAAAGAGTTGGACACTCAACCAGCTGAGCCACCCAGGTACCCCTCATTCCTGACTTGATAGCAAAGGCATTAAAAAGTCTTTTGGGATCTACCTGGCTCTACCCGTTCCTTCAAGTCCTGAAATATCTTTCCTATCTGTCTGCTTACAGAACTACAAGGTTCAGCTCAAATGTAAGGCCCTCTCTGTGGCATCAGGCTCCAATCTAATGAATTATCCATTCTTTTTGTTTCCTTAACACTTAGTACCCACCTGTTACACTACTCATAACATCCTATTGTTGGTTATCTGTTTAGTATTTGTACTACAAGTAGGTTAGTGTGGAGTTGTAGAAAATGAAGCTGGAGAAGTCAGCAGGTGGTGAGTACCTCTAGGGCAAGGATCACATAATATTAATTTGAGTCATCTCAGGCAGCCTGGTGCCTAGCTTATAGGAGATACTCAATGAATGTTTGTAGAATTGAATGAAAAACCCATTTCTAGAATATTTTTAGTTTCCAACTTTGAGGGGTGTTTTTTGTTTGTTTCTTGTTTCCTGAACTATGAATTCCCCTCTCCACTCCAGGAGAAAAGGCAAAACTGGAAATCATATCTAAGTATGTTCTTTGTTGTTCTTGTTCTGTATTCAGGAGGTTTGCTCGTTAGTCTTAGGTAGTATGGATTTCACCTGGCTGTGTTTCATTATTCCTGTTCAGTTGAATTCAACTCTTTCCTTTGCCATAGGGAATGTTTGTATCAAAAGATCTGACAGATGACAACCTGAGACCTTGGGCTCTTGTTTTTTGTTGTTTGCAAGGTTAAAAAGGAATTTAAAATATTTTCTGCATACTTATTTTCTGAAATGGATAGAGGTTTTCTAACTAGTCCTCCTCCATCACAGTGGTCATATGGCTTTCACTCTACATCAGACTTTCATTGAAACTTATTAAAGATAAGGCTGAAATAACTCCAGTGATTGGCCACTAGAATTGCTCTCTTTGTTTTACTTGAAGGACCAAGTATTACATCTTGATACCTCTCTTTAGCTTCGATCTACAGTCTTCTTTGAAAGCTGCCATTTGAATAAACAGATAGGAAATAATGTTGAATAGTAACATCCGAGAGGGTTTGTTTCTTTTATTCAAGATCTGTGGCATAATGGAAGAAATAAGGAACTAAGATACTTGGTTCTGGTCTTTGTTGGTCTGATGACTCTTGCCTCTTCCTTTCATTGGGCCTCAGTTTCCTCATTTATAAAATGAAAGTGGAACCAGTCTCTTGCAAGATTAACTAAGGTTCTGCCATTCACAATTTAGACTCGGCTTTTAAATTCTTAGATATGTAGTATGTAAATGGTTAGATGTAGAATTTTGTTCATCTACTTTTTTCTATATTACAAAGCTAGTATTAGTAAAAATGTTGCTGATGTCTTATTTTCTTTTTTCTCCTTCCCATTCATAAATTCTAGGAATCCTTTTAATCTCTTTAAATGATTTTTCTTACTTACAATGGTTTGTAACAATCTTACTGGGACCCTTAATTAAGATTTACAGTTTGTCTTTTGCATTCACATGGTAAATGAGATGTATGTTCATGTTCTCTTTCCCCTTCCTCCCTGTAGAACCTATAAAGGACTTTAGGGGCACCTGGGTGGCTCAGTCGGTTGAGCATCCAACTTCGGCTCTGGTCATGATCTCATGGCTCATGGGTTTGAGCCCCGTGTCACTCTCTCTGCTGACAGCTCAGAGCTTGGAGCCTGCTTCAGATTCTGTGTCTCCATCTCTCCCTGCCCCCCCAACCCCCGCTGGTACTCTGTCTCTTTCTCTCAAAAATAAATAAACATTAAAACAATTAAAAAAACATTTTTTTAAAAGAACCTATAAAGGACTTAACAAAAAAAAAACCTATAGGACTGAGGATGTTGAAGAATATGACTCTGTATCCAAAGATTAAGATTAACCCATCTTCTTAAACTATGTTAAAGATTTGTTCCTGGGGCGCCTGGGTGGCTCGGTCGGTTGGGCGTCCGACTTCAGCTCAGGTCATGATCTCATGGTCCGTGAGTTCGAGCCCTGCGTCGGGCTCTGTGCTGACAGCTCAGAGCCCAGAGCCTGTTTCAGATTCTGAGTCTCCCTCTCTCTCTGCCCCTCCCCCACTCATGCTCTGTCTCTCTGTGTCTCAAAAATAAATAAACGTTAAAAAAAAAAAAGATTTGTTCCTGGGCTTATGAGTATATTAAGGATTATTGCTAAGCCTTACCCTTAAAAATCAAAGGCACTGCCTCACTCTTGATCCTGGGAGCCGGACTGATAATTTCCCATTTTGTCGTGTCTTCAAAGGTTGGTGCAGTGAAAGCAAAGATGCTTACTACCCCTCTCTTGTATGCAGGTGCTGAGTTTTAGATATACCTGTATCCTTCAGGGAGACAGAGAGCTGTCCTTTGAAGGAGTGTTCCCAATTGAATTGCTGGTACACTTTCCCCTTATTCAGCTTTCCCCCATCATTCTTTTTATAGTCACTTTACTAAAATTATGAGAGCTGCGTTAAGTTCCACAGAGACTGAGAAGAAAATCTCTATTAATTTCCTATAAGACTGGGAGTGGGGAAACTGGTTGATGTGTTTCTGTTGGGGTGAGGTATGTGGTGGTAATAGCAGAACATTTATTTTTAGGCAGATAAATTATAACCTTTTTCTTCTCTAAATCATTGGCCACTTTTTCTCTAGGCCCTACTTTGTAAGATAACCCCAATGGTCTCTTTTAGTTGGAGAAGCCCTCTTAGTAACAGTAGTAGCAATATTTGCCCTTCTGTTATATGGCTGCCAAGTGACAGACTCCACTCCCACTCCAAGGAGGGTCTCCTCTTTTTTCTGGAACACTGCTATAAAATGTGCCTAGCCTTAAGTTATTCCCAAGGCTGGGCTAAGGAGAAAGGGAGATTTCGTAGGATGCAACAATTTTGCATGGTTAAAAAGCATTTATCACTGGGAATCTGTCTGTCTTTAGATCATCCCACCTTCTTTGAGGAGCTTGCTCTGTTTTTGTTTCCTGCCATCTCAATGGATAGCTGAATGTTTGACATCATCTGTCATTAGCATATGGCTCAAATTTGCCAGCCTCTGTGGCTCTGTGGCAAGGTTTGAGCGCGTATATGCATAAACACACTCCCCTGTGTGTTACTAGTATGGTTCACCATCAGGGAGGCATAGCGTAAGATTACTTAAGATCTTAGGAGTTTTAAGAATTGAAGCTTACTTTAAAGATTTAAGCTTTGGGCTGGGGGCAAGGAATGATATTTCTAACCTTTGTGCATTCTAAAAGGATTTTGCAGACCTAGTTTTCTTTCTCCACATTTTGACATGAATGTGTATAACCAGAGCATGGAAATTAAGGGCCAGAATTAAAGTGAACCCTGTAGATATCAGAGTTCCGTGTTTTAATTTTCTCAGAAGAATTTGCCTTGTCATTGTTTGTTATAATGACAAAAAACAGGGAATCCCAGTCTTACCCTCCCCCTTCAACCCAATACATGCATAACATGGAGTTTTTGTTTTGTGTTTTCCTTGTGCCAAATATTTCAACTTTCTAAAATTTCTAATCCAGAATATAGGAAAATATAGTATAGAATAGCTCTTGAAAGGAAAAGGAGAAAAAATGCCAGGTATTAGAACCCTTTTAAATTAAATGAAAACTAAGTCTTCTAAAAGGCTGCCTTTTAATTTTAAGATCACAGTTTAAAGAAGTCCAGAGGAGTATTTCCTATTAAATGTTCCACAATACTTTTCAGAGAGACGTGCTAGGCAGTGTTGTTAACTAAAGAAAATAAGTCTATCAGTTCCACTTAGATAACCTTTGGTAATAAACGAACTCCATACACGTTGTGACCTTAGCGCCTGAACTTTCTAATCACATGACTGGCTTGTAAACTGACCTGTGAGGATGACTGTCGTAGTCCCAGCTAAGAGAGAGAAATTGGCCAAGTGTCGGAAGGGTGGTCATCAAGCTGGACTTGTCCCGTAATCTCTGTTTCTTCATGGCTGCGATAGAACTTCTCACCAGACTCCGAGAAGCATGAAATGGAGACATGGGAAGGTAAGGGAATTGACTGTTTAAGTTTGGGCCCAAATCTGAGGTTTAGAAATTTTCTTTGAAGGTTTAGAACAAATAGTACCCTTGAGGGAGGTGGGAGGCAGTCCAGTCCTTTTTTGTGTCTTGGCAAAATTCAGCCAATAAGTTTTCATATACATTGCAATTGGGTATAAATGTTTTGGAATGTAGAAGAGCGAGGGAGAAATATAGTAAATTAATTGTTGTGGTTGATGATTTTAAGAGAGCGGGGGGAAAAAAAAAGAAAAAAACTGGATTTAAATTTTACAGTGACTTGAAAAAAATTGTAAGCTTCACTTTTCATCACAATCCTTACATAAAGTTTACATTTTAAAAAATTGTTCTGCTTACCTCTTGACAGAATTTGTTTATATTTTAAATTCCTTAATCCAGTTCACCATCTGTGAAAGCCTTATTTAGTACTGTTAATTATAGATAGTATTGGGGTCATGAGGCCATTGATAAGGTAGCCTCATTTCCTTTGGGGGAACTTAGATACTTTACGGTTTGGGGTATAAGACTAAGCCACTGCTAATTTCTTTTTAAGTAGGGTGTTTTTAAAATGGGTAAATTCATTATTCTCTCTCTCTCTCTCTCTCTCTCTCTCTCTCTCTCTCTCTCTCTGTTTCATTATAGCAACTAGTAAGTATTGCAGTTTGTGTATTCAGAGATTGGCTCCTACTTGTGTGAAAAACCCCAGTGCCCCAAAACTTTATTATTTGGGCCAGAAAATTCATACACAGCTAAAGAAAAAGCTAGAAGATGACTCTTGGTATTAAAGATTTGCTCTGTTTGTTTGCTGTGTTTATAGAGTCTAAGAGTTTGCCAAAAGTTTGGTTTCTTGTAGGCAAGCTCTGTTGAGCTATAGCCAGAAGAGTTTCAGATTTGAGGTAGTTTGTAAATTTCTGGGATATTAACTAATGAAATAGATAGTCCTAGGAAAGCTTCCTAGCCCCTTGCAGCATGGCTAACATCTGCCACGGGCAGCTTTGCAGTTTCATTCTCACTCTGAAGATGGACAAACTGGGGAAGTGGGACCGACTTCCTCCCAAACAACATTATTCTTTATAGTAATACTCCCTCTGCGTTCTTTCCCAGCACCATATATGCCAGAATTATTACCTTTATTGGTTTTTAATGTATATTAGCGGAAACCACAAAATTTGTTGAAATTATCAGTTATATGCAAGACCTATTATTTTTCATTTTGAACAGCTTCCTCTTCTTCCCCCAATATTCACAGAAATTCCTTTAACCTGGGTATACTAGATTTTCCAGAAAGGAGTCATTTAAGAAGTAAGATTTGCTGTGGATCCATTGGAATAGGAGTTTAAGTATAGGCAGAGATAACCAGAGCTGTGGTTACGTAAGTTTGGAAAGGATAGCTCTGGAGAATTTGGATATTTTTCCAGCCAGATTGAATCTCTTAGTGTCATATAGTCCACAAGTTCTGAAAGAGAAAAAAGATTTGAAGAGAAAGTTCTCACTCAGTTCTAATTTAATTAAGTATTGAAACTTTGATTTTCTTGGCTGTTCAATGACAGAAAATAATTTATGGTACTAAAACAAGGACTTCTATAAAACAAGGAAGTGAATTTTAAAATTTCCACCTGAGTCTTCCATATAAAATTCTAGCAAAGCAAAATGAATTATCCCAGCTGAAGGAGATCTTTGGAAGCTTAAAAAGCAAAATCAGACTACTTACAAAAGAGTGCAGTGAAAATGCTACTGTAAAAAAGTGTTGCCTGGTTTTAGATATTGGGCCCTTGTCCATTTAAATTAACCTTTGTCACAGCTGGGCATACAAATGTTTTGTTTTAGTTCACAGAGGGTTAACTCTATTCAAGCTTTCACTGTGGCAGGCCTGATCTGTGGAGTCATACAATCTGGTCTTTCAGCCCTGCCAGTCGCTAGGCAGGAAGTCTTATTTCTTAAGCTATCTTTCAGAATGGGGGGTTGGGATTTGGAGAAAGGTGGGGGAAGGGCCTTGGAGCATCTGTAAGGATCAATAACAGAGAGTGAGCCGCAAGAGAGGCCATTGTGCACACTTCAAGATAGATGCAGCCCTTGTGCATGGCCCCTGCCTGGCAGGACAGACACCTAAAACCAAAACAATGCCACCAAATGAATTCCTTGTGAAAATCAGATTGCTCTTAAAGGAGAAAATACTTTAAAGAGTGCCCTTTTAATGTTGGGAATATTCTCATTCCTCAACTTGCTAGGATCAGGCAGTCCCCACTAAAAATAACTCCAAATTGATTTTTAAACGGCTTTTGTCCTCATGCTAATACTGTATTGAATTGGAGAGGGTGATCATTTTGGTCTTAGTCACATGCATCAGTGCATTGAGTAATCTTTTTTCTTTCTCTTTCTCCCCCCCCCCCCCTTCTTCCTTCTTTCTTTTTTATTCTAATGTTTGCTTTACCATACTGGCGTTGGAGGCACCATTAAGGGAATGAAAAAAAACAAAATTTGGTTAGGATTTGAGTAACACGTGTGTGAAATCCCTCCCCTGGCAGCTGGTATTGGCTCTTGAAACTTCATCTGAACTAAACAGATGCTCTTAGTGTGTTATTTTGAGATCATTTAAACCAGACTCATAGCCAAGAAATCTTCAAAAATCATAGGTCTTATTTTAAAATGCATTGAAGTCATGATATCATGCCACCTTTTACAAATATCATATGGGTATTGATTGAACAGAGATGCCTGAGCTTGGAAAAGTGAGCAGTTCCACCAATGAAATTATGATTTTAAAAGCACAACCAAGTATGTTGTAATTTTACTCCCGTCCAGATTTTCATCTTTTGAATTCTTCTTTCCTAAGCCCACCTATAACATTCCTGTTTTACTGTATCCTTTTTTCAGAGGACTAAGGCAGTGGTTCAGTAGGTGCTTTTATGATGCAAATTCTTTATGGCTGTTGGAAAGAGTAATGGAGTCATTGCCGCCTCTCTTCCACTAAACCCCCAAAGTATTGGTGACAACTGATGGTAACAGCTGTGGAAAATGGAATCATAAAGAGACTCTAATATCCTTCTCTCCATTTGAAATCTTTCAGGAATAAATGCATAAACCAACTTAGGGTCCATAATGTGACTTGCAGATACACTATGGAATAGGGTGGGGAGAAAGACCTGCAGTTGAAATGAGCCCCAAGTGTAATTTTATGCTTCTTGAGTTGAGACCTGACATATTCACCTGGACAGTTTTGAGACTTGAGAAAATACATAGACACTTAACAAGATCATCTGGATATTTTTAACCCATCCCTCACCTCTACCCTTATTCTGGGAAAAATGATGTATTAAAAGAAAATCTAGGTTAATCATCACAGACTCTCCTTGATATCATTGTTTTTGCCTCTCTGATACATTATAATTCTGCATTAATATTTAATTTAAACCAAGGGATCAGTTCTTTTAATGGACATTTTCCTGAGATACACAAATATTACTAACAAAACTTAGAAGTTCAGTTACCGTTTACATTGTATTAAAATGGGGTATGAAACCTACCATGACCCTTTGAACAATGTGGTCTTTAATGTGCTTTAAGGGGGAGGGCCTAGGGAAGGAAAAGCCATAAAAGTCTTCAGGGTTCAAGATGAGGTTGGGATTTTATCCCATTGCCTTTGTCATTTTCACACACAAACATCACTGCAATCATGTTTGATTTAGCATCCTTAATACAATGAGGTGGGAGAACAAAAGGATATTAGAGGCATAAGTATGGAAACCAAATATTCTCTCTTCCCCTCCAGATTTTTTCAGATCATTTTGTTTTCCCTGTCTCCCCTGCTACTGGGATTTCCTTTTAAACCAATGAAATCCATTCATTTTTAAGGATCTTCTCTCTGCATGCCTCAGTGGTTTTTTGAGCAATTGAAAAACAAGCCACTCCTCAAATATTTTTTAGCCACGTGAAAAGCCCTTTCCCAAAGACTTGGTAAAAACACCATAATTAGGAAAAATGCATCTACTCCTATTTCAAGGTTGAGAATTTGGGGGCGTTCCTGATGCACAGCTGTTTTACATATTTTGAAAAGCCTGATAGATGTAAAGGTCATTGCTAACTCTAACAAGGTCTTGATGCTCACACTGTCATCCAAGGACCTTGCATTAATTAGGATGAGAAGCATGGAAGGTCAGGAGTCAACTGACTGGTGGGCCTCTGTGAATTGTCATTGGGGCCTGGAAGAATTCCTAAAGGATTTTTAGGTGTTAAAACAAAACAAAAACAAAAACAAAAATAAAACCTGCTGCAGCTTCCATGGCCTCTGAGCAGATCCCTTGGTCTGTGTGGTAAGAACTCATTCCCTGTTGCCCAAATGGCTCATAAAAACTTGGTTGCATCTGTTGCTTTGCTATGTAGCCTTCCCAGTGTTGGGTAAAGAGAATGTCAGCAGCCTGATTCTGTCACTTGGCCAAGTCACTTGACCTCTGTGAGCCTCAATTTCCTCGTAGGTACAACAGGGGATAGCAATAACCAATCTCACAGGGTTGCTACAGGAATTAAGTAAGAGAACCTCTGTCACAGCGCCCAGCGCATGCTTAACATGCCTTGAAATTGGAATGAGTTTTGAAAGAATGGCAAGTTTAGGGAGATTAGGAAGGAGAGGATTCTTGGTGAGCCTGTAGCTGGTACTATTTAATATTCCAAGTAGGAAAGCCTGCCCCTCACCTCCCCCATGCCTCCATTCAATGAGCAACGTTTAGGGAGGGGCCCTTTGGAAATTTAGCCTTGAAAATGCCGTACAACTAGTGAGACAAGCTGCTGAGCCTTCTCCTTTACAACCAGTTGCTATGCTAATAATCTATCCCTGAGCTAATAAAAATAATTAGTAATGAGAGGGTCTCTGCAAAAGTTGCAGGTTTTTTTTCCCTCTGAGTCTTTTACAGTTGGTTGATTGGAAGAAAAAGAAGAGAGGATGGACTCTAAGTGAGCAGATTAAGTAATGGTCAGGAAAGAAAGGATAGTCAACTTAGTCATCTCCTTCCATGTGTTTGGTAGATAAATAGATGCCAAGACAGTGGCTATGGCCATACTTAATAGGTCCTTCTTAGAAACTTTACCATGAGCTGGTAAAGTTGAGACTACTGTTAGCATGCTAATCACTGCACTATTTAACTTTGGAATCTTCAGTCTCCCTGCCTTCTGGGGGTTGAGAGCTTGTATTAGTGGCTCATTATTCTGATCTCTGTGTATAAAATTATAACTTATGTAGCCAACATTCATTGAGCATTTACTGTGTTCTAAACCCTGGGAATACAGGTGAATTAGAACTGTAGCTCCCCTTTTGGAATAATGTTAATGTTTCTTAACAGATACTAACAATTATGGGGAGAGGAGGAACATTGGCTGCAAAAACATTATTCAAAACCGGCAGAAGGATTTGTTTTCACTTTGGGGCCCTGGATTTCTTTAGCTTTTTTTTTTTTTTTTTTTTTTTTTTAATAAGCTAGCTACATATTTCTTGAAACTTCTTTGCTCTTCCAAATGTATGGTTCCAAAATAGAATATTCAAATATTTTTCTTAACATAGTAAAATTAGAGTCCTGGATTGCAATTGGCAAAAGTGTGGAAATACTCTAAACACTGTTACTCTGTTTGCATCCTATTCACTGTTAGCAAAAATGTTTACCTTTTGTGAGGTTTCAGCATGTTCTTTCAAAGTAATGGCTACAGCAACCTAGCTTTGCTTTTCAAAGGAGTGGATAAGTTATGGGTAACATTAAATATCAATTACAGTTCATTAATCACTCTATACAGCAAATGCGTGTTTTGGACATTAAAAAAAAATATCATCCCAGTGGCCATTTAATCCCAAAATGCATGCACTTTAGTCAGTGTGGAAAGAGTATGTTAAGTGAAAAGTTTGGCACCCAATAGGTGTTAGTCATGGAAGTCTTGGCTGTATGTATATGCACACACTCTCGTATGCATTGATGGGTTTTGTTTTTTAACTTTGCCATGAGATACTTGCTAATTGCTTAGGATTCTAGGTTCCTTTTGAATAGGCAGATACCAGTATCTTTGGTTTCATGCCTACCTGCCTTTTGGAATCATGTACACTAAAATACTTGCCATGAGGTTGCCAGTCTGATAATAGAGAAAAACTACCCACCATAGAATAGGTTTAATATAGAAAGTTCACCATATGTCATATGCTGAAAAATAATTCCGTTTCTTTGTTCTTTATTTCTACCAACCATTAGTCTTACCCCAAAGTAAGAGAATGATGAATGTCTAGGGAGTCTTGAGGAGTAGGGGGAAGGAGTGCTAGTTTTATGAAAATATTGATTCAGTGCCTCAGGGAGCACAACTGTTTGGTTCTGATGGCTACATTAGTAAAATTGTGTGTGTGTGGTGTGAGAAGGAGTGCTTATGCATTGTTTAAGTTTCATGATTTTTGGTCTTAGTGATAAATATAGAGAGATTCTACCACTTATTCTGAACATTGTTTTACACATGGAAGTAGTTATAAAAGCACTTTTTGGCAAATAGTATGAGAATCTCCAATAATGCACATGTCTCTGTTCTGGGCCCATTAAGCTAAATCTGGTCAGAAGATTTCCTTTTGGTAAAGCAAAAGAAAATGTGGCAACTACATTTTCCATTCTCCTAGAACATATGGTTTCACTTAAAGCATGCTAATTGGTCTCTCTTCAACCAAGACCTTAGAATTGGGCAGGGACCTAGGGAGCTAAGTACTGAGCTTTTAAGCATTAGCACAAGGTGTCTGAACTGGCCCACTAGTTTGTCATCTAGAGTTCTTATAAACTGTGCACTTTGATTTGCAAGTAGGGAAGCTATACTGTTCATTCATTCAACTGACATTCACTAGTGTTTGCTCTGTGCTTGGTGTACATTAGGGATGCAGAAAAAGTAAGAATCTCTGTCTGCTCTGTGGACCATATAGCCTAGTAGAGACAAATAGGTAAGTGCAACAGGTGTTGGAGGAACAATGATAGCAATCCTGGAGGGTACAGAGGTTATTGCAGAGGTAGGAGTGAGTGCTCATTTCTGTTTGGGCTATCAGGTTAGACTTCAACCAGGAAGGCATCATGAGGGATTGGTTGACATTTGCCAGGCCAGTAAAGGGAGGGAGGGTCTCCCAGGCCGAAAGAGGAGCATGAGCAAAGGCCTAGCAATATAAAACAACCTGACTGGGTATGGGATGGGTTATAAGTAAGGCCCATATAGGTCAGGAAAATTGGTTGGTTCTAGATGCAAGGGATGCCCTAGAGAGAGCTTTAGTCTGTGAATGGATTCCTCTACCCCTGTTGAGCCTAAGAGAGCCCTGTTTACATTCTTCTTAATCCTCCCTTTGCAGATATGTTGAAGAGATTAATGTAGTACTTTGTTAGAAAGGAGCACAGATCTGCCTCAAAGCTAGAAGCCTGGACACCACTGCTGCTGGGATTTAGGGAGAGCATGCTATAGCCTTACTTAACCCTGTTACAAATTGTCAGGTCTTCTAGAGGGAAAGGGTTTGGCTAAATGCTTTTAAGCAGTTATACCCTCTGCCTAGGGTCATCTGTGCTCTGTGGGAATGTTCCAAACAGGAATGGAGTCTGTTGTATTTTTTTAATGAATGGAGAAATAGAGTCCTAATAATATCTTACCCACACTCTTTGACTAGTTAAGACTAAGAGTTTCTTTTAGTTGTCTAGGGGAAGCTGTATATGTTTTTACTGAGGTAGTCCGTGTAGTTTTACTTCTATCTAGGTGAAATAGTTGATGATTAGTGACTAAAATATTACAGTGGTTTTGGTAGTATTTAGTATTAGTTGTTTACGTTTTAAATTTTAAATTTTATTTTAAAATTAACATGCAGTAAAATTGAGGAGTCTTGAGTTGGTGTACAGTCTCTGAATATAGATTTGTATAAACTACCACTACAATCAAGATACAGAACAGTTTAACCCCCTAAACTCCCTCATGCTACTTATCCCTATGTGGTCATACCCTCACCTTACTCCTGACCTCCTAGCAACCACGGTCTGGTCTGGTCTGTTCTCGGTTACTCTAATTTTTTATCTTCCTGACAGTGGAAGTGTATAATATGTAACCTTTTAAAGCTGGCTTCTTTCACCAGTATAATGCCTTTGAGATTCATCCAAGTTGTTAACCTCTATCAATAGTTGATTCTTTTTTTACTGAATAGTATTCCATTGTACGGTTGTTGATCCATTCACCTTTTAAAGGACATTTGGGTATCTACTTTGGGGTGATTATGAATAGAGGTACTATAAATATTCATGTACAAGTTTTAAGTGTGAACCTAAGTTATAATTTTTCTGTGATAAATTACTAAGAGTAGACTTGAGGGGGTCATATGGTTAAGTATATATTTAACTTCATAAGAACCAGGGCTCCTGAGTGGCTCAGTCAGTTAAAGCGTCCGACTTCGGCTCAGGTCATGATCTCGAGGTCTATGAGTTTGAGCCTCGTGTCGAGCTCGAGCCTGGAGCCTGCTTCAGATTCTGTCTCCATCTCTCTCTCTCTCTCTCTCTCTCTCAAATATAAACAGACATTTAAAAAAATTAACTTTATAAGAACCTGCCTGTTTTCCATAGTGGTTGTATCATTTTACATTCTCATTTGAAAGGTGCCAGAGTTCTGGTTGCTCTAGATTTTTATCATGACTTGGTATTATTATTTTTTTATGTATGTATGTATGTATGTATGTATTTATTTATATGAAATTTATTGTCAAATTGGTTTCCATACAACACCCAGTGCTCATCCCAACAGGTGCCCTCCTCAATGCCCGTCCCCCACTTTCCCCTCCCTCCCACCCCCCATCAACCCTCAGTTTATTCTCCGTTTTTAAGAGTCTCTTATGGTTTGGCTCCCTCCCTAATTTTTTTTTTCGGTATTATTTTAAAAACTTAGCCATTCTAATATGTAGTGGTATCTCATTTATCTAATGGCTAATGATGTTGAACATTTTTTCATATACTTGTTTACCAGTCACATGTCCTCTTTGATGTAGTGTCCAAGTCTTTTACTTTTGTTTTTTTTTTAATCCTTATCATTGAATTTTGAGAGTTCTTTACTTACTAAAGATGGAAAGGGCATACAGTTAGTAGTTATGGAAGCCATTCGCTAATATTTTGAGGCAATTTTTACTTTTAGTTTTTTGAGAGAGAATATGTGCAAGCATGTGTGTGAGCAGGGGAGGGGCAGAAGGAGAGAGAGAATCTTAAGCAGACTCCATGCCCAACATGGAGCCGGACACAAGGCTCTCTCCCAACTGTGAGATCATGACCTGAGCCAAAATCAAGAGTTGGACCCTTAACTGACTGAGCCCCTTCCAGGCAATTCTTAAAACCATAGTTTATGCATCATATCTTTTACAATGCTCAGCCTTTTTCTTTAATAGCCAATGTGTACTTTATGACATGTAGGTTTTTCTCACAATTCTGCAGTGCCTTGTGGGATTTAGGAATGTTAAACAGTTGAATTGATATATTATGATTTAGCCCTCTGTAATCCTCTCCCTAGATATAAATTGCTCTCTTGACAATGAGAAAGGATTATTTCCAGTATATGGCATAGTGAGTAGAGGAAGGGTAGAATTATTAGATCAGGTCAGAGAATTAGGATAGGGCTTGATCATATAGGGCAATGGAATTTACTTGAAGTGCAAAAGGAAGTAATTAGAGCATTTTGAGCAGATTGTTTTTAAATATTATTTTTATTTTAAAAGGTTTTTTGAGCATTTAATTAATTAATTAATTCATTTATTTATTTATTTTTGAGAGAGCAAGAGAGTGCACAAGTTAGTGAGGGGACAGAGAGATAGAGAATCCCATGAGGGGCAGAGAGAAGGAGAGAGAGAAGCAGGGCTCGCCCGAAGTAGGACTTGTGCTCATCTGAAGTGGGTTGAGCAGATTTTTAAAAGACCCTTCCCACCCCCTACCACCCTGGGGATGGGTTAGAAAATGGATTGTAGGGAGGCCAATAGTAGACCAAATGGTCATCCAAGTGAGAAATGATGGTAGCTTAAACTAGGGTCAGTAGTACTAGAGATGGAGAGTAAATTTGAGATCTGGTTTGGAGGGAGAATTGATAGGATTTGTTGATGATTTGGATGATGGAATATAAAACAAAGTAAAGGGATTAAGGAATGACTCCTAGATTTTAGGCTTGAGCAACTAATTGGTATTGGTTTCAGTTAGTAATATGGAGAATGTTACCAAGAAACATATTGATATAGGACACAGGAATAGAATCTAGAATTATGTTCGGTAAGTTTGAGATGACTGTTAGAAAGCCAGATAGAGTGTTAAATATAAGGCAGTTTAGTTGTCAAAGTCTGGAACTCAAGGGAGGTTTTTGGTTAAAGATGCACGTTAGGGGAATTGTCACAATATAAATGGAAGATTGAGTCCTTTAAAGAGAGGATATTGGTGGAAAGGATGTCCAGGGATCAACCCCTGAAGATATGTCAGCATCCAGGAGTTCCAAAGATATTCTGTAAAAGAGATTGAGAAACTAGTAGTCTGGGAGAAAGTAGGAAAACTTGGAGAATGGTATTCTGAAAGCCAAGGTAGAAAAGTGTTAGAAAAAGGAAAGAATTCAGATACTTGTCCAATTTCTTTCATTCATTCAGCAAACATTCCTGAGTACTTTCAGTTTATAAGCCTACGTGGATAGGCCCTTGCAGTGATCAGGACAGATAAAGTGCTGGTCCACATAGAGTTTACATATATATTTTAAGGATTTCACTGTGAAACTATATAGCAATTCTGAGGCCCATCTAATATTCATTTCTGATATTTAAATTTCAGAAAGTTGCCTTGAACACTTTAACACTAAAGATGATTCCACAGTATTCCCAATTTCTGCAAAGAGTTACTAGTTTACTAGAATAGAAAGCTTGGTGTGCAAATTCATGTGATCTAGAATAATAGCCATTGAGCGTTGTAGATACATAGGTTATTTATTTATTTATAATTAAAAAAATTTTTATTTTATTTTTTTAATATGTTTTTTTAAATGTTTATTTTTATTTTTGAGAGAGAGAGACAGAAACAGAGCATAAGCAGGGGAGGGGTAGAGCGAGAGGGAGACACAGAATCTAAAGCAGCTCCAGGCTCTGAGCTGTCAGCACAGAGCCTGACGCAGGGCTTGAACTCACGAACTGTGAGATCATGACCTGAGCCAAAGTCAGACGCTTAACCAAATGAGCCACCCAGATGCACCCCCTCTTTTTTTCAGAGAGAGTGAGTGAATGCACATGTGAGCAGGGGAGGGGCAGAGGGAGAGAGAGAGAATCTCAAGCAGGCTCTGCACTGAGCATGGAGCCCCAACATGGGGCTCGATCCCATGACTCTGGGGTCATGACCTAAGCTGAAATCAAGAGTCAGATGCTCAACCGACTAAGCCACCCAGGTGCCTCTACATAGGTCATTTAAAAACTAGTTGAGGGGCACCTGGGTAGCTCAGTTGGCTAAGCATCCGACTTCAGCTCAGGTCATGATCTCACAACTTGAGAGTTCGAGCCCTGCGTCAGTCTCTGTACTAACAGTTCAGAGCCTGGAGCCTGCTTCCTATTCTGTGTCTCCCTTTCTCTCTGACCCTCCCCTGCTCGTGCTCTGTCTGTCCTGTCTCAAAAATAAATAAATGTTAAAAAAAATTTTTTTGAACCAGATGAAATGCAGAGGTAGCTACAGTGTAGAGGTTACTTCTGTAAACATGCACTAATTAATTTTCTGGACCTCAGTTCCTCTAGGTTGCGGAACTAGTGTTTCTCAAGCCCCCTCTGGCTTTGAAATTTAACGACTGCAAAGTCCAGGATCACATAATCAGAGAAGTCACAAATGGTAATATGCATAACTGTAAACACATCAACTCTCAAAGTCAGTAATATCCTCGTAGGTGAAACCTTCAGTAGCCAGATCAGTCTCTAATTCGGTGTTTGACGGTAGAAGCACAAGATTTTAACATTTGGAAGCTACACTATAATGGAAGTCCCTAAGAGCCTCTTTGAAATGAATGCAAAGACAATTTTGTGTATGCACACTTTCCTAAAAGAGATTTTTGGCAGCTCTGCCTTAACCATTTGGTAGAATTGCACTATGTGTATTTTCACCTTGCTAACAGAGACCTGTAAATTAAACTCAAAAGCATGGAAGATATTTCTTTCTTTATTTTTAAAAGATTTTATTTTATTGCTAAAATTTTTTCACTCTTTAGAGAGAGTGCACGTGAGCAGGGGAGGGGCAGAGAGGGGGACAGGGGATCTGAAGGGGGCTCCACACTGACAGCCGAGAGTCGGATGTGAGGCTTGAACTTACCGTGATACTATGACCTGAGCTGAAGTCAGACACTTAACGGACTGAGCCACCCAGGTGCCCCAAGATTTTATTTATTTATTTTTAAAATGCATTTTTTTTCCAAGTTTGTTTATTTATTTTTGGGAGAGACAGAGACAGGGTGAGTGAGGTGGGGTGTGTGTGTGTTGCGGGGAGAGACAATCCCAAGCAGGCTCTGTGGTGTCAGCACAGTGGGGCTCAAATTCAGGAAACCGTGAGATCATGACCTGAACTGAAACCAAGTGTCGGACGCTTAACCAACTGAGCCACCTAGGGACCCCTAAAACGCATTTTTAAAATCTTTTTTTTTCACATTTATTTATTTTTGAGAGAGAACGCGCAAGCACGCACAAGTGGGGGAGGTGCCAGAGGGGAGTGGTAGGGATAGGATCCAAAGTGGGCTCTGCGCTGACAGCAGAGACCCTGATGCAGGGCTCAAACTCATGAACCAGGAGATCATGACCTGAGATGAAGTCAGATGCTCAGCCAACTGAGTCACCCAGGTGCCCCCAAAATTTTATTTATATATATATGTATATATTTTTCCTAATTTTTATTTATTTATTTATTTATTTATTTATTTATTTATTTAATATTTTAAAATTGATTTTACCTACAGCTTGTTTTACTTATTTTTTTAAATTTTTTTTAATGTTTGTTTATTTTTGAGACAGAGACAGAGCATGAGTGGAGGAGGGTAGAGAGAGAGAGACAGACAGAATCTGAAGAAGGCTCCAGGCTCTGAGCTGTCAGCACAGAGCCCGACGCCAGGCTTGAACTCATGAGCTGTGGGACCATGACCTGAGCTGAAGTCGGACACCCAACTGACTGAGCCACCCAGCTGCCCCGTGTTTTACTTATTTTTTTATTTTTATTTTATTTCATTTAAATCCAGGTTAGTTAATATATAGTGTAATAATGATTTCAGGAATAGAATTTAGTGATTCATCACTCACGTATAACACCCAGCACTTATCACAAGTGTCCTCCTTATTGCCCCCATCTATTTAGCCCATTCCCCCAACTGACACCTTCCCAGCAACCCTCAGTTTGTTCTCTGTATTTAAGAGTCTCTTAAGCTTTGTCTCCCTCTCTGTTTTTATATTATTTTTGCTTCCCTTCCCTTTTGTTCATCTGTTTTGTACCCAGGGTTTTATTTTTAAGTAATCTCTGTTCCCAATATGGGGCTTGAATTTACAACCTTGAGATAGAGTTGCATGCTCTGAGCCAGCCAGACACCCATGGAAGATATTTCTAAAAAGAGCTGTGGCATCTGGGTGGAGAAATAATAACCATAGCATAATAAAAAGCAACTACATTTGTTGATCCGTATCTTCATTTCTAGTACTCTACAGGCCTATTACATATTTTAATCGCTTCATTTTCACAGCAATTCTGTAAGATGAATATTTTTATCTTTATAGATAAGGAAACAAGCTCAGAGAGATGATCACACAGCTAAAATAGTGACTAGCTAGGATGCAAAGCGGGGTTGCGTTTTCTTTTGACTTTATAATTACAGCAAAAATAAAACATAAAAACAAAATAACTGCAAAGATAATTTACTACAAAAGCTTAATAAATAAATTTTGGTTCTCTAACCCAAGCAGTAATCTCCAAAACTTAGATAGATGTGAAGGGGAGCAATCAAGCTGCTGAAGAAAGCCAGATATGTGAAGCTACTATATCAATACCTGATTGATAGGCAAACCCAGTAGGCCTCAGGCATGCCAGAGTTAGACATCACTCAGGTGAATTACGATCCTTCTTCATAGGCACCCTGAGCTTTAGAATATATACATGTGGCACTTTGTTTTACATTCCTATGTAGTCCTTGTAGGAACTTTTCAGGAGGAATCACTGTCCTCATTTTACTGATAAATATCCTGAGACAAAATGGTGATGATATGATAATAGTAATAATACTAGCTTACATTTATTGAGCTTTTTTTTTTTTTTTTTTTTTTTTTTTTTCATTTTAAAGATTTAATTTTGGGAGGGGGCACCTGGGTGGCTCAGTCGGTTAAGCATCTGACTTCGGCTTAGGTCATGATCTCACAGTTTGTGGGTTCGAGCCCTGCATCAGGCTTTGTGCTGATAGCTCAGAACCTGGAGCCTGCTTCAGATTCTGTGTCTCCCTCTCTCTCTGCCCCTCCACCTCTCACACACTCTCTCTCTCTCTCTCAAAAATAAATGAACGTTTAAAAAAATGTTTTTTTAATAAACAAAGATTTAATTTTTTAATGTAATTTTTATACGTGGAGCTTGAACTTACAACCCCAAGATCAAGAGTTGCATGCTCTACCAACTAAGCCAGCCAGTTGCCCCTATTGAGCATTTACTATGTGCCAGGAACTTTGTATGTATTAACTCTGTTCTAACTCAATCCTCACAGAAACCTAGTGATATAAGTACTATCATTATCCTCATTTTATAGATGAGAGAACTGAAACAATATGACCATACATTTAATAAATGTAAAAGCTGAGATTTTAATTCAGACAGTTTGACTTCATGGCTTATCCTCTTAATCACGGTGTTTTGTGGTAATTATTTCACAGTATATGTAAGTGAGGTCATTATGCTGTGCACTTTAAATTTATACAGTGCTCGTATGTCAGTTACATCTCAGTAAAACTGGGGGAGGCGAGTATAAATATCAAACCAGAGCTAAAAAATATAAATTTTGATATAAAAATTACTGTATTTACTATATTACTTTTTAATGTGTAGAGAAATGACCAGCCTGAGGTCATAAGCCTAGCTTCATCCTACCAATTTTGTATAAAAGCTGGAAGTACAGATATAGAATGTGGGTCATCGGCTTCTATTGATGATCCAAAGCTAGGAGGGAAAGCTCATACCATCTAAACAGTCAGGAACATCAGGGCGACTCAGACAAAGCAATAAACGAAATCTTGTATTTGGTGCCAAGGCCTAAGCTTATCATTACAGGTTGTGAATGAGGCTGCCTAGCAGCAAACATGAAAAAAGCTTAGGGGATCTGAGTTTGTATTTGTATACACTAAGTATTGATCAATAATAGTAATCCATTATCTTTTTTTTATTTTTTATTTAAAAAAAAATTTTTTTTTAACGTTTATTTATTTTTGAGACAGAGAGAGACAGAGAGAGACAGAGCATGAACGGGAGAGGGGCAGAGAGAGAGGGAGACACAGAATCAGAAGCAGGCTCCAGGCTCTGAGCCATCAGCCCAGAGCCCGACGCGGGGCTCGAACTCACGGACCACGAGATCGTGACCTGAGCTCAAGTTGCCGCCCAACCGACTGAGCCACCCAGGCGCCCCATAATCCATTATCTTTTACGCAGTATAGTGTATACTTTCACAAATACATTACACCTGCCTTAAAGGTGATAAACCGGATTTATATTAATTAAAAATACAGTAGGGATGCCTAGGCTCAGTCAGTGGAGTATACAACTCTTGATCTTGGGGTTGTGAGTTCAAGCCCCATGTTGGGTATAGAGATTACTTAAAAATTTTTTTAAGTCTTTAGAAAAAAACCCCAAAACCTGGTATACAAAAGGGAATAGGAAGAATAGACTCCCTCTCTGCTCTGGACTCATCAAGCAACAGTAGATTCTTTTTTATTATTTTATTTTTAAGTACTCTCTACATCCAGTGCGGGGCTTGAACTTACAGCCTCGAGATCAGGAGTTGCATGCTCTGCTGACTTGAACCAGCCAGGTGCCCCAAGCCACAGTAGATTCTGAGCAATTTCTTTTCATATGATCCTTACAAGCAGGCACATGTCCAGAGGGAAAGGCAGATGATCAGTATGATAAGGGGACTGGAAATCATGTAAGTATGCAGTTAGTCACTTGTTGGGACTAGTGGTATTAAACTCCAAAGGCTATAAAACTCTTGGTGAAAAAAGGGAGAAAGCAGGCTTGTTCAGATTGGATTGAGATTGAATTGAGACCAGTATGTTTCTATTACATATTTAAGCTTCAGGAGTCATAGCAACTACTGGCAACTCTTATAAACCAGGAGGTATAGCACTTCCGATTCACTTTATCCCCACCCCTCATCGCCACCACTACCAGAGGTGAGCATCCTCTCCTTTTCTAGAACAAGACCATCTCACTGGTCACATTTACAGTTCCATCAGAAGCTAGCAATCCATTTGTCCCCATTATAAAGTCTTAGGAACAGAAAATTTCATTGAACCAACTTGGGCCATTGTCTTTTTTCAGTCCAGTTAGCGGTAACCATTACCTCTTCTAGTCAGCTTATCTAGCAGTGCAAACTTGGTGCCTTACAGGCCAGGGCAGTGGCTGTTCTCAAAGAAAAGAGGATTAGTGTAAGCTGAGAAGACAGCCCAAAAGATGTCTATTACATATTCTATTCTCTTACCGTCTACTGCCTTCTGACAATCTCATGCATTCCTGTAGCCTCCCTACAGAAGACTCCAAGTCAGTCTAACTCTGGAATTGCAAGTTCTAGCATTCATCAAGGCCTTCCTCACCTCCTTCTATCTCAGACAACCACACCCCTAAAATACATTTAAATACCTACTGCCAGCAAGCCTCTTGCCTGCACTGTTCCCTCAGGCTGAAATTCCCTTTGACATACTTGTGCTCTAAGGCCCAGTTCAGGTGACACCTTCTAGATAATCTTTCCTTTGGCTTCCTCATCTAGCTCTAGAATCACTCATTTCTCTGTGCCCAGTATATCTTCTCTTTGTAGTTTAGTGTTGACTGCTCTGTATTGAAATTGTGGGATTGATGTCTGTGTCCTCCACTTTGGTGAGGTACATGTGAAGAGCTCAGGGGAGCTCTCAAATATTTATTCAATGAATAAATGTCAAGAGATGATTTGAAGGAGGAAGTAATAATTATTACATAGGGAATCAGTGTCTACTTTATACTTCCAATTTCAGAAATACTTGTTGAGAGCTATAGTGCATGGATCCAAGTTATTAATGAAATATGTATATATTTTTTTCAGAGAAGACTCCCCAGGCTCAACCAACTCTTTTTTTTTTCCCTAAATGAATAAGAGATCCCTTCAAAGTTTCCAGTAGCAATCCAAATAGGACAAACCACAGATTTGCAGGGTCTTATCTCCAACTGGAAAACCTAAATTGACATGAATATGAAAACTGTTTCACTACAAATAAAAACCTGATTCCTAATTCAAAGGTTCCTACATATAAGAGAGTGACAGGAAGGAATTAGGGACTGTGGTCTGAATTTTTATTTTCTTGGCCCTAGCTGTTGAGTAATGGGGTAGCATTTTCTCTGGACTCTTTTATTTCCTGTGGCTTCAGCTAATTGTAATTTGTGAACAATTTCATCTTTGTGTTCAGGCCTAAGCAGTTAATGACAGTAACATTTTCTTTTGTCTTTTGTTTTTCTTATTTATTTTTTTTAATATTTATTTTTGAGAGAGAGTGAGACAGAGTATGAGCAGGGGAGGGGCAGAAAGAAAGAGACACAGAATCCAAAGCAGGCTTCAGGCTGAGAGCTGTCAGCACAGAGCCTGATGTGGGGCCTCGAACTCACGAACCATGACATCATGACCTGAGCCAAAATCTGCTGCTTAACTGACTGAGCCACCCAGATGCCCCTTGTCTTGTCTTGTCTTGTCTTGTCTTGTCTTGTCTTGTTGTGTCGTGTCTTGTCTTTTTTCTTTTTTCTCTTTTCTTTTTTTCTTTTCTTTCTTTTTCTTTATTTCTCTCTTTCTCTCTCTCTTTCTCTTTCTCTCTCCCTCCCTCCCTCCCTCCCTCCCCTTAGCCCTTAGCGCTACACACAGCACAAGGCTCAAACTCACAACCCTGAGTTCAAGAGTTGCATACTCCACAGACTGAGTCAGCCAGGCACCCCCCCCCTTTTTTGTCTTTCCCATCTTTTATTCAGTGACCTGTAAGGATAACTCCTAACACCTAGTCCATGACAATCTTGTGAACTGCTCACTTGTTTTCATTCAACTGATAACATTTAAAAAAAAAATCTCCTCTGAGATCCTCCATATGTGGCCTCTGGAAATGGATTTTTATAGTAGTATGTGCAGTAGAGGAGGAATATGGGTCGAGGAGGATTCTCATGATTTTCACTCATTTCTGTTTAAATTCTATGTTTACAGATGAAATTTTGAGGGTACCTGTTCCCAGTTTCAAGGACTTCATTTCAGGTGGTTGTGACCTGTGAAACTGAGTGCAGTCGTATTTAGAATGTGCAGCTCATCGGGGTAGTTAGAACCAGTAATCCAGTTGAAATTGTTTTAAATACTTTTTAGCCAGGCAAGTTCCAGATTGCCTTAGTTGTCAGTATAATTTTGGTCAAGTAAGCAGCTGTACTCTCCATTTCCTAAATCTGGCCTTCATCACAGTCTGAAAAGCAGGTTTTGATAAAAATCAGTTTCCATTTGTAATTTGCGTAACCTGAGCCCTTGGAATGAGTAAAATGTCCTTCTTGGGGTGGGAGAGGTATTTTTGTAACAGTAGGGCTGAGTGGAGATGTGAATGCAAGAGAAATTTTGGTAACAGGCTTTTATCTGTATTTAACCAAATTAAAGTAGAACTGGTTGCTAATATGGAGATACTAAGTGATCACTCACAGGATGGTAAGAATACATCTAGTTAGTTTTTTGTTTCGTAGATTTTGTTTCGACTCCTGTTGTTTCTTTGGTTTGGGGAAAAAAGGCAGCAGTAACACTGGGGTTCGGTTTTGATATATTCCATCCTTCTTTTCCTGCCCCCTACTCCTATAGGAAATTGTTTGGTATAATGGGAGGTCTGTCTTTGGAAAAGTAGTGAGTGGAAAAGTAGTCACTGACTCACTATGTGACCTTGGGCGAATCACTTTACTTTTCTGACCATGGCCAAGTGACTTATCTTTGTCTTACTAAGAAGAAAAATTTAAATGTTAAGTTTTTTTTTTTTACTTTTCATGCAGGTTTTTATTTTGAACATATGCCTGAATTATAGTTCAATCGCCTCTTAAAAGCCTTTGTTCTTATGTTTATCTTCTTTTAAATCCATATGCATCTCTCCCAGTTAAAATAAACATCCTTTTAAAATCTGTTGCTTCTTCCTATAAACTGTTTTTCTGTCACTCTTAAATGGAGTGACACTACTCAATAAAACACTGCTGATTTTATTTCTTCACCACTCACCTATTTTTTTAAGATTTTATTTTTTAAATATTGTCTACACTCAAAGTGGGACTCAAACTTAAAACCTTGAGACCAGGAGTCACATGCTCTTCCAACTGAGCCAGCCCCACCACTCACTTGTTTTTAATTCAGAATGATTTTTGTTCTGACCAGTTTACCCAAAATCTCATTAGTTGGTAACCTTTGAGACTTTTCTTCTTTCTCACACGTTTTGACCTGCATTGCATTTGCCAATACTCTCTTGTTTATGAAACGCTTTTGTTTCTTATCTTTCTCTTAATCATGGATTATTTCACCTATGTCTTCTTTGATCAAGTCATCTCACTTTCCTTCCATAAACTTCTTACCTTCCCCTGTGTCTCAGTTTTATCCTGCCGTTGCTTCTCTACACATCCCCTTCCTCCTTAGAGTTGTAGCCTATTGCCATAGCTTCAGCTCTTCCATATGTTGCAGATTCGGCTCCGGTCATGATCTCAGGGTCTGTGAGCTCGAGCCCTGCATCAGGCTGCGCTGACAGCTCAGAGCCTGGAGCCTGCTTCAGAGTCTGTGTCTCCCTCTCTCTCTGACCCTCCCCCATTCATGATCTGTCTCTCTCTGTCTCAAAAATAAATAAACATTAAGAAAACATTTAAAAAAACAAACTAAAGCCATTGATTTTGTCCCTCACTCAGCTGTTACTTTTTTTCTGTTAGTGATACCACTTTTCACACAGCCACCTTAGTGTAGAACCTCAAGTTCATTTTTGATTGATCCTTTCCCCATTCCTCTTACCCACAGATGCCCATGCCATTCATCTTGTCACAACCCACACATCATTGTAAGATTGATATTCCTAAAATATTGTTTTGATCCAGATATAATCTCCATTTAAAACTCTCAGTAGTCTTTTATCAGGATAAAATGGATTACAATCTATTCCAGTTTTCTAGACTTCTCTCTGACCATTCCTTTATAAGATCACTCTGCTTGACTGTATATCAATGTAGTTTGCCCAGACATACCTTACATTTGTTTTCCTTTTTTTTCCCCCGTTGCTGATGTCCTTTCCCTTTCCTGAAGTGCCCTGCTCTTTTGTTTTCAACTTTTTTACTATGAAATATAACACTTGGGAAAAAGTACATAAATGCAGTTTCACAGCTTTTAATGAATCAAGTCAAGAAATAGAATGTTGCCAGGATCCAAAAGCTCCTTTCCCCGCCCCCAGCAGTGTTCTCACTATATGTCTCTTTCCCATCTGTGCCTATTTTTGTTGTTGTTGTTTTAACTTATTTAATATGAATGAAATCGTATAGAATGGTTCGGTTTTTGGGTTTTTTATTCGATCTGGCTTCTTTTGCCCAACACTGTTTCTGTGAGTCATCCATGTTGTTGCAGTAGTTTAATACCTTTATAGCTGTATAGTGTTACCCTGTATGAATAAACCTATTTATCTATAGTCATGTTGACTATAGATAACTGTATATAGTCAAATAGAGTCATATTTGGGTTATTATTTTTTGTAATGTTTATTGTTTTTTGAGAGACAGAGAGCGTGAGCGGGGGAGGAGCAGAAAGAGAGGGAGACACAGAATCTGAAGCAGCTCTAGGATCTGGGCTGTCAGCACAGAGCCCCATGCAGGACTCAAACTCACAAACCGTGAGATCATGATCTGAGTTGAAGTCCGATGCTTAATCAACTGAGCCACCCAGGCGCCCCGTATATTTGGGTTATTTTTAATTGCAGCTTTGACAAAGCTTGCCATTATGAACATCCTCAATTTTGTCCATTCATACACATATGCATGCATTTCTGTCAGGTATATACCTGGAAATATAAAAAGGTATATCTTCACCAGTAATAATGACACGCTGTTTTCTTTTCTTTTCTTTTTTTAGTTAAAAAAAATTTTTTTAATGTTTATTTATTTTTGAGAGATAGAGTGCCAGCGGGGGAGGGGCAGAGAGAGGCTCCAGGCTCTGAGCTGTCAGCACAGAGCCTGATGCGGGGCTTGAACTCACAGACCATGAGATCAAGACCTGAGCTGAAGTCAAACACTTAACCAGCTGAGCCACCCAGGTACCCTGGGACATGCTGTTTTCTATAGTAGTTGGACTAATAAACACTTCTATCAATAACATATGAAAGTTAGTTTTTCCAAATTGCCATCATAACTTGAAATCTTTTTTTTTTAATTTTTAGCCATTAGTATGTTATTGTGGTTTTAATTAACATATCCTTGTTTACTAATAGATTTGACATCTTAAGTTTATTGGTGAATGTGGATAGCCTCCTTTGTGAAATGCCTGTTCAACTTTCTTGCCCAGTTTTCTGCTGGCTTGCATTTCTCTTAATGTTGTATAGGAGTTTTATATTTTTGAATATTGGCTCTTTGTAGTTTATGTGTATTGCATTTATCTTCTCTCATACTTTTCACTCTCTGGATGTTCTTCATTTTAATGTAGTCTAATTTTATTAGTTTTTCTTTATGATTAATGCTTTTTGTGGCCTGTTTTAAAAATCTCTTCCTAATCCAAGATCATGAAGGTTTTTAAATTATCATCTGAGAGGTATGTTATTTTGCTTTTGACATTGGAATCTAGTTGGAATTAAATATTTTGCCTGGTGTGAGGTAGGGTGAAGTCCCATTTTCTTTCCATATAGATACCTAATTGTCCTGTGCTGTTCACTGAAAAGACTTGTCATTTCCTCACTGCTCTGCTGTGCCAACTTTACCATAAATTAAATATCCATAATATGCCTGGTTGTGTTGTGGTATGGTATGTCTTCATTCAGTTCCTTTGGTCTATTTTCTATCCCTAAGCTGATAAAACATATCTTAGTTACTGTAACTTTAAAATGAATATTGATATATGGTAAAGTCTTGTTTTTCTCAACTATCTGTGCTCTTTTTGTTCTTTTGTGTTTCCCATATACGTTTTACAGTTATCTCAAGTTATACACAAACATACAGAGTTGGGATTTTGAATGGGATTTTACTCTATTGATCTTTACAGGAATAACTTGCAGTATGTTAGCGTAGTATTTCTCTTCAGTTACTGAAATCTTCCTCAATTTATCTTAGAAATATTTTATATTAAGTGTTTTACAATTTCTCCATAGAGATCTTGCATGTTTTTATTGGTTTGCATCCTAGCTATTTTATATTTCCTTGATATTATTGTAAGTGGCAGGTTTTTAAAAATTTTATCTCTTTGTGGATGGTATTAGAAATATGGTTAGTTTTTGTGTATTTCTTATTTCACTGTGCTGTCTAGAACCTCCAATACTTACACTGTTGAATGAAGGTGTTGACAATGGCCCATCCTTGTCTTATTTCCAATCTTAAAAGAAAAACTTTTGTAAGCATTTCACCATTAAGTATGATATTTGGTTTAGGTTTCTTTAAATAACCTTTATCATATTAAATAAATAAGTTTTTTTTTTATTCCTAGTTTGCTATGAATTGAGAGGTAATGTTGAAATCTATCAAAGCCTTTTTCTTTTTAAATTAAAGCACTATTTATTGCTTTGAAGGTGGATTTTTTTAAACAAAAATACTTTCTAAAATGTTTCATAAAGTTGCAGAAAAAAGGTTCTAATCTTACAGAAAACTTGTATCTAACAACCACAACACAACTAACATTTATTGCATGTTTGCTGTATATTAGGCATTGTAGTAAGCACTATAGTTTAGTGTGAAAGTTCTCAGATCCTGGTGCAAGTTTGTCTGCTTAGAATTCTGGCTCTACTGCCTATTAGCTAGGGGACTTTGGGCATATTTCTTATTCTATGTGTGCCTCAGTTTTTTCATCTGCAAAATGGAGATAATAGTAGTATCTACTACATAGAGTTGTGAGGAAGGAGTGAATTATATGTAATACGTAAAGAACAGAACTTGTTACATAGTGCCAGCGTGCATGTTAGCTATTATTGTATTCCCTAGTCCGTGAGGTGAGTACTGTAGGTATCTGTTTTACAGTTGATAGTGAGACTTAGAGAACTCAGCTCAGTTACAGAGCTGAGAAGTGGAGAGCTGGAATTCCTACTTGATTAAGTGTCTTAACCCACCAAGCCAATGTATTTCAAACTTTTTACACTTTAATCCTTAATACATTGTGATCCAGTACTCCACCACACATATGTACACACAGTCACACAAATGAACACACTTCATTTGAAAGAAAGGTTTCACAATATTTTACCCTTACTACATATGAAGCACTTTGATATTTTCTATTTCATTTCCTCCAAAAATGCTAGTCATGATGCTGTGGGTTATGACTTCTAATTTGGAAAGCCATACCATTTATTCATTCATTCTTCATTCATTTTACAAAATGAGCATCTTCCCAGTAGCAATCATGGTGCCAGATGTTACTGTTAATATCTTTGATTGAGACTTAACCTGCAGTGTAACTTTGGTTAGGTGTAACTAAGGGGTCCTGCCGCTTATACAAAATAAGAACCTAAGTATTGTAAAATTCTGGTCAGATTGATGAACAGATTAGTTTATAAATGTCTTTGTTCTCCTTTACTTATTGTTCCTGGTAAATAATCCATTTATTTGAGCAGACATATGTCAGTGGTCCTCTGAGATGTTGCTAGGGCTCTGTACATGGTTCAGATTGTTAGTAATTTTTCTAGGCCAATGATACCAGCTGCTTTATTCATCGTTTTCATTATTTCCTTTGAATTTGATATATCTGCCTCTGAAAATTAATCTGTGTCCATAGAGACCCCAACCGAGCTCTGCTTTTGCCCTTATCTGTTTCAGCAGGAGTGTTAAAAGTTGAAGAAATGTATGTATGTATTTAATATTTATTTATTTTGAGAGAAAGAGATAAAAAAAAAAAATTCCCAAGCAGGCTTTGTGCTGTCAGCACAGAGCCCGGTGCAGGGCTCAAACCCACAAACCATGAGATTATGACCCGAGCCGAAATCAAGAATCAGACACTCAACCAACTGAGCCACCCAATGCCCCTGAAGAAATGAAATTTAATATGATACTTCCTGTTACCTGCATGAGAATAATTTTTGGCTTGAAAACAAATTCTTAAGATTATTCCTAAGGTTTGAAAAACTAGCAAAGACCAACATCTTATCTTATTTCTAATAATGCTCATGTATGTTACATTTATTTATCGTGAGTAACCAGCAGGCTCCTTTTAGAACATTGTGTAGGAACCAAATTATGGGCAGATCATGACTCTTTAACATATAAAGGGGTTAAGACATAACTTGACATTGTATCTGTGGATGTTTCTGTGTAACTCATCTTGATAGTCTTGCTAAAGCTCAGTGAAGTATATTGGCTGTTTTAGAAAGGAAGGAGATTCTTCTCAGAGGAAACCCAACTTGGAGAGAGCTTTTCAGCTGCAAATTTAAGACATGACTTTATATGCCAGTTATTTCTTCTCCCTGTACCCTCCTCTGTCTTCATTTATCTAAGTGGTAGTCATACTTCAGAACTCACCTCTTCTAGGAAATCTGTCACTACCTTCCCCTGCCACCAGACTGAATAATATTCTTTTGTGCTAAATTTTAAAAGTTTTTTAGTTCAAAAAAAAAAAAAAGACAAGCAATAATAGTGTTGAGTACTTTAGAATTTACAAAGCTGTTTCATTCTAATACCATGAGGATGCTAGAGTTCCATGTCATTTATAAGCAGTCTGTTAATTCCTTGGTTCTCAAAACAGTTATTTGAAGAAGGTACAATAATATTATCTACATTTTATAGATTAGAAACTGAGATACCTCTGAAGAGGTTAAGGAACCTTACAAAGTCACACAGCTAGCAAGTGACAGCCTAGTTTGAGCCAGAGTGTAACTCTAGAGCCTAGGTTCTTAGTCTGCATGTTCTACTGCCTCTATTCAAGAGATCTGGAGAGCAGATCATGCTCTCTTTCCTTTCCATCTGTGAGTTGAGATTTACCTTGCTGTAGGCCTTGAGATCAACTCTACCTCCCTATCCAAGCCTGTTCTCTTGACTGCCACGCAGGTCTGTTCACCTAATTTCAGTCTTTTCAGTTAAAGCATAAAGTTTAAAAGTTTAAAATTCTTAAAAACTGTCTTAGTTTACACCTTCCTCTCTCCTTTTACTCTTGAGGAGAGGGGCAAGAGAGGAAGATTCCAATAGCTTTACTTTTAATGTTTGCTTTTTTTCCCCTTAATACATCAAGTTTCAGAATAATGAATTAGTGTGCAAGTGACCTCCATGGTAACTAATGAGGTTTTTCTTTTTAATATTATTGTAAATGCATTGATTATTATCTTTGAAGTGTTTTAACCCACTGCTGTCATTATTCTTTTTGACGTATATAGGTTGCTCCATTTTAGGCGAGTGGGAGGCTTTTTGTGTTGCTTCCTATATTCTTCTTTGTTTGTGTTTAAGTTTATTTCTTTTGGGAGAGAGCATGAGTAGGGGAGGGGCAGGGAGAGCGAGAGTCCCAAACAGGCTCTGCTTTGTCAGCACATGAGCTCAATCTCATGAACTGTGAAACCATGACCTAAGCCGAAATCAAGTGTCAGACGCTCAACTGACTTGCTTCCTATATCTTTTTGATGTAACATGATCCCATATTAGTCTTGGGTAGCACAACAACACTCATCCTATATATATTCTGCCTCAAATCTGGAATCAACCATTTCTCTAAGGAGTCCAGGCTCCTGTTTGTAGGAAATGGTATTCTCAAAGGTCACTATCTGAGCCCTTCTAGTACTGCTGATCAAGATAAATATTCATCTTCTCTGACAAATTAGTAAGTCTTCTCTCTCCTACACTATTTTTTACTCATTGCTGTTTCTGCAGCTAATGAACTACCTTGTGCAGAGTTTCAAATACCTGCTGTTTTTCAAACCCTCAGTTTTTTTGTCAACTCCTCTCTTATCTTTTTGACTTCTGAGCAGTATAGTTACTATGATCCATAGTCTCCAATATGAAGTACTTACTTGCCTAATTCTCTTTCCATTGCATTTTAGGTAGAATAATACAGATTAAGAACATTGATTTAATTAATTAACAGTGCTTAATTAGGAATGGTTATGAATATTTCCTTTGTGTTAGTCTCACTAGTCAAAGCATGCTGTAGATGCTGTAATGAATCTGAAATTTCAGTGAGTTATATGACACATTCGTTCATGATATCCTTATATATAAGATAGAGAAATGCAAGCCAGACTAGAGTGTCTGGTCTAATCTAGAGGCAGAGCTAATTGAGCATCTATTTCCAGAATGCTAATGGTTAAGTCAGATTGGAGAAGGGTCTCTCACAGCTTACCAGAATGCCACCTTCTGTTTATTTATTACTATATATTGAAACATTTTTTTGAACATTTGTTTATTTTAGAGAGACAGAGCATGAGTGAGAGAGGGGCAGAGAGAGAGAGGGAGACATAGAATCTGAAGCAGGCTCCCGGTTCTGAACTGTCAGCACAGAGCCTGACATGGGGCTTGAACTCACAAACTGTGAGATCATGACCTGAGCTGAAGTCAGATGCTTAACCAACTGAGCCACCCAGATGCCCCATTTATTTTATATATATATATATATATATATATATATATATATATATATATATATATATATATTTAATTTAATTTTTTTTTTAGTTTACATCCAAATTAGTTAGCATATAGTGCAACAGTGATTTCAGGAGTAGATTCCTTAGTGCCCCTTATCCATTCAGCCCATCCCCCCTCCCACAACCTCTCCCATAACCTTCAGTTTGTTCTCCATATTTATGAGTCTCTTCTGTTTTGTGCCCCTCCCTGTTTTTATATTATTTTTGTTTCCCTTCCCTTATGTTCGTCTGTTTTGTCTCTTAAAGTCTTCATGTGAATGAAGTCATGGGATTTTTGTCTTTCTCTGACTAATTTCACTTAGCATAATACCCTCCGGTTCCATCCATGTATTTGCAAATGGCAACAAATCATTCTTTTTGATTGCTGAGTAATACTCCATTGTATATATATACCACATCTTCTTTATCCGTTCATCCATCAGTGGACATTTGGGCTCTTTCCATACTTTGGCTATTGTTGATAGTGCTGCTATAAACATGGGGGTGCATGTGTCCCTTTGAAACAGCACACCTGTATCCTGTGGAGAAATGCCTAGTAGTGCAATTGCTGGGTCGGAGGGTAGTTCTATTTTTAGTTTTTTGAGGAACCTCCATACTGCTTTCTGGAGTGGCTGCACCAGCTTGCATTCCCATATTCTTATATTTTTAATGTATATTTATTTATTCTGAGAGAAAGAGAGAGAGAGAGAGAGAACGAGCACAGGGGAGGGGCAGATGGGGATGGAGAGAGAGAATCCCAAGCAGGCTCTGTGCTGTCAGCCCAGAGTCCGATGTGGGACTGGATCACACAAACCGTGAAATTATGATATGAGACGAGATCAAGAGTCAGAGGCTTAATGACTGAGCCATCCAGGTGCCCCCTCCCCTTTTAATGTTTATTTATTGGCCACATTAAAAAAAATGTTTGTTTATTTTTGAGAGAGCGAGCGTGCAGTGGGGAGGGGCAGAGAGAGGGAGAAAGAGAATCCCAAACAGGTTCCACACTTTCAGCACAAAGCCCAATGCAAGGCTTAAACTCATGAGTTGTTGGGAGCATGACCTGAGCCAAAACCAAGAGTTAGACACGTAACCAACTGAGCCACCCAGGTGCCCCACCACATTTTGTTTAATATTGTCTTAAGGTTGAAAATGCAAATAATCTAATACCAAACCTGGAGAAAAGAAGGAGGTAGGAGAAATAACTAGTGCACTGGGTGACAGGACTGGATTCCTAAAGATTTCAATAGGCCAGAATGACATACAGAATTTATTATATAAAGATAAAATTAATCAAGGACAAAGATAAAGTCCTACCTTTGGGTTCAACGTTCACCTTCCCAAGAATGGAATAAGAAAGACATGGGTTGGGATGCCTGGCTAACTCAGTTGGTAGAACATGCAACTCTTGATCTTTTGGTTGTAAGTTCAAGCCCTCTACACATTGGGTGTAGAGACTACTTAAAAAATAAAAAGTCTTGGGGCACCTGGGTGGCTGGGTCGGTTAAGCGGCCGACTTCGGCTCGGGTCATGATCTCGCGGTCTGTGAGTTCGAGCCCCGCGTTGGGCTCTGTGCTGACCGCTCAGAGCCTGGAGCCTGTTTCGGATTCTGTGTCTCCCTCTCTCTCTGACCCTCCCCCGTTCATGCTCTCTCTCTGTCTCAAAAATAAATAAACGTTAAAAAAATAAAATAAAAATAAAAAATCTTAAGAAAGAAAGAAAGACATGGGTTAATGGTATATGTGATAAATACTTTAAGCTTTAGACATTTATGAATGAGATATGAATTAAGTGTAAGGGGGATTAGAAATAAAAGGTCCTGAATTCTGATTTCAGTTCTACTGTTGACTGGCTGTGTAACCAAGATTAAGGTTCTTTGTCTCTTTTAAGCTTCAGTTTGCCAGTTATTAAGTGTGTAGCATTTTTACAGTACTAGTAATTATAAAATACTATGTGTTTACTGGTATTGATGGCTGAAGAAACATAAAAGCAAAGCTAATTGAGTCTTATATTAAGAAAAAAAACATTCAGTTCTGGATACTTTAAGAGATCTTGATACTATGTGATTTCATTAAGAATAAGAAATGGGAGAGGAAGGGGCGCCTGGGTGGCTCAGTCAGTTAAGCATCTGACTCTTGATTTTGGCTCAGGTCATGATCTCGTGGTTTGTGGGATCAAGCCTCCGCGTCAGGCTCTGCACTGACAGCATGGACCCTGCTTGGGATTCTCGCTCTCCTTTTCTCCGTCTGTCTCAAAATAAACATTTAAAAAAGAAATGGAAGAAGAAGAAATTCACAGTTGGAAACCCCATTTAGCTTTAAATTTCTGAATGGTTGGTATATAAACTAGGTTAGGTTATGCATTTATTTTTTTGCCCTTGAGCACATAATTCAGGGCAGTAGGGAAAGCTTCAGGTTAACAGACTTTTGCTTAGGGTAAAAAGAAGCTTTTGAACCATTAAAACTGTGTAAAATGAATGGAATGAAGTACCTTATTGATTCCCTAAAGATGTGCAAGTAGAGTGTGGGGCAACCCCTTATTTTTGGAATGTTGTAGAGGGTATTCATGCCTCCAGTAAAGGTCTGCTCAAGGCAATTTCCAAGGCATTTTCTAGCTCTAAGATTCCAGGTTCTGTAATATGAGAATAATGATTCCTCTCATTTATTGTGATGAATAAGTAAGGCCACACATGTAAAAATGTCTTGAATGTTGCATGGGACACAATGAATACTCACTAAATGTTCTTTGTGATATCTATAAAAATGATCCTTGTCCTGTCCTGGTACAAGTGAAATAATAAAGATAAAAATACCCTTCAACTCCATTACAAGAATAGGAGGTGCAGAAATCTGTATCTGGTATCTGGCAGGGCACAATTGGGGCATTTTGCTTCAATGTGTTCATTTACACAGGTTTTGGCTTTTTAGCTCCCCCCCCCCCCCCCAAGTGGCAAAGGGCCTGACTTACTTGCATATAGAATAGATAGATTTGCTTTGCTGTGGCCACAGAATGTGATGATTAGATTCTTAGACTTGGGGGTTCTAGCCCTAACTCCCATACTTGGTGACTGGGTGACCTCATAAGCTTCAGTTTCCTCTTCAGTAAAATAAGGTACTTTATTTTTAATGATTCAGCACAATAACATGTTAAGTGCCTGACACAGGGCCTGGTACCCAAGTGGTCAGTTAACAATAATTTCTCCTGTTTCTGTGATCTTTTCCCACATGTTGTGAGGGGAGTTTGTCAAATGCTTCCTTGAAGGGCTTCAGGGTTCGCTGGGAGAGAGCCTTTCTCCTGTACCTTTGAGAGGCTTCCTTCTGAATTAGTTCCTGGTCTGTGGCATAGACCAATGCTGTTTTATAGAAACAGAACATGGCAGGAAGAATAGCTGTGGCCAGAGAGAGAAGCAGTCATAGGACTCAAAGGGAATCTAGTCTCTTTGTGCCCTCAGTGGAGAATTATTCCCACCTCGTCTTTGATCTCATTGTGGCCTTTTAAACTCTGATGAGGGGCGCCTGGGTGGCTCAGTCGGTTAAGGGGCCGACTTCGGCTCAGGTCATGATCTCGCGGTCCGTGAGTTCTAGCCCCGCGTCAGGCTCTGTGCTGACAGCTCAGAGCCTGGAGCCTGCTTCAGATTCTGTGTCTCCCTCTCTCTGACGCTCCCCTGTTCATGCTCTGTCTCTTCCTGTCTCAAAAATAAATAAACGTTAATTTAAAAAAAAAAAAAGTAAACTGATGAGAAGAACAAGAACAAGCAGTGTCACAAGATACAAGCAGATTCTTAACAGGTCTGTATTGGATTGTTGCTCAGTGGGTCCTTTGCTCTGGATCCAGATGCTGCGCAGAGTACCATACGAATGCTTTCTAAAGAGGCTACTGAACTCCAATTCTGATACTAGCAGATGAGGGTCGTCAACTCATAAATGGACAAGTTACTTAACTTTTTTTGAGATCTCCATTCTCTCAATTACAAAAGGATGGTAGCACTTGTATCCACCTTTGGGATTATGAGAATTATGTGACACGGCACAAAGCACAGTGCTTAGTTGTGGTCGGTGTTCAGTGAAATCATATCCATGAAGAAAGGGATGGTATGGTTCTTCTAGAGATTGATTAATTATAACTCTTTTTAAGTCTATTCTGATAGAGTTCTGGTTTATATTTTATTTTTATTTATTTTTATTTTTTTTTAATGTTTATTTATTTTTGAGACAGAGACAGAGCATGAACAGCGGAGGGTCAGAGAGAGAGGGAGACACAGAATCGGAAGCAGGCTCCAGGCTCTGAGCTGTCAGCACAGAGCCCGATGCGGGGCTCGAACTCACGGACCGTGAGATCATGACCTGAGCCGAAGTCGGCTGCTTAACCGACTGAGCCACCCAGGCGCCCCTGGTTTACATTTTAATGTGTGTTTATGTATGATATATATCATATATATGATAGAATGTGATATCATGCATATATAAATTTAATATTGAAGGTTTGAATTTAAAGTGAGAAAATTTAGGTTCTCTGTATCCAGTCATGATTTTTCACAGTATTCTATGTTCTGTTTCTAAGCCCTTTCAGCAACTCAAGCCCGGCACTCTAGGGAATCCCATCCCACACATAGTACTATTGTCCTATCATTCATTTTGCCTTTTTGGCTTTTTCTGGTTTAGTTTTTAAATTTTCTGTTGTAACTTTACTCTAATGTTTACCTTGAATTTCTTTTGCATTTTTAAAAGAGGAAAAGATGGGGTGCCTGGGTGGCTCAGTCAGTTGAGCGTCTGACTTTAGCTCAGGTCATGATCTCACGGTTCGTGAGTTCGAGCCTCACATCAGGTTCTGTGCTGACAGCTCAGAGCCTGGAGCCTGCTTCAGATTCTGTGTGTCCCTCTCTCTCTGACCCACCCTACTGTGCTCTATCTCTCTGTATCTTAAAAATGAATAAACATTAAAAATTAAAAAAAGAAAAAAAGGAAAAGAAAAAGAATACTTATTACACCAGGGCCATTTTTATAGAGCATTTTAACCAAGTTTCTTTTAGCTGCATGTAACAAAAACCCATTTAAGTTAGCTTGACCAATTAAAAAGAAAACAAAGTATGTATTCCAAGACATAAATGTGAGTTTGTCATGGTATGTCAGTTTGCCCACAGTTGGGAAGTTCATCCAAGCCTTAGAAAAGCTTGGAAAGTTCTGTGGGACGCCTTGGTGGCTCAGTTGGTTAAGTGGCCAACTTTGGCTCAGGTCATGATCTCATGGTTTGTGAGTTCAAGTCCCACGTCAGGCTCTGTGCTGACAGCTCTGAGCCTGGAGTCTGCTTCGGATTCTGTTTCCCCATCTCTGCCCCTCCCCTGCTTGCACTCTGTCTCTGTCTCTCTCAAAAATAAATAGATGTTAAAGAAAAATGTGAAAAAAGAAAGGCTTAGAAAATTCTGTAATTACAAAATACAGAATCCTCAAGAACCTAGGTGATTCTTCTTTCCATATCTGTCTTTCTCTATTTCCCTAGCCATGTGGTCATGTATCTGATGGTTCTCTCTGCATACCTGCTATTTGCTGTGTTCTTTGGCAAGAGCCTTAATATATGTTTCCCTGTATGGAAAAAATATTGTGTATTAGTTTCCTGTGCTGCTGTTAAAAAGTACACAAACTGGGTGGCGTGAAACAACGGAAATTTATTTTCTCACAGTTAGGGAATCAGAAGTTCAAAAATCATCAGTATCACTGGGTAGAAATGAAGGTGGGCAGAGCCACACTTACTCCAGAGGCTTTAGGGGAGAATTCATTTCTTGCCTCATCCAACTTGTAGTGGCAGCCATTCCTTGTGTCCACCTTCTACCTGTCTTCACATTGCCTTCTCCTCTGTGCACGTGTGCGTGCATGCGTGTGTGTCCTCTTCTGCTATATCAAATCCCCCTCTGTCTATATCAAATCTCCCTCTGTCTTTCTCTTTATAAAGTCATGTGTGATTGCAAGTAGGGCCCACCTATATAAGCCAGAATAATCTCCCATCTCAAGATCCTTATTTGATCACATCCACAAAGCCTGCTTTTCCTTACAAGGTAAGATTTACAGGTTTCAGGGATTAGGACCTGATATATTTGGGTGGCCATTATCCAGCCTACTACAAATAGGGATCATAAAGACATCTCTAAGTTGGCATGTAATAAAGTTGCCTAAATGCTAGTATCCTTTCTTCTTTACATCTCTCCTACACATACTGCCATTTAACATTCTTTAACATTGCTTTCAAATGCTTTTGTTTTCAGGAATTTTATTATCACATGAAGTGTGGGCCTGTTAGGATAATGATAATAAAAATAGTAGCTGTCATTTATTAAATGTCCATTGCAGCCCAGGCATCGTGCTGAGTATTTTATCTATGATATGTATGTACCATTATAACCCCCATTTTACAGATGAGAGAAACTAGATTCAGATAGATGAAATAACTTAATTTTCCCAAGTTCAGTCAGCTAGTAAGTGTCAGAACTTCAGTTTAAATAAGGATCTCCAACTCTAAAGGCTGTGTTCTTAATCATTGTATCTTACCTGTTACTCAGCAGTGAGGTTCAAATCTCTTGGCCCCTGATCAAAACCTTTTCTTGGAGGTTTCTTGCACCTGCTAGCAAGATCTGATATCACAGTTCACCAGAGCACTTTTTTTTGTCATATGGCTGTTCTTTAGCAGTTGCTTGGTCCTGAGCAAGTGAATTTGACGGAAGAGGAAGTTAGAGAGCTATATATCCAGCCTGAATTTCCTCTTCGACTAACTTGTTTGTTGCTAGGCAGTAAGTTCCTTGACTATCAGGAACATGATGATTTATTTCTGAATACCCAGTACGGAACACAGGGCCTGGACACAGAGTAGATATTCTGCTAGAATGTAAGCTTCAGCAGGGACTTTTATTCACTGCTGTATCCATGCCTTACAATAGTGCCTAGACTAGAAGAGCTGCCTAATATCTGTTGAATGGATGGATGACTGGTTGGTTGGCTGGGCATGGTTAAAACTTCTTCACTGGTTAAAAATTACAACTTTGCTTTAATGGATGTATGCCCTATGCTGGGCACTTACATACAGTATCAGTAATCCTTACCTTTCTGCAGAGTAGAAGTAATGGGCTGTGGCTGAGGAACGTTAGGGAGAGGGAGAAGTCGAAGATATCTCCCAAGTATCTGATCTGGATACTGGTCTAAGTCATGATGAAACCCAGGAGGAGGAGCATGAGCATGAGTTATTTTTTAGATAGGCTATATTTGTGTTATCTGCAGGTAGATGTAAGGATCTGTTCCTAAGACAAAGGCTCTAAAGATGCCCCCTGTTTGCCAGTCAGCCTGGAAAGAGTGATATTCTTGATCTGCCCAGAGCAGGGTTGCTTGTTTTAGGACTGCAGGCTTAAAGCCATTATTTCCATGTGTTCTAACTTGAATCTGTTCAGTTTCTGTTCCAGATGATCGGGCTGAACAACGAACCTGTCTCATTTGTGGGGACCGTGCCACAGGATTGCACTATGGAATCATCTCCTGTGAGGGATGCAAAGGGTTTTTCAAGCGGAGCATTTGCAACAAGCGGGTGTATCGGTGCAGTCGTGACAAGAACTGTGTCATGTCTCGGAAGCAGAGGAACAGGTGCCAGTACTGCCGCCTGCTCAAATGCCTCCAGATGGGGATGAATCGGAAGGGTGAGTGGTGCTTGTGGCTCTACTACCCACCCTTCAACCATCACTGTATCTTAGTGTTAGCTATTAAGCCTTGGCGTTATTTATTTCCCAAGCCTGCACTGTGTGCCAGGTGTTGTACTATGTACTCATAACCTAAAAACGAGTCTGGTGTAGCTCCTGCCTACAGGGATTTCCCAGATTAGGTGGGGAGAAAGACTGGTGAGATGTTACAGATTCTGTGAGAATGAATTCACAGGCTCCATTTGGCAAGACCCCAATTAACAATCAAGTCCTAACTGGGATTCATATACTCCACTAGTTCTTCTTTCAGAGCATAACAGGAAGTAGGAATTTGGGATGAAAAAGTAGGAAGGCAGTATGTCACTTGCATGTGATATCATTTTGTTTGCTAGAATCATGGTGTACTCAGAGGTTAGGCATGCCCAGAAATCTGCATCCAGGTTTGTAAAGAATGTGGGATTTGGGGGGAAGCTTTCTGAGAGCCATTGGCCTGAGATTACATGAATAAACCAATTTTCTAAGAGGATTAATCCAAGGGGCAGGCTTTAAAGAATGGATTGGTGTGGGGGAAAGCAGAAAGGCTACCTAGAAAATTTTTAGAGTCTGGAAGAAAGGTGTGAAGAATCTGAAGGAGGGGCAGAAAAAGTAATGTTACAGATGGGGAGACGTGGGAGAAGCTTACCTGATAGGAGTTGATAACGTACTGGATATTGGGCAGCACCAGAAGTTGAACTTGAAGATTTGGATTAATAGTAACAGCCCTACCAGGAAAAAAAAGTCAGGCTAAAAAGCAGCGTGGGGCAGAATGTTGACCTTGGCAGTGCATTGTTTGAGGTACCTGAGAAAGACACATACAATGTCCACCAAGGAATGTGGATATGTAGGAACTGAAGTGAAAAGTCCTGCCTTTAAGCAGAAGTTTGTGGAACTGTTTGCAATCAGGTGGTAAAATTTTGTTGGTGGGTAAAAACCACCCAAGGAAAGAACTTGGATACAGAAGAGGAGAGGGCCAGTGTCAGAAACTCTAGGAGCGTTCTCATGGAGGGTGGACAATATAGTATAGTACAGTTCAGTAGAAAGCATAGAGGCAGGGGTTGGTGACAGATCAGTTCTGTGACCTTGGGAAGTTTGCTTTATGTCTGATGCTCAATTGTCTTACCTTTAAAATCATGTGATAGTGAGTACTTAACCTTTTGGGAATTCTCTAGAGGATTAAATATGACAACGTATATAAAATACTCCGCGAGGTACTAGGGGTTCATAATAGTAGTGTGTTGGGGCGGGAGTTAGATTTAGTGAACTGTTCAAATTGGTTTTGTCTCATTAATAAGTGCAGACAACCAGATATACTTAACACTGGTTTTTATTTTTGTTTTTTAAAATTATATGTGGGATCAGAAGAATCCTTTAAAAGCTTTCCTATCGGGGCGCCTGGGTGGCTCAGTCGGTTGAGCGTCCGACTTCGGCTCAGGTCATGATCTCACAGCTTGTGAGCTCGAGCCCCGCGTCAGGCTCTGTGCTGACAGCTCAGAGCCTGGAGCCTGCTTCTGCTTCTGTGTCTCCCTCTCTCTCTCTGCCCCTAACTCACTCACATTCTGTCTCTGTCTCTCTCAAAAATAAATAAACATTAAAAAAATTTTTTTAAAAAATAAAAGCTTTCCTATCATGAAGAAAGGTAAGAAAGTTCTAAAAAAGGGCATTTAGATAAATTTAGGTCATTTATAATTTACTTATAATACTAATATTTATCAGATACTATGTATATCAGAAACTCTTCAGCACTTTCTATGCATTGTCTCATTGAATATGCACAAACCTATTATTAAATATTACCCTCGGTTTATAGATGCAGCTGGGAGAGGTAAAATATCTTACCAGTAGATAAGTTAGTGGTGATTATGTGGATAATAATTACTAAGTTGTAATTCATTATTAATCAGGCAGATCTGGTACCTAACCGTATAGACAACGTGCTGCTTTACAGCATCTACCATATTGGCATAGCTACTCGCATGTTGGAATGCCCTGTGTTTACTGGATGATAAATACCTATAATACAGCATTTAAATTGTTACTAACTTTGTCTGCTATGTGTCTAATCTCCTTTTCTGTCCAGAATTTACTTCCTGTGCCTCAAGCCTGCTTTGTATTATCCTGCCTGTGCTCAGGTTCTTTCCTCTAGCTAGAAGTCCTCTCCCTTCCACACTGGCCGTTTCCTCTTACAGAAACGTTTCCCAGCCACCACTGCCAAACAAGTAACGTCTTGAAGAGAGAGCCTGTGAGCATCTCTCCACTTTGATCTGATTTGGTGTTGGTCTCCAGTTTTCTCGTCTCCCTTTTTTGTCCTCACTGTATTTTCTCAAAGCATATTTATGGTTGGCTTCTTGACTGTTCTCTCTGATGATTCATCCTGCTTATTTAGTTGGAATATGAGACTCTGGACCTTCTAACCAAACTCTCCTGTTTTAGGGAAGAAGCTTAACTTCATAACTCCTATAACCATAGCCAGGAGAAGATGACACAAGGAGTACTGAGGGGTGGGAACTGCCTTCCTTTGTCCCTTTGCATGCATTGCTGGATGGTTTAGTTGCCTTGTGAAGCTGCTTCTCAGAGAGAAACCCTGCCACCTCCTGGTTGGTGCTAAGAAAGCAGCATTTATTTTAAAAAAAAATTTTTTTTTCAACGTTTTTATTTATTTTTGGGACAGAGAGAGACAGAGCATGAACGGGGGAGGGGCAGAGAGAGAGGGAGACACAGAATCGGAAACAGGCTCCAGGCTCTGAGCCATCAGCCCAGAGCCTGACGCGGGGCTCGAACTCACGGACCGCAAGATCGTGACCTGGCTGAAGTCGGATGCTTAACCTGGGTGCCACCCAGGCGCCCCAAGAAAGCAGCATTTAAATTGCAGTTGCCTTTGGAATGTTTTTGGTTGACGGAACTGTTACATGGAACTGTGGTGTTAGCCATATAATTTTATGCATTTGTCAAAATGTAGAAATATACATCACTAAAGAAGTGAATTTTATTGTGTATAAATTTGTTTAAAAGCAACAAGTTTATGGGGGGAAAGATAGAATGTACACTGTGATGAGTGAGTCTAACTGGTATAACAGATAAATCACATGGGGAAATGGGGAAGGAAATGGGGAAGAAAGGAGCTGACCTTGGAAAATAGTGTTTCGACTCTATACCATAAGGCTGAAGACAAAAAGAATTGTATACAAACAAAGCTCTCTAGTTTATAAATTTGTTTCTTTCAAGGTTATGGGTTAGGAAGTCTGTCACTACTTTATTTGTATACTGGAGTTGAACAAGCAGGTAAATATATCGTTGATAATGAGAGTCCATTTTCTCACATCAGAGGAAGAAGTTATAAATTGGGAAAGAGGAAGGCAAGAATGAAGCACCAATCTGGTGCAAGATTGGAAGTATCAATATGAACTCATGTTCAGAAAAAATTTTTAGAAGAACCAGATGTTGGTCTCCAAATATCAATAAAAGGAACCAGACTCTTTGAAGGAATGGGTTATTCTAGGGCTGTGGCAGGGAAAATATAAGACGAGCCTGGAGCATCGGGGGTGCCAGAAAGTTAGAATATGCTATCTATCTATCTATCTATCTATCTACCTACCTACCTACCTACCTATCTATTTTAATGTTTTTATTTCTGAAGGGGAGAGAGAGAGAGCATGAACAGGGGAGGAGCAGAGAGAGAGGGAGACACAGAATCTGAAGCAGGCTCCAGGCTCTGAGCTGTCAGCATAGAGCCCAACGTGGGGCTCGAACTCACGGACCGTGAGATCATGACCTGAGCCTAAGTCAGATCCTTGACCAACTGAGCCACCCAGGCACGCCAGAATGTGCTATATTTTAAAAAGGAAGGGGCAAGGAGGGAGCATTATCAAAAGGTCACAGAAGCTAACCTGAAAGCACTTCCAATAGCCAAAGTTAGAACAGCTTGAGCAACAAAATAACTATACATTAGTTTATAACTCAAAGAATAAAATATCCATGAGTTCATACTGATAAAACTAACTGAATACAGGAGTGACCATTCTTTCTTATAGAAGAATTCTAATTAATAAATGTAGAAGGCATGAAGGAAATAGAAGATCACCATTAAAACACAACAGTAGGGGCGCGTGGGTGGCTCAGTGGGTTGACCGTCTGACTTCGGCTCAGGTCATGATCTCACGGTCTGTGAGTTCAAGCCCCATGTCAGGCTCTGTGCTGGCAGCTCAGAGCCTGGAGCCTGCTTCTGATTCTGTGTCTCCCTCTCTCTCTGCCCCTCCCCCACTCATGCTCTGTCTCAGAAATAAACAAACATTAAAAAAAATTTTTTTTAAACACAACAGTAATCATTGCTGCAGGCAGGATCCATTTATGGATGCTAAAATAGAGAGCATAGTTTTAAATAGAAACAGAGTATTTGCATAGCCCCAGAATATTTAGTAATTACAAAGGGGAAAGTAATAAGTTTCAGTAGAGAATTCTGACAGATACCATTTTAGCCAAGCAAGGTCAGTATCACCAGTATATTTACACATATACCCCCCTGATATTCTACAGTAGGGGCACAGATACACATATATACACCCAGGGATGGATCATTCCCAATCTACTTATGGGAAAACAGGGCAACCCAAATTGAAAGACATTCTTCAAAATACCTGACATACAGAATACTCTCCAAAGTATCATTGTCACAAAAGACAAGGCAAGACTAAGAATGATTGGAGGAAACTACGGAGACATGACAACTGTATGCAGTATGGGATCCTAGATTGGATTCTGGAACAGAAGGGAACATCAGTGGGGAAATCTGAATAAAGTTTATGTTTTGGTCAATCATACTATGCCAAAGTTAATTTCTTAGTTTTGATGAATAGTCTGTGGTTTGTAAGATGTTAACAGACAGGGAAGCTGGGTATAGAGTATATGGGGTTTCTATGTACTAGTTTTTTTGCAACTCTTTTGTAAGTCTAAACTTACTTCAAAATTTGAAAACTTAAGTGTTCAAAAACACTCAACCGCCAAGTATGTGCCAGCCCTCTCTTGTCCCCTGTCTCTAAACATAGATATCTCTTCATATATGGAATTTGACTGGTCAGGAAATTAATTAGCAAAGCAGTGAGGGAAATTTAAATAAGGATAGTGAGTGGAGGCTGGGCCCCATCTGTCCCTCTTCACTACCCAGCCCATTACCTCCTCACCCATCTTGCAGCCTTCAGGATAAATTCTGGCTTTTCAGAGTGATTTTCAAAGCCCCTCTGACTCTAGCATCAGCCACTTCCTCCCTTCCCTTCTCCCTCTGCTGCTCCCCACACAGTTCGCATTCCATCCTAGTTCTCCAAAAACTCAATGATGGTTCATGTTTGGAGGACTTCGCACATGTAGTTTCATTGTCCCTAGAATGGTTTATCCCCATCTCCTCACCTGGTTATATATACTTTTCTTTGGAGGCTAAGCTTTTGTTTGTAACATCCTCTAAGCAGCTCTCTCTGATACCACCTCTCACCGGAAAGATGACCCTTCTTGACTTCCACAGTCCCTTTTGCCCTCTGCCGTAGCCCCGATCATCTTGTGCTATCTTTGTCTCTTAACTTCTCTGTTCCCACCATTTAGACAGTGTGCCCCTTAAGGGCCATGGCCAAGTGCCGCTTTCCTTGTGTCCTTCAGCAGATTTCCCAGTTAGGTAAGATGCTTTCTGGTTTGGTGGATTTACTCTGGTAGGGGGACCAGGACACAAAACAGGATGGGGGAAATATTGTTAGTCTCATCGGAGGAAAGAGGAAGTTACACTGAGCCTTACGAGAAAATTTATGTCAGTTAAGAATCATGAAAAAAAATTATGTGAGAAAATTTAGAATTCCTTAACTTTGTTGTCTCATAACTTATTAGTTAACTGGTTAAAAAGTAAAAAGGTTAAGGAAAACTTGGAGAAGGTGATGTGGGTAGAATGGCATTGTGAGAATAATCCTGTGGCATTGCCATACTGCTTTATCGGGATAAAAATGGAGCGCTGAGAAATCTCAAGGAAAGAATAATTGAGCAGAATCTTGAAGGCATAGAAGTTCAAGCTCCTTATAAAATTAAACAGCTATTCTTTGTTTATGATTTTATTTATTTATGATTTTATTTTTAAGTAATCACACATAACATGGGATTTGAACTTGCAACCCCAGGATCAAGAGTTGCATGCTCCACTGACTGAGCCAGCCAGGAGCCCCTTAAGAGCTTTTTAAAAACCACTCCCCTCTTCCTTCTCTTCAAGAAGGAGAAAGAGAGAGGGAAGGGAAGGGGAAGAGAGAAAGAGAAAGAAAGGAAGGAAGGAGGCTGGGAGAGGAAGAGGGAGCAGAGGAGAGGGAGAGAGAGAAAGTGTGTGTGTTTGTATGTATTTTCTTAACTCTTTGGGAGGAAGTTACAGACATCATTCTTCTTTGTTTCTAACATGACCACAGTACTGTTATCAAAACCAGGAAGGACGTCTGGGTGGCTCAGTCGGTTGAGCATCCAACTCTTAATTTTGGCTCAGGTCATGATCCCAGGGTCGTGGGATTAAGCCCCATGTAGGGCTCCTTGCTGAGCATGGAGCCTACTTAAGATTGTTTCTCTGCCTCTGAACTCACTCACGCTCTCTCTCTAAAAATAATAATTTTAAAAGAATAATAAAAAATTTTAATATGGCATAATACTATTATCTGATTAGCAAATCTTATTCAAATTTCACCACTTATTTCAGTGTCCCTTATAGCAAGGCGTTTTTTGTAATATAGGAGCCAATCCAGGATCGTGTATTACATTTAGCTTTTATGTCTCTTCAGTCTCCTTTACTTATTTATTTTTTTAATGTTTATTTATTTTTGAGAGAGTGGGGGGGGGAGGGGCAGAGAGAGAGAGAAACACAGAATCCGAAGCAGGCTCCAGGCTCTGAGCTGTCGACACCGAGCCCAATACAGGGCTTGAACTCATGGACTGCAAGATCATGACCTGAGCCGAAGTCAGATGCTTAACTGACTGAGCCACCCACGCACCCTCTTCAGTCTCCTTTAATCTGAAAGGGTTCCTCAGTCTTATTTTGTCTTGAATAACATTGCCAATTTTGAAGAAAACAAGTAGAATATTCCTCAACTTGGGTTTATCAGTTTCCTCACGATTATGTTCAGGTCATGCATTTTTGGCAAGAATGCCACAAAAGCGATGATGTGTCCTTTTCGTATTGGTCATGTTAACCTGAATCACTTGGTTGAGGTGGTGTCACTTGGGTAAGGTGATGCTGCTAGATTTTCCCACCAGAAAGTTATTTTCTGAGTAGAGGCAACAATATGTAAAGAGGGAAAGCTGTGTAAAGCAGCATGGTATGTTCAAGGACTAACAAATAGTTCTCTGTAGTTACGGTGTAAATTTTGTGACAAGAGATGAAGATGGGGAACCCCAGAGGAACCAGATCATAGGAGTGCCTTAAATGCCAAGCTGGCAAGCTGGGATTTAGCTCATAGACCAAAGGGAGCCACCAGTGGGTTTTGATGTAGTTAACTTTGTGTCTTACTCGCCTTTCTGCTTCTGGGTTTGGGTTGGCTGCCCAGGCCTAAGTGAAGAATGGTAAGTATGTGAGTTCCAGAACAGAAAAAGGCTTTGTGCTTCTTTTGAGCAGAGGTAGGAGAACAATAGCTGCTGCCATTCTTGGGCTTGGGACAAGAAGTGGAGCAAAATCCATTCCTATTATCTTATATCTGGAAGCCCTTTGTTTTTATTTTTTTAAATCAGTATCAGTTCACCACAAGAAAGATTCTCAGCCCTGTTGAGAAACTTGCTCTTAGCTCAGTGTAACATCAAGGAGCAAGCACAGCTTTAGAATCAGAAGACCTAAACTGAAGTCTCAGCTCTGTCAGTTCTTCCCTGAGTAGCCTTGAACAAGTCCCTTTTCCTCTGTGAGCTTCAGGTGTTTTCATCTCTAAACTACGTAGGATTGGGGCGCCTGGGTGGCTCAGTTGGTTAAGTGTCCAACTTCGGCTCAGGTCATGATCTCACGGTTCGTGGGTTCGAGCCCCGCTTCAGGCTCTGTGCTGACAGCTCAGAGCCTGGAGCCTGCTTCAGATTCTGTGTCTTCCTCTCTCTCTGCCCCTCTCCCACTCTCTCTCTGTCTCAAAAATAAACATTAAAAAAAATTTTTTTTCAAACTACTAAGATAGTAATAATGGGCACCTTCCAAGGTTGTTGTGAGGATCAAATGTGATACCATATATGTGGGTACATTAGAAGCTTTAAAATATGATCCAAGTTCTTGTTTTAAAAGAGGCACTGTGACGCATCCTATTATTTCACACACTTCAGGTAGTTTCATGCCATCTTGACGAATTTTACCATCTTTGATCAAACCAGTATTAATGTTTATATTCTTCTTTAAATCAAATTTTTTTATTTGTATTTTTTATATATTATTTTGAGAGAGCAAGAGAGCGAGTCAGCATGAACAGGGGAGGGGCAGAGAGAAAGAGGGAGAGATAGGATCCCAAGCAGTCTCTGTGATGTCAGTGCAGAGCCTGATACGGGGCTCGATCTCACAAATCATGAGATCATGACCTGAGCTGAAATCAAGAGTTGGACACTTAACTGACTGAGCCACCCCAGTGCCCCAAATCAAAAAATTTTTTAAAATCAAAGTTAATTTTCCAAGGGAATTTTTATCATCTCAGTGAATGGAAAATCAGTATTTTTTTAGTGCCTATTAGGATACATGTATAATTGAGAGTTTATCTATGCACCACCTAAAATTTTGTTTCTCCCAGTGGTATGCAGGTACAATGGGAAAAACTAGTTGTGGAAAGAAATTTGGGCTTAGTCTAATAGTTTGGGTGCCAACCTTAATTCTTCTGCTGTCTAGTTTCTGTTGCCATAAGCAAAATACTTCATTTTTCTGAACCTTAGATTCATCTGTTCAGTGGGAGCAATACTAGTACTTTCCTCATGGGTTGTTTTACCCAGGATAGTACCTAAAACACAGTAGATGTCCATCATGTGTGAGTTTCCTTAGTCCAGGTGGGGTTGAGGGACAACATAAGCTTTTAAGTATCAGAACAAAATATTGGTGAGATGTAAATCTTTAAGATTTGTGGCCCTCTAAACGAAAAGAAAAACATATTGAGTTCCTTCCTCACCTACAAGACAACTAAAATGTGTTTGGTACTGGATCTGCCAATGATCTTTATTATGTGAGCTGAAGCAAAGACATGGAGAACTCAGTATTGGAAATAGAAGTGTGTGAACACTGTCACTGACCCTGGAACAGCAGAAAAGGAATTTTAAGGAATTTTAGAACTTGAAATTAGGTTGAAAGATTGCTCCCAGACAAAAACTAGTATGCATCTGGCTCTAATACAGGCTGCGTATGTTTCCCACTCCAAATTCACAGCAGCCTTGTAAAGCAGACTATGTTGCCTCCATTTTCCTGATGAAGATGTTAAGGCTCCAGCAAAGCTGAGAATGGAACCTTGGTGTTTTAGCTCCTGTGTTTGTAGAAAAGAGGCTGGATAGAGGGAAGGATTAGTTACTAAGTACCTACTTTATGTGCCAGGCCTTATGCTTGATATTTTAGTTATGTTATTTTATATGTAATCCCCACAATACCCAGTATGATTGGTTCCAGTAACCCCTGTATTCTTTAGTAGACTGAGGTTCAGAGAGGTGAAGAAACTTGTGTGTAATTACATAGACCAGGCAAAAACAGGATTTAGACCCAAGTTTGTCTAATTCTGAACTGTGTAATTTTTTAAGGATACCGAGAATGATATCTGCTTTAAGGAAAATGAACTGAGTGTTGGGCTTGGAACCCTCAATCCTGCCCCAAGGACTTTCTAGATTCTTAATATTATTTTTTTTGAAAGCAGGTATATTATTTTATACACACACACAGACACACAGACACACACACACACACACACACAGAGCAAAGCTTACTCACACATGATGCTGTTAGCTTATCTTCTGTTGTTAACATGGCCTCCTCCAAGCCAACCTTCACAGTGGCCATTGTAAAGATTTTTTGAAAATGCCGACCTGACCACATCCATCCTCTGCATTCCATCTCATCCTTGGCTTCCTCTGCTAAAGTCCATATTCCTACCCTGCCGTTAAAGGCTATCGGTGATTGGGCCCCACTTGGCCTCTCCAACCTCCAACTTCATCTCTTACTACTCTACTCACATGCACACTCAAACACAAGCTTTAGCCAGGATGAACCACTTGGAAATTACCAGAAAGAATACTCCATACTTACTTTCAACTTGAAGCTTTTCTGTGTACTGTTCACTCACCCTTTTACTGCTTGCGTAAATCCTATTCATCCTTTAAGACTCAGTTCAGAAGTCATCTTTGCCAGAAAGTTTTGCCAGATACCATAGTGTTTCTATAATTGTAGATCAGAAGTTTCTCTTCTGTGCCCCCATATTAAGTGCTCCATAAACAGTAATGGCAATAGTATTAGTAGCTATTATGCCTAATAACACTGGTACTATTTAAAGGGTGCTTTTTATTGCTAAATAACTTCTTCCTTTTGTGGAATCACCTGAATAAGAAACAATTGCAATGGGAACTCTACTGGCTGCTTTTATAGGGAGAAACCAATCAGATCAAAATTTTGATTAATTAAAAAAAAACAAAAAACAAAGAACCTTTTCTCATCCTACACATTAGACTGCAACTTAGCCTGAAAATAAAACAAAATATCTAAAAATGGAAATGTTCTCAGGGTGCCTGAGTGGCTTAGTTAGTTTAAGCATCTCACTCTTTGATTTCAGCTCAGATCAGGATCTCATGGTTTGTGGGATCGTCGAGCCCTGCATTGGGCTCTGCACTGACAGAGCAGAGCCTACTTGAGATTCTCTCTCCCCCTTTCTCTGCTTCTCTCTCTCTCTCTTTCAAAATAAATAAATAATTTTTTTAAATAGAAATATTTTTTCTATCCCTCTCTTTAAATTTACTGAAGCCTTCAGATGCATCATCCTGGTGGGATATTTGTAACTGGGGGACTATTAATAAGGCTGTCATCTTTGTTGAAATATTAAACGTATGCATTGTGTACAGTGTGTGTCCATTGCCTTGGGGGTCCAAAAGTATCTGTTGCCTATGAGGTAGCCTAGAATAATGAAAAGAGTATATATACTTTCGGTCTAGAAAGACCTGTTTTTTAATCTTGATTTCACCAATTATTACTTTGTGCTTTGGGCTACATAAGTTCTCTTTTTAAAGTGCCTAGACTTGTGTGGGTATGCTTTGACTGTCTTGGCTTATGTTTCCTTCCAGCAATCAGAGAAGATGGCATGCCCGGAGGCCGGAATAAGAGCATTGGGCCGGTCCAGGTGAGTTCTAGGCCTCACTCTTTGTTATCCATCCTGGAAACCCAGGGCTCCACATGTTCCCATAGCTACTTATCCTTGATCCTCTCATCTCCTGCTGGGGGAGCCATCTTGTTTTCATTCCTGTAAAACTGCTTTTAGAGCCTGGTATGAAAGTACTTTGAAAATCTTAAATATGTAAGATAATTATTTAAAGCTCTTTTTGTGATTCCCTCAACCCTTCCCAAGGATTTCACAGGAAGTCAACTCAATTCTGGTTTTAAACCATCCAGAGAATTTTTTTATGTCATTAAAACAGTCTGGCAGAAATCAGTAAGATTACTTTGCCTTGTTTGTAGAGTAGGAATGATAATACCCATTTAATCTCACAAATATTATTAAGTACTTAGTTTGTACAGGTCCTCTGTACTGTGAACTCAGTCTAGTGGAAGAGACAGATGTGTAAACAGACATTCAGAGTACAGTGAGTAGTAACAGGGGATACCTAGGGAGTACAGAAAAGAGGGACTTCTTTTCTGTTTGGATTGGAGCCATTGTTGGGGACTAAAGACATTTAGGGAAGGCTTCCTAGAGAAGGGAAAGTTTCAACTGAGTTTTGAAGGAAAAGGAGGAATTAGTTATGTTGGGAAGGAATGGGGAGCCAAATATCTTGTAATACTGCTAGACAGAACAGAATGTAAAAAGACCACAAGATGAATCTTTAAGGAATCACAGGGAGTTTATTCAGTCAGGCTGGAGCACTGGGCACATGTAATGGAGTGGCAGAAGATAAGGCAAATTCCTTGAGTTTGGAATCTGTTCTCTAGAGAGTAGCCTTGAACTCTCTTTGATTATAGTTCCTTAGGTAAAGCCTTTGTAGGACAAGCCTACACCACTTTTTCTTACTTGCCAGCAGAAGAACAACTTTATGAAGGAAGAAAATTGGATCTGTGTATGACCCAATATGCAAATCCCTCAGGACACCAGTGGGCAGGACCATGCCTCAAGGATTATTGGTGTGGACCAAGAGGCAACCACCAAAAGCTTTTAAGGAGAGAGAGAGAATCAGATTTGCATTTTAGAAAGATCGTTCTAATAGTAGAAATGGTTTGTGAGGAGCTGAGTAAGTGCCAGTGAAACTGGGGGCAGAGAAAAAGCAATTCAGAGGGTTTTACAGAAGTCTAGCCAAGAGATATAGATAGTGGTTTTAGGTAGGGCAATGATAGTATAGATTGAAGGGGAGAAAATAGATTCAAGAGATATTTAATAGGTAAAATTGGTAGGATTTATCTAATTGAATATGAGGGAATATGAGAGAAAGACAGGAATTCAGTCATTTTGAGACATACGCTGATGATATATGGAGCATTTCCTGTCACATGAACTCATTATGAGTTCGTGTATGCACTCAATTGGGGTGTGGGTGTATGCTATATTCATTCTGTCTTTTTATTAATCCAATATTTATATTCATGTTATTCAAATCATATCTGTTTCTTGAAAGTCAATTTGATTTATTTTGGCCTATACATAGGTATTCTGTGTGTGTGTGTTAAAAAAACATAACATGAAATTAACAAATTAAGTATACAGTACAGTATTGTTTACTATATGCACATTTTCATCTATATAGAGAGCCTTTTCATCTTATAACTGAAACTTTATACTCACTGAGCAGCAACTCCTTATTTCCCCCTCTCCCCATTCCCTGGCAACCACCATTCTACTTTTGCCTTTCTAGGAGTGTGGCTACTTTTGATACCTCATGGAATCATGCAGTATTTGTTTTTCTGTGACTTCCTTATTTCACTTAGTGTATTGTAGCATATGATAGGATTTCTAAGGCTGAATAATATTCCATTGTAGATATATACCATATTTTGTTAATTCGTTCATCTGTCAGTGGATATTTAAGTTGTTTCCAGCTCTTGGCCTTTGTGAATAATGCAGTGAACATGGAAGTGCAAATCTCTCTTTGAGATCCTGATTTCAGTTCTTTTGGATAAATACCCAGAAGTGGGATTACTGGCTCATATGGTGGTTTTATTTTTAATTTTTGGAAAAACCTTCATACTGTCTTCCATAGTGGCCACAACCATTTTCCATTCCCATCCAGCAGTGCACAAAGGTTCCAATTTTCTGCATCTTCTCTAGTACTTTTTATTTTCTGTTACTGTCATTCTGGACAGGTGTGAGGTTTTAATTTGCACTTGTCTGATTGGTGACATTGAGCATCTTTTCATGTATTTGTTGGCTATGCTGTTTATATGTCTTTGGAGAAGATTTTTTGGGTCTGTTTTTGTCTATTCAAATCTTTTGCTGCCCCCCCCCCCCATTTTTTTTTGGAGAGAGAGAGAGAGTGCATGTGAACATAAGCAGGGGAGGGACAGAGGGAGAGGGAGGGAGGGAGAGGGAGAGAGAGAGAGAGAGAGAGAAAGAGAAAGAGAAAGAAAAAGAGAAAGAAAGGGAGAAAGAGAGAATATCCTAAGCAGGCTCCATGCTCAGTGCAGAGCTCAACATGACAAGAAGCCTTTTCTCTGTTTTCTTTTAAGAGTTTTACAGTTTCAGGTCTTACATTTAAGTCTCTAATCCATTTTAAGTTGATTTTTGTATGTAGTATAAAAGATCAGAATCTACTTTCATCCTTTTGCATATGAATATCTAGTTTCCTTATACCACTTGTTGAAGAGACTATTGTTGTGTAGCCTTGGCAGCTTTGTCAAAGATCTTTTGACTCTACATATGTGGGCTTATTTGGGGGCTCTCTGTTCTGTTCCATTGGTCTATAGTCCTGTCCTTATGCCAGTACCATGCCATACTGTTTTGGTTGCTGTAGCTTTGTAATATGTTTTGAAAACAGGAAGTGTAGGGGCGCCTGGGTGGCGCAGTCGGTTAAGCGTCCGACTTCAGGCAGGTCACGATCTCGCGGTCCGTGAGTTCGAGCCCCGCGTTAGGCTCTGGGCTGATGGCTCAGAGCCTGGAGCCTGTTTCCGATTCTGTGTCTCCTTCTCTCTCTGCTCCTCGCCCGTTCATGCTCTGTCTCTCTCTGTCCCAAAAATAAATAAACGTTGAAAAAAAAAAATTAAAAAAAAAAAACAAACAGGAAGTGTAAAGGCCTCTAGCTTTGTTGGTTTTTGTCAGGTTGTTTTGGCAATTTGTGGTTCTTTGTGTTACCATATGAATTTGGGACTTTTTTTTTCTATTTCTGCAAAAAATGCCATTGGAATTTTGATAAGGATTATACTGAATCTATAGATCACCTTGGATCCTATGGACATTTTAACAATATTGTTTTTTAATCTGTGAACACAGGCCGTCTTTCCATTTATTTATATCTTTAATTTCTTTCAGCGGTATACAAGTCTTTCATCCCTTTAATTATGTTTATTCCTAAATATCTTGTTCTTTTTGATACTATTGTAACTGAGATTGTTTTCTTAATTTCCTTTTCAGATTTATTGTTAGTATATAAAAATGCAACTGATTTTTGTATATTGATTTTTTTTTTATCCTGAAACGTTGCTGAATTCCTTTTTTTTTTTTTAAGTTTGTTTATTTTGAGAGAGAGACAGAACAAGTGGGGAAGGGGCAGAGAGAGAGAGAGAGAGAAAGAGAGACAGAGAGAATCCCAGGCAGGCTCTGCACTGTCAGTACAAAGCCCAGTGCTGGGCTCGAACTTATAAACCGTGAGATCATGACCTGAACCAAAGTCAGATACTTAACTGACTGAGCCATCCAGGTGCTCCTGCTGAATTCTTTTATTAATTCTAAGTTTTCTGTGTGGAATCTTTAGAGTTTTGTATTTACAAGATCATGTCATCTATAAACAGAGGTAATTTACTTCTTTCTGGTTTAGATTTTTTAAAAATTTCTTTTACATGCCTAATTGCAACGGCTAGGACTTCTAATACCGTGTAAGGAGAAATGGCAAAAGTGGGCATTTTTGCTGTAATCCTGATCTTAGGAAAAAAGCTCTTAGTTTTTCATTATTGAGTAATGATAATTAGCTGTGGGCTTTTCATGTGTGGCCTTTATTTGTAGTCATTCTTTTTGTATTTAGATGCAGCAGAAAGTTTATCCACTGGGAATAATTCTTTTTTTTTTTTTTTTTGAATGTTTATTTATTTTGAGAGAGAGTGAGAGCACAAGCAGAGGTGGGGCAGAAAGAGAGAGAGAGAATCCGAAACAGGCTCCGTGCTGTCAGCACAGAGCCAGACATGGGGCTTGATCTTCTAAACCGTGAGATCATGACCTGAGCAGGAATCAAGAGTTGGACGCTTAACCGACTGAGCCACCCAGGCGCCCCGGGAAGAATTCTTAAGAATTTCCTCAATGAAGAACCTTCCTCAGTATTACCCAATGACTTTTGAGTACTCTTCTCCCACCATGCCAGGGCTTTTCAGTCGCTTATGTCTCTAGACCCTATGTTCTCTCTAGAATTGAGGTAGCTGATGCTCAGAGAAACATTCCTATTTCATCTCTCGTTACATTTGACATTTTGCTACTAGGCATATAATTTCCTCTTTTGTCTTTTACTTTTTTAGATGATCTGTTAGGAAGAGAAAGCTGTGATCTCCAAGTGCTTAATTACAAGGGATAGAATTGAGCAACTGTTGTGCACTTGCACCTCATAACTTTATCTTAGATCAACCTCCCAAGTCTGTCTGGCTCAGTTTTGCACCCTGTGAGGGAATCCTGAACTGTGAAGGAGGTGGTGTTATCTTCATTTTACAAGTGAGGGAACTAAGGCTCAGAAAACTTGAGTGACTTGCCCAACAGTGAGCATCCAAGTAGAAAATGACAGATGAGGTCTGAACCTAGACGTAAGCACTGCTGGTGTGTTCCATCCCCTTAATGCATCACTGATGGCCTAGTGTACTATGGGACCCATAGGAAGAGACAGGTACAGTACACCTTTGTCTCCCAGCTGGAACCAGTCTTACTGACTGGTTGTTTTCACCTCGCTCAAGTACTTCCATGCCCTCTAAGCTCTGGTCTTCCTCTCACTGCCATCACTGAGCCTGCTTCAGTCAGGGTGTCACTAAATGTCTTACAGTTTGATGGCACCTTTTGTCTTCACATCTTTTTTTTTTTTTTTTTTAATGTTTATTTATTTTTGAGAGAGAGAGACAGAGACAGAGCACAAGTAGGGGAGGGGCAGATAGAGAGAGAGAGACACAGAACCCGAAGCAGGCGCTAGGCTCTGAGCTGTCAGCACAAAGCCTGGTGTGGGGCTTGAACCCACAGACCATGATGAGATCATGACCTGAGCTGAAGTCGGATGCTTAACTGAGTAAGCCATCCAGGCGCCCCTTCACGTGTCTTATACAATGTGTGATTTCAGTGTTCTAAAGATCCCTAAGTGAAAAGATTTGTTTTGCTACATGTGCTTGAATAAAGACTACCGTACCTCCAACTCAGTACACAATCCAAGTTATTTAAGGCCAGTCACTCAACTTGTGTACCAGTTAAATGTTTCTTGTTTTCCCTCCAAGTCCTGTATGCTGGCTGGCTTCCAGTTCTAAATGCCTCCTGTATTTATGATCAGAGCAGCTCAAGGTTTCCTCACAGGCTGCTGGAACAAAGAGTTATGCAGGTTTGACTCAGATTTCAGAGAAAATTTCCTCCCAGGCTTTCTATAGAAACAAAAAATAAAAATGTATCTGGCCTTTCCTCCTTACTACTCACTCTCATCCCATGCTAAGTTTAGCCAGTTAAGCTTCAACTCTGGGTTAAACACTGTATAGAAGATGTGTTTACTCACTCCCTGTGTGGTATGATAGCTAGAGCCAGGGACTGAATACTTGGATACTTTGGCCTCTTCCTCAAACTCCTCCCCAGACGTGGGCACACAGTGTGATCTTGGGCAAGTCAGTTCACTTGTCTGAGCTAGAGTTTCTTCTCATTTATTTAGTAGGGTTGGGAATGTCTTTCTTACTAAGAAAATCCATGTGGAGTTTTATGGACAGTACTTACTAAGTGAACATTTGTTTATCCAACGTGCATTTTTTGAGCACTTTTTTCTAGGTTCTAATCATAGCCTTAGGTCTAATAGAGGGTATTCTTATGATACATTACCATAAATGCTATAAAAATAATAATGATTATGAAGATATCATTGTCAGCCTTCCATAATTATTGCTATGTGCTAAACCCTTTTCTAAACATGTGATAATGTATTAACTAATTTAATCCTCACAATAACCCCACGAGACAGATATTATTCTCTCCACCACATAGATAAAGGAATTTAAGTTAAAATAGGTAAATGACTTGCCTAAGATTGTACAACTTTTAGAAAGTAGCAGAACTGTGTTGGAACAAAGGTGGTCTGACTCTAGAATTCATACTCTTAACCACTGTGTTATTCTGCCTATCTCAGAATCCATAGAATTGTAAGTGGACAGAAGAAGGACCTAAAATTCTGTCTAGGTAGTGATAGAGGGTTCACAAAGAAGGTAACATTTGAATTGGGTCTTAAAAGGCAAGGAGGAGTTTGTTATTGAAGAGTGGTGTTTCAGGGGTAGGGAAGAATAAACTCAAAGACAAAGAGGAATGATGAAGAACATAGACACTTTGTGGCTTGAGAGGAGGGTAAATGGACAAGAGGAAAATTATGGTGAGCTGTGGTGCTAGGAAGCAAGCAACCGAGCTGTCCTAAGATTAGTGAGAGACAAAAAAAAAAAAAAAAAAAAGATTAGTGAGAGACTGTGGGGTATGGAGGTAGAAGAGGGGGAATCTGGGTTTCTCTCTAGAGAGTTCTAGGAATGTGAGTTTTAAATACATTCTCAGTCCTAAAGAAGGAACGGAGGTTATCCTGGACACCCAGTCTAACATGTGTCAATTCCTTGTCAAAGATATCAGAGGAGGAGATCGAAAGGATCATGTCTGGGCAGGAATTTGAGGAAGAGGCCAATCACTGGAGCAACCATGGTGACAGCGACCACAGTTCCCCTGGGAACAGGGCCTCAGAGAGCAACCAGCCCTCACCGGGCTCCACACTGTCCTCCAGGTGAGCTTCAAGGCAAACCCAGCATCATCTAGGGATCACCCAGAGAGTACACAGACCCACACGGAACCTCTGGGCTGTCTCAGCCATTGTGCTCTTGTTCCCTCAGTCTTTGGGGCAGGGACGGACCAGGATGACACAGAACAGCATTTCACAGCCTACTTTTTGCTGAAGACCTTGAAAATGTCAGCAGTCTCTTTGCAGACTAATAAAGTACTATAGCTGCTGTCTGTGCCCATACATTCTTCACCTAACAAAATAACATTTTAAATGTAGCTCTTTTCTCTCATTTACTTTATCACTGAAATAAAACAAACCACATTGACAATATTGAATTAAGTTCTAATTTCTTTGCCTCAGCAAGAGTGAAGATTTTCACTTTATAAATTTTAAGAAACTGAAAAATTTTAAGCTAGTGATTTAAATTTGCTGTTATCATGGAATACCAATTTGGAGACTCTTTGTTCAAGAATGTTAAGTTAGTTGTTATGTGTACATGTAGCCATCAACTACCAGGGAAGATTTCCTTTTTGCAGAAATCTTTCTTATAGGACAGGGATTGATAAACTTTTTCTCTAAGGCCAGATAATAAATAATTTAGGCTTTGTAGGCTATACAGTCTGGGTCTCAGCTACTCAACTCTACCATTATGGTGCAAGAGCCACCAGACACTACGTGAATGAATGAATGTGGCTGTGTACCATTAGCCTATAGTTTACTAGCCCCTGTTACAGGAAATGCATCTAGGTAAAGCTACAGGATTGTTGTTTTAGGTAGCAGAGTGGTTAGATTTCTTCAGTGGTTAGTGGTTAGATTTTTCCAATGGTCAGTGATTAGATTTCTCCAGGAAAATACCAAGAATCTGCCTGCAGATTTTTATCTGCCTTTTTCTTGGAATTTTACTGTAACTTTTATTCATTCATTTGTTCCTTTTGGTTTCAGTTCTTTCAGTTGTTCCTTTTTTGTTCCTTCTTTTGAATGTTTAGGGGAGTTGTTACCACACGTCAGGTTCCTTGCTAGGTGCTGGATTTGTTTTGTGGCCTGGCAAGGCCCTTAGGCTGGCTGTGCGTTAGTTTTCCTAGTAATAAAAAAATACATACCCCCACACCTTTGTGGACCAGAGTCTGTGAGTATCCATTAAAATCTCTTCAATGTGGCACCTATACAAAGAATTTATTCAACCACTCTTTATTCAGTACCTATTTTGCCAGGTGCTGGGTGTCCAATGATAAGTCACACATACACACATCTGTACAGAGTCCCTATCTGGTAGGGGAGACATGCATGTAACCGTTAATTATGTCCCTGATGAAGACACACTGCATGGCCAAAGAACACCTTAGCCACATTGTGGCTCACTTCCTTTGAGCAGGCAGTACACCTGCCATGGTTCTGCTTGACATGAAACTTTTCTTTCCAGTAGGTCTGTGGAACTAAATGGATTCATGGCATTCAGAGAGCAGTACATGGGGATGTCTGTGCCTCCACACTATCAATACATACCGCACCTTTTTAGCTATTCTGCCCACTCGCCACTTCTGCCCCCACAAGCTCGCAGCCTGGATCCTCAGTCGTACAGTCTGATTCACCAGCTGGTATCAGCGGAGGACCTGGAGCCATTGGGCACGCCCATGTTGATTGAAGATGGGTGAGTGCCCCATTTAGTCCTTGCAACTTCAAAATGATCTCCACCCCACACCCACCTTCATCCCTGGCTACTAATACCCTAGGCTTTGGAATGAGTCAGGGGATAATGAGTAATGACTGAAGCATCAGAGGACAAATCTGTATATATCTTTGAAGGCAGTGGTCCCTTGTTTTTCTCTTGAGCATCTTTTTTCATAGAGTTGGGACTGTTTTATCAATCCTTATGGAATTTGGGATTAAAAGACTTGTTTCTGCTTGGGCCTAGCTAGGTAAGCCAGGCCCTGGGATGGCTCTGAAGTGCTTCTCTGGCTCTGAGTCAGAGATGAAATATACTTCTGGGGATAATCATACATTAAGTTCAGGCTCCGTAACAAGGCACTAACTGGTTGTGGACTATCTGCATCTCTAGCGAACGTACCCATTGGTAGTCTGGTGCCATGTGCTCTGTGTACAAACCTGAGTTGGTGGAAGGAATACTCTTTAAATCCTCTGTCACCTCTACCTGAGTAGATACTAGTTCAGCCTTCAGGCCCACCAATTGCTGCACCCATTCCTTTGGCCTGGGGCACAGGCTGTTTGCTATCAAGCTTAGATCCCTAGGATGTATCTGGAGATCTTTCAAGCTAGTCTCCAATATCAGAGGAGGAAATTCAAAGATTTTCTTATAAGAAGGACACACAAAATCTTTATAAATCTGAGTGTGGGGGTGTGGGGAAGAGTCATGCCCAGGGGCCTTGAGAGAAAGAAAACTGGGACCCTATCTCATCCAGCCCAGAGATGAGAAATGCCCTGCTCCTTCCATACAGCAGTAACTCACAAAGGCTAAGCAACTTTAGTTCCTGAACTCACCACCAGGGGGTGCAATGAGAGCAGGAAAACCTTCTGAACATGTTCTCTCTTTCAGCCGTCTGGCCTCAGGCTCATTTTTGTTGTCAGCCCCTGTATTGGGTGGGTACCAGACCTGACCTAATGGAGCTCTCATTGCCAAAACTAGTGCAAGGGTCACAGAATTTTCTCTCAACATGTGGAACATTTGTGGACACCAACATTAAAAGTCATACTCCCTAATAATTGCACAAATTTCCAAGCCTCCTTTCCTTTCTACAACCTTTTCTCACCAAACCCACCTCCCAGCCCTGAGCTTGCTGCTGGCTCCAGTCCTGCCGCTTTATCATTAGACTCAGTTGAATGAAGTTGGAGACCCATGATCAAGGGCAAGAAGCCCACTGCCAGAGACCCTTTCTACTCTTAGGAGTAGCCTCTACCTGTGCCCTTATCCTCCCTCTCTGGCCACCGGAAGTAATTTTCCACTGTCCCTACCCCCAGGTATGCTGTGACTCAGGCAGAGCTGTTTGCCCTGCTTTGCCGCCTAGCTGATGAGCTGCTCTTTAGGCAGATTGCTTGGATCAAGAAACTGCCTTTCTTCTGCGAGCTCTCAATCAAGGATTACACGTGCCTCCTGAGCTCTACATGGCAAGAATTAATCCTGCTGTCTTCCCTCACTGTTTATAGCAAACAGATCTTTGGGGAGCTGGCTGATGTCACTGCCAAGTATTCACCCTCTGATGAGGAACTACACAGGTAAGGGCTGTTGGCTGGGGAGGAAGTCCCAAGCAACCAAACCATTGTCATTCCTGCAAGGTGGGGATGGAGTGCTCCCCACTGACACTCCAAAGGATAGGAATTAAAGCCACACACAAGGCTGGATTTGAATCCTCACTCTACCACTGACTACCTTTGTGACCATGGTCAAGTCTCTGATCCCCAGGTTCTGAATTTCTAAAATGGGATAATACCAGTACTTCCCCCAACAAGGTAGTTGTGAAAAATAAATAATATTGTGCAGCATGCCTTAACAGAGTTCTAAGCTATTATTATTATTATTATTATTATTATTATTATTATTATTTTAATCACATCTGGATCATTGAGGTAAGAGAATATATCTGGGAAAAACAAAAAAAATCTAAACTCTAAACTTTATCTGTAAGGTGAGGGGGCTCTGAGCTATAGTTTACAATTCAAGAATAAGACCTAGAAGTCACTGCAGTATCTACTGTGTGCCAGGCACCGGGCTTGGCTTTTTTTTTTTTTTTTCCTTAAGTTTATCTATTTATCTTGAGAGAGAGAAAGAGAATGTGAGCAGGGGACGGGTGAAGAGAGAGGGAGAAAGAGAATCCCAAGCAGGCTCCACACTGCCAGTGCAGAGCTCAGTGTGGGGCTCAGTCTCACAAACTCTGAGATCATGACCTGAGCCGATACCAAGAGTTAGTTGCTTAACCCATCTGAGTCACCCAGCTGCCCCTGGGCTTGGTATTTTATATGATTGTCTTCTTTCTTTCTCACAGCCTCCAGCATTATAGGTGTGGTTATGCCCATTTTATAGATAAGAAAACTGAAGTTCAAAGAGACCTGCCCTTGAGTGTTGGGACCAACACTCCAGAGCCTGGATTTGAACCTATGCCTACCTGGTGTCAAAGCTTAGGCTCTGTTACTGTATCTGAGATGCAGTGAGATGGTAACAGCATGGGACTAAGAGACTGAGCCATTCTTTTCAATGTTTTCTGGCATAATGTCTCATCCCAGCTGACCAGGATCCTAATCTCCCTGTCTAGCACAAATCTTTTACTCACTTTGAAGACCTACAGCACATGGTGACAACCCAAAATCAGAACAAATGATCAGTTGATACAGCTTTTCTGGCTTATTAATTTATCCATGTGAAAAATAAAGCTTAAATCACATTGCAATAGACATTGCATTAATTCACCGTTATTGAACAGTTTAAAAAAACGAAGTCATGGGATTCCAGAGCACCAAGAAAGAGAGGAGAAAAGGTACCCCCATCAATGAAAGCTGAAGGAGATGGGGTGCTAGCCCCCACACTTCTCTACACAGGACCAAAGTACATCTTCCCCTGCCATCCAGTTACCATGGCATAAAGACAGGGGGAGTGTTGGGCTGAGAGTAAAGCTCCAAGACTCTCAAGGGCTCTTTGCACAGCTGAGGGAGGGAGGAATCAGGGTGCCAGTACCCTCCTCTGATTTTCTAATATTTCCTTTTCAGTGATGCTTACTGGTTTCAGGGTAATCTGTAAATGACAGAGCTTTGAACCCAGCTGACACTTTGACCTGTAAACAGAGCTATCTGATTTTGCTCATGACCTAACCCCTTGTCTTGAGCCTCTAATTCATTGTTTCTATCAAATTCCTATCTCCTCCTTAACTCTGGGCCAACTAAGTGTTTGAATTGCGGTTAGCAATGCTAATACTGTCAGGGTTTGTAGAGCTGGCCCAATGAGCCTGGCCTCCTTATTTGCTTCGAATCCACCAGTGCAGCCTGGGGCTGTCTACAAAGTCAGCCTATGGGCTCCAGTCTCTATAGAATGATGGGTTTTCCCAGGTCTTCTGCAGGTAGGCAAGGATCATTGGCCATGCAGATCCCTCTGTGGCTTTGAGCTTTATAAGGCACCCCATCCCACTGTATCCAGTCCCTTGGGCCCTAAGAGCAAGGCAGGGGCCAGTAACTGCTAAATTAGTGAGGGAATGTTTATTTCCTAGGAAGCCTCCTTACCAAGGAGAATGTAGAGTTGCACTGTCCAATATAGTAACTGCTAGCCTCGGGTGACTTTTTAAATTTAATTTAATTAAAATTTAATAAAATGCAAAATTCAGTCCTCATTAGCACTAGCCACATTTCCACGTGCTCACTAGCCACATGTGATTAGTGGATCGTGTATTGGACAGTGCAGATACAGAACATCACCATCATCTCAGAAAGTTCTGTTGAACAGTGCTAATTCTAGATGATGTATTGGTGCTGAGCTCTCTAGTGGATTCTAAGGATAAGAAATAGATTTGTTGTCAGGACTTACTACTCCATGTTAAAAGCATATGGAATCCTTCCATGGAAAAATAGGAGTTAAATTTCAACAAGTTAGTTCTGATTCCATGTACTAGGACCCTGTCATGCATGTCAGGGGAGCGGTGTTGGGATCGTAGATGATGCAGACACGGTTTCTGACTCAGGTGAGAGCCCCGTGATTTAGGAGATTGGGAGACAAATAGAAACAGATAACAGTCTATAATCCAGGGGGATACTGGTAGAGATTGAGGGACATATGAGGGACTAGGAAGTAAGTACCTCTACTTGGATAATCAGGTAGTGCTTGCCAGAGGATAAGACATTTGAGTTGCATCTTGAAGTGGGTTTTTATATGTAGATTATAGAGAACAGGAGGAAGGCAGGAGATAAAACAGAGTCCTAGAAGTTAGAGATCTCGGATAGTTGGTTTGTGTACAGAATCGAAAGCAATCCTGTGGATTGTATAGAGAGAATGTATCTGAGAGACAGAAATGAGGGGAGAAATGAGTGGAGAAAAAGGTATAAAAAGGCAGATCATGAAGGTATTCAAATGCCAATCTAAAGAATGTGGATTATATTATGTAACTACTGTTAAGTCCTAGGATGTTTTTAAGTGGAGTAATTACATGGGCAGTTAGCATTTTAGAAAGATCCCTGAGGCTCTAAAGTCAGGATTGATTGGCATGGACAAAGCTAGAGGGTGGTGTCTGTGTAGGAGGTTGTTCCATAATCCAGGTAAAAGAAAACAAGGCCTGGACAAGGCAGCAGTGACTATGGGAATAGGGAGGGCAGCACAAAATTAAGAGATAACAAGGAGGTAAAGTCAGTGGGACTTCAGTGAGTGGAAAGTTGGGTGGGGGTGCTACCAGGCAGGTGAGTGCCAATTCTCTTAGCCAAGATAATGGAGCCTGAGAAGAACAGGCTAAGAGATGAGCCACTCAGAGTTTGATCTGGAGTCTGTTGAGCCTGAGATGCATGGGGAACTGCCCTGGAGGTCAGAGGAAAAGGAAGTGTGAAAAAGCCTGGAATCAGGTACATCAGTGTAAAGCATTCCTTCCTCTGCTGGAAACCCAGGGTGTGGAGTCTGTAATTGGCCATAGCTCTTTTCTACCTTGCCTGCTCCTGCATTACTCCTACTCCCCCAAAATGCCTTTACTTTTTCACAACTCTTAAGTGCAAGTAAGTTCCTGCTGTCATGAAAGGGCTTTTCCCCGATGATACATGACCACCTCCTTTTCTCTTCTCAAATATTGAATCAAATTTATGGTACCCATTTTCCTTAATCAGGCTGTTATCAGACAGTGAGCTGGGTGAATTTGATTTAAAGCAGATTGTAGCACCAGCCAGTGACTGCTCCTGGCCCTAATCAAGACTCCTTCACTCTCAAGAGAAGATGCCTTGCACTAGATGGGCTTTAATGGGCAATTCTATCTCACAAGCACTAGCTCCATTTCTGCCAGATCTGTGAAAAGTTGCCTCCCAGCTTCCCTGCTCAGATCCTAGCTGTAAGGTTCAAGAAACACAATCATTTTGCTGTTACAACAGGAGCAATGATGATGATGCCATTAATAATGATAATAGTTAACAATTATAGACCGTTTATTGTGCCAAATTCCATCTTAAGTGCTATACAAACATTATTTGTTTAGTCCTCACCACCACCCGAAGCAACTGCACTAATATTATCCTTGTTCCACAGAGGAGGAGCATGAGGGTCAGAGAGGTGAAAACTCAAAGCTACAAACCTAGGAAGAGATGAAGTAGACATCACCACCTAGATCTGTTGTGCTCCAAAGCCCAGAATCCTTACCGTTTCCCTCTGCTGAATTATTTAGCCTTCTCAAAACTTCGGCTTTCTGGAATGTGTCCTGGAGTTAGAGTCTTACTCCCATCGTGGAGTGTTTATGTGGGTGCTGAGATGGCAGTTCCTCTAAGGTTGTGGCTGATGACTGCTCCTGGGGGTTAGGTGCATTTAGCTGAATGAAAAGGAGACAACTAGGCCTCTCAGCCCCCTTAATGGGACATAACTTACATAGTGTCAGTTTCAATTGCTGACTGAATGGTCCAGTGGTTTGGGGGATCCTGGCAGGAATGTTTTCTTTGTCCTAGCATGCCTATGTAATGGGAACCTCGAAGAAGAATGGGTGTGTTTGTCCAACTTTCTGGCTTTAAATGCTGATAATGTGCAGACAGGGAATACAGGGGCGTTAGAACTGTGGAGTGGGCAGATGTGGAGGAGGCACGGCTGGAGGAGAAAGCAGGCCCATGGAACAGAGAACAATTTGTTTATCAAGGGGTGGGATGCGGGGTGTGGAGGAAAGCTTTGCAGTCAGGCTGTGGAGACTGAGTGGGGGCTACTGGGCTGGCTGCCAGCCCCCCACCACTGTCAGGGGTCCATGATAGTTGCCTGTCCTAGGAAATTTGGAAAAGAGAGTATGTGCTGTCCCCAGTAGAACGGGCAGATTTGGGACATGTGCTCATGCCAGGCACTTGGGAGCTCCTTTGTATCCCTTGCAGTAAGTTCACCACCGCAGGCTGGGGGTCTGGCTGATAACCACACACCTGCAGGTTCTGCAGTGCCAGAGGGAGCACTTGGGGCAAGCGGTTGCTGATTAAGGGAGAGAACATTATCTTTGTTTGCTACACTGCTCCGCGCCACAGATAGATGCTGGCATTGCCGCTCTGCTTGTGTCCTCCTTTTTGACCTACTGCTTTTCATCCCCACACCACCCCTCCAGGCAGATCCTAGAGGGAATTTGCAGGAAAGACCTTTTTCCTCTCAAGAACAGAAGTAGCCAGCAGAGTACTGTGATGAGGCAGTGATGTGATCTTCACTCTCAGGCCCACTGCCTCCTGCATGTCTCAGCAGCATCGAGGCACTGCAGCATACCCCGCACGTAGCTGAGTTGAGCCCTGGGCTGAGTTGCTGTGGGAACCTGACAGTCAGGGAGTGGACAATGGAGTGCTGAGAAAGCAACAGGCTTGGAATCAGAAAATTTAGGTTTAAACTTTGGCCCCACCCACCACCACTTATCTACCATGTAACTTTTGTGGAAGGCAAGATGCTCTTCTTTTGCTTCCTTATCCCTAACGTGGAGGTGATATCTCATGGTTGTCAGGGGGGTAAAATATAAGAATGCACTAGGGGCACAGTAAATAACCTCTCTGAGCTTTGTTTTCACATGTGAACAGAGAATTATAATACCAATTTGGTGGATTTATTGGGAGTATCCAATGAAATAATGTGTGTCGAATATTTAACAAAGTACCTGGCAAGTAGCAAATGCTCAACAAAGGGTAGAATGGTAGATAAGGTTAGTATAGGAGCTGTTCAGTATAAATTTGTCTATCAGCCAGTTTGGGAAAGTATTAATAAAGTTATAAAAACTGTTGGGCCAGGCACAGAGAGAAATGGAGTCAGCCGTCATTGTTGAGATCAGCTGATGGAAGAAACAAAACCCCAGCTCAGACTAAGGGGGAGCCAGACTTTGAGGCAAAAGGGCCAGGGCTCTAGATTGCAGGTAGCTGCTGCTGTAGCTCCCCCTGGTGCTTGAGAAGGGCAGATGCCTCTGGCTCCAACCAGGGCCAGGCTTTCCCCAGGGAAGAAAAAATGTGCTGCTTGCCCAGGAGGCCAAGTCCTTGCAAGGCCTTCAGAGTCAACGCAGAATGTAGTAGAGCCCAGACAGCAGTAGTACATCCCCAGGTGTTGAGGGGGGCAGACAGCGCCTTCTTGCCTGGCATAGGACTGCAGTACTCAGATCTGAACATGCCACCAGGGAGCAGTCCCAGGGCTGAGCATCTTCTCTCCATGACTGAGCTGCATCTAAGGCCTGTCTGGAACTCTCCTTAGTCCACTCCTGGAAGGGCAGAGGCTGAGCGTGACCCCGACCCCAGCTTTTATAAACACTTGCTTCCCCATTAAGCCTTTTTGCCTTCTTGGTTTGGTGGTGTCCCCACCTCTGGTATGAGGTATTCCCCACTAAGACCCAGAGGATTAGTCCTCTAACCTTGGCTTCCTTTTTCTAAAACTTGGTCTTCCCCCAAGGAGCTTTCTCCTGATCCAAAGAAAGGATCATGGTCCGCATTGAGTCTTACCTGCTATGTAGATGTTGGAAAAACCAAGGCCTTGGGAAGTTAGCCCAGGTTCCAGGTTCTAGCTCTGCCACCAACTGTATGCTTGTGGACCAGTCTCCTCCATTCTTTGAACTTCAGTTTCTCGTCCGTACAGTGGTAATGATAGTCTCACCTAGCCCATAGGGCTAAGAAGATTAAATGAGAAAGTACACATAAAGTGCCCAGCACAGGGACACCTGGGTGGCTCAGATGGTTGAGCGTCCAACTTCGGTTTGTGGGTTTGAGCCTCGCATCAGGCTCTCTGCTGTCAGCACAGAGCCTGCTTCAGATCCTCTGTCTCCCCCTCTCTCTGCCCCTCCCCCACTCACATGCTCTCTCTCAAAAATAAATAAATGTATTTTTTTTTAAAGTGCCCAGCACAGAGACTCGTATGACATGGAGGCTCAGTTAATGTTTCTGTCCCTCCCTAGCTGAAGTCAGGGATGCCAAACATTTTTTTTCACTGTGTGTAACCTCAGCCCTGCTAGAAACAGTGAACCTAAAAAATATAACCGTCAGCTTTTTCTTCATCGTGGCAGAAGCTCACATAGAGTCACCATGGCAGCTGCCATTGACACTGCAGGCTGCATTTCAACAATAGTAGTACCTTAATAATGTCATATTTCTCCACATTTACGTTTCACAGACTGCCTTTGGCCCTTGTTACCCTAAGCAGACAAGTGTTACTATTTTACAGAAGAGGACCTCAAAGGTTAGAGGGGTCAAATGATTTTCCCAAAGTCTTATAGCTTTTATATGTTGGAGCTGGATTTGAACTTAGATTTGATTGACCCCACCTGACCTTGGGAACCTCAGCTTATATGAGCTCTCTTGGCTGCTAGACAAACCATGGAGCTACCTGTCCTTCACAAATGGTTCTGGATTCCATTTCCCCCAAGTTCGGGCTCTTTTCAATCCTGGATTCCCTAAGGAGCTATAGGAGACCTCTGGCTTCCCTTCCTTGACCTCCACTGTCTGTTTCCCAGATTTAGTGATGAAGGGATGGAGGTGATCGAGAGGCTCATCTACCTATATCACAAGTTCCATCAGCTAAAGGTCAGCAATGAAGAGTACGCTTGCATGAAAGCAATTAACTTCTTAAATCAAGGTAAGTAGCTGGGGATGAGGAAAGGGGACTTTGTTGTTGTTGTTGGCCAGAGAGCATTTGCCCTCGTTTCACACACCACCTCCCACCCCTTTACCCTCAGGACTGTCGCACAGAATCTGCCACACCATGTGGGTACCAATCTTAGATAAAGGCCTGCGCTCCCCTCATCCTGCCCCTCTATAGTGCAGAGCATGCTTTGGATTTTTTCTTCAAACCTAAATGCCACAGTCTCTATAACTCATAGAGGAAGGAAAAGGATTCGCTTTGTTTAGTCAGTTTTAATGCATTTAAACACAGACACCAAGGACAGTACATGCGTCATTTAAAATTTGTACCAAGTTTACCAGCAACTGAAGAAGAGCAGGGTGACTGATGAAACTATTGGAGATAAGACCTCTGTGACAGTCTGGCAGTGCTTCTGACGGCCCCTTCAGGGCAGAATGGTGGTGCACAAGAACTCACACAATGCGTATCAAGCATGGCTTTTGTTTAGAGGAGGGCCGAATGTGGTTTATGTGGGGGGTTACCTGCAAAGTGGTGCTTGGTAGCTGCTAGTGACCGGAGTGTAGAGGAGAATTTGTATTCCCTTTTTTCCAAAGTAGTGTATGAGTGCTGTACTCTCACAGTGCAACGGGGCGCTTTTGCTGCCTTGTAACATTGAAAGTGCTCTCTTCCTGTGTTCAGTTTCCTAGTCGAGACTTCCAATACCCTCCTCTTTGCCTACTCCTCCTGCTGCTTCTCCACTATTCATTCATTTGTCTTCTCCACTCATTTATCTGCTGTTCTGTGTGCCTTCCCTAGACCAGGCACTGTGTTGAGCATTAAAGACATTAAATAAAAATAGACCCCAGGTCTCTGGCCTCAAGAAATACACACTTTAAAATGGCACTTGACACATTACTTGAGCCTCAGATGGGAGGGAGATCAGCAGCAACTTCTTGGAGGAGAAATCTGAGTAGGGCCTCAAAGGCTGGGTAAGATATATAGAGAGAGAATATTTATGTTCTCTTATTTATGTATATATAAATGTGTGTGTGTGTGTGTGTGTGTAAACTATATATTCTATAGATAAAAGGGATTGTGTGTATGTGTGTGTGTGTGTACATACATACATGTCCATATATATTATATATACACATATACATTTTTATATAAAGAGAGAAATCTATATAGAAAAAGCTGGAGTGACAGCCCAGGTAGAATAGTGTGAGCAGAAGCACATAGGAGACCATGTGTGAGTATATGCCTAGCATAAACGTGTAGGCTCCGCAAGCTTTCTGATCGGCCTCCAGCAAAGGGCCAGTTTAAAGATACTCTGAAAGATACATTGTGAAAGGTAGATTATTCAGCCAGTTGTTGAACATCCACTGGTGCCTGTTTTGTGTCAAGCACTGTGCTGGGAGCTATGTAGGAGTTGAGGAAGATAGAGCCTAGCACTCAAGTGTTTCAGTCTAGTGATTGTCCTTTATAATTTTTTGCCTTTATCTGATTTCTCTTCCCTTGTCCAGAGTTTTGTTCCTCCATGTCAGAAAGAGAAAAGGTCTCCTGTTGTGACAATGTTTAATAACTTTTAATTGAAAGATGCACATATTGAAGGAGCTGGTGTTCTTTCCCCAATAGAAAACCCCTCCATTTCCTGTGTGTGTGTGTGTGTGTGTGTTTTTTTTTTTAACAGATATCAGGGGTCTGACCAGTGCCTCACAGCTGGAACAACTGAACAAGCGATATTGGTACATTTGCCAGGATTTCACTGAATATAAATACACACATCAGCCGAACCGCTTTCCTGACCTCATGATGTGCTTACCTGAGATTCGCTATATTGCAGGTAACATTCTTAGTGCTGGGCTTCCAAACCTTCCTTGGCTTGTGAAGGGAATGAGACAGGCAGTGTTTTCAAAATGCTTATTCCAGGCCCATCACCAACTGCATAAAAGAGCTTCTACCATTGCCCTCAGAAAAGTTACATTATAATGAGAATTTTGTGTTTTCTTTGTAGGGAAAGAGAGTCTGACATTTCCTTTGTGCCTATGATGTGCAGGGTGCTTTGTGGCCTTTTGTTACTTAATCTCAGAACAAACTGCAAGGCTAGTGATTGGTGATATTATGGTCATTCAGTGGATGGCGAAACAGGTTCAGGGTTTCCCAAATTAACTTCAATTCCTGAGTTATATACTTTAAAAGGGTGGATTTTATGGTATTTGAATTAATTATATCTCAATTTTTTAATTAACTTCATTTTGGAAAATTTCTTACAGATTTTCTGGGATCATTCATTTAAAGTGATACCTTTAAAATAATTCTCAAAAATTATACCTTTGCAAAGGAATTCTTGTTGTTATTGTTGCCTTACTTCATTTGGTAAAGATTCTTGTGTAGAGTAGCCAGTATACACTGAGGGAAAACACAGAAATGTGACCTCTAGACTAAGATTGTTCCTGTCAGATTCAGCAGTGCAATTTTGAAGGAAAAATTTTTCAATCTGATAAAGGAATTTTTGTTTCTACTTTTTGGACCTAGATAGTCTAGCAGATCTGAAATGGACCTAAAATTTTGGAATTTTAGGGGTGCTTTGGTAGTTTATATCTCAGCATTTCCAAATCTTTGTCTTACTGAACAAGATATTAATCAGATGCTCTCTGAAATAAAGAGAGGGCAGTAATTAATACTGAGCTGGATTCTCAACTCTGGCAGCATTTTGAATCACCTGCGAAGCTTTTAAAAAATATCTGTGCTTGGATTGTACCCCAGAAATCCTGATTTAATTGATATGGCATGGGACCTGGGCATGACTCTAAGATACGGTCAGGGAGAAGAACGACGGCCTCAGATATCTACAAAGTATGTTAGCACACTGAATGCTCTGTGAAGTCCTCCAATAAAGAAACCTGTATACCTTTATGAACCCTGAATTTCTCAAATTTACTTGCCCCTGTGATTACCCCCCTCCTTTTCTTTCCAGTACTTTTACTCACCCATTATACTATTCGAAAGAACAGTGCTTTTTGGAATGCTAGTTAGAGAATCTAACAGGAAAAAAAAAAAAAAAAACCAGAATATGTTTCTCATGGTATTTTAGCTCTAAGAGAACATCTAGGAATACCTTTCAGTTTCAGATTCTTCATCTATAGAATAGGGATAAAAAGTTCCAGCTGTCACATGGAAATATTGTGAGCATTAGATAAGGCATTTAAACACCTAGTGCAGAGCAAGTAAATGGTAGCAATGATTATAGCTTGCACCATTACTAGACTCTCTAGGGCACCAGAATGGGTCTGGGTATCAGGATGTTAACACAGTTTGTCTGATACTCCTGGCACTTTTCTTGCTCCAATCACTCAAAAGGGCAATAAACATTCTCTCAGGGTGCCTGGGTAGTTCAGTCAGTTAAGCATCTGACTCTTGGTTTTGGCTCAGGTCATGATCTCACAGTTTGTGAGTTTGAGCCCCGCATCAGGCCCTGTGCTGACGGCAAGGAGCCTGCTTGGGATTCTCTCTCCCTCCCTCTCTGCCCCTCCCCTGCTTGCTCTCTCTCTCTCTCTCTCTCTGTCTCAAAATAAATAAACTTTAAAAAAAAAAAAAAAAAGGCAACATTCTCCCTTTACCAGCCTGAGAGGAAGGAGGCAGCTACACTTTCCCACTGCAGCCACTTGCTAACTCTTCTTTTCCCACCTTGTTACCAGGAAAGATGGTGAATGTACCCCTGGAGCAGCTGCCTCTCCTCTTTAAGGTGGTACTGCATTCCTGCAAGACAAGTGTGGGCAAGGAATGACCTGTTCCCAGCGCCCCACCTCAGGCCAACTGCAACGCCTTGGGTGGGCAGGACAGGCTCCAGAAGAAAGAGCCAGAGAGACCAAGGTGGAGGCTGTGGAGCAGTGTTTCCAGTCGCCTCCATAGCAAGAAGAGTTTTTGTTTGTTTGTCTGTTTTTTTAACCTCATTTTTCTATATATTTATTTCACGACAGAGTTGAATGTATGGCCTTCAACATGATGCACATGCTTTTGTGTAAATGCAGCCGATGCATTTCCTTGCAGTTTACAGAATGTGAAGATGTTTAATGTTATAGTGTTGTCATTGTTTAGAGATAGTTCTTTTGTATTTTGAGGGAGAGGGTGGGATGGGGCTGAGATGAATATTTCCATAATGTTGACAAAGACGACTACCTCAGTGGGAAGGGAGGGATGTGACCATCCCTACTTTTTCCACATGTTCTCAGCAGACTCCTACATTAGTCTGTCAGAGAGCGAACTGCCTTTTTCTAGCTACCGAATTGCCAGGTAAAAGTAAAAGAGCACATCATAAAGGGGCAAAGTGGTGTTGGGAGGTTTACCAAGCAAAGTGGGGAAGACGTTGGGAACAGGACAGGAGATAAGGATTTAGCCATCTCTTTTCTTTGGAAAGCATGACAGTTGAGGGGGAAGGGCACAGTGACCAAATCTAAGTTAGGTGTCCTCCCTCCATACAAGTCCTCAGGGAGAAGGGTTTCTGTTCTCACACCATGCTGTGGGCTCCCCCCGCCCCCACCGTCTGAACCGCCACTGTCAGTTTCTGCCACTGTCAACTTTTCATCCCCACAAGTCCCTGGCAGTAAGTTAATTCTTGGGACTTGTCTACCAGCTCCCTAGGGGTCACAGCTACTTAGTTTCTTTACCTGGATCTACCAAGGTCCACTTTCCTCAGACTCCTGTCTGTCTCTTATAAATTTGGCTTCCTATTGGCCCTTTGAAAAAAAACTGAACAAAATGTCATGCTCTGAATCCTGGTGCCCACTGCTAATTTATTCTCCTTTCACCTTGCTTTCTTCAAAGGGTAGTGGGACAAAGGCCAGACTGCCAGAAGAATAATCTTCCTTTCCCTGTCCCTCCCTTCATCCCATCTCGTCCCACCCTCAGGACTGAATCCCAAACCTGCAGTCTTTCATACGGTGGGAAGGACCATCCCCCCATCTGCTGAACAGAATTTTTGCCTCTTCATTCTACTCCCAAGTTCTCCTAATCTCTCCAAAGTGAGACCAGGTTTCCTTAGAAAGCCCAAGGATCAGAGTGGCCCAGCTGCCTGTTAGACTATCAGTGGCCTGGCTGACCAAGGCCTAGAGGGCTGGAGTCCAAAGCACCTGGAAGGGAAGTGGCAGGGGGTGGGGTGAGGCTTGAAACTACCTCATGTTCCTCAGGGTCCGGCTACCCCCTCTGCAGATATGGCCTGGACCTCTTAGTCTTTCACTACCTGCCCTACCTAGTCCTGGGAAATGTTCCTTACCCTCTTGGCTTTGGCCAGCGGCCATACCATGTCTGTCTTAGAGTTCTTTCAGGTGCTTTTCCTTTCTTTGCCTTACTAGAGCAGTTGTCTCTGCCTATACCCAGGTGCCTCCCACAGCCAGTGCAGCAGACAGACCACTTAACTGGGTGCCTCCCTGGGTGGGCTTGAGGGGCCCACAGCATTTTGTTTTTCCTGTTTAGTCAAAGGTCTTTTGCTCTCTTCCCAACCCGGCCTTGCAAAATTACCCAGTCAGCCACCACATCATGTGCATACCAGGTAGTCCGTGTCAGATTGTAATCTTTTCTTCCCAGTGAAATGTTACGGGTACCGGCAGAATGATGACTTTGTCCCTTGATGGATCTAAAACTCAGAGCATTCATTATTCCTTAATGCCATTTCTCCAGCTGCTCTGAAAAAGAAAAGAGACATGTTCCTCAGGAAAAGCTCCAACCAGAATGTTTTCACTAGTTGATGGGAAGTGTTTTGTGTGTGTATCTGTTTATTTCTAAGTTCACAATATTTTTGTTCCCCTGAATTTTTTTATTTAACCAACTAGATCACATTCTTTGGCTACAGGTCAGACTCCAAGCTGCTTTCCTCAAGGTAGGGGAGGAGACATATATCAGAGTCCCCTTCTCCAAGACTGCTCCTGTGTGCAGTATCTTTCTTTGCTCTAGACCTCCATGTGTCAAACTATTTTTTGAAATTGCTTTTCTCTTAAATTAAGCATTTTACCGGTTGTGTTGGATATCAAAGGAAATTGCTCTCTGACAAGGCAAGAGCATGTCTCTCCAATAACGCAGCATTAAACAGAGCAAGTTGTTAATTTGTGGAGTGGGGAAAAGGTTCTGCAAGTTGCCATTGTACAAATCCATTTTTACAAATGTTTGCAGCAGATTCCACAGAACAAAGAGCCCATTCATTGCCAAGAGCCCTGCAGAATTTCTGAGCCAAGTGGCCGTGTGTTCCAAGCCGGAGCCTGACCTGTGGACAGCCTTTAATGTCTTCTGCACCCAGTCCTTTTATGACGTGGGCTTTTTTTAAACAGGGTAAAGTGAATGTGTTGCATTGCAAACTCAGGTATTAGGCGGAGAAGGTAGGAGTGTAGCTAGCAGCGTGGAGACATTAGGTCAGCCACTAGATGTGTTTGTGAATTTGGTTTGAAGGACACAGAGAAAGGTTGGAGGGGGAGGTTTGGTGTGTTTGTTTTTTTGCCTTTCTTCCCATAATGTTTGGTTAACAAGGTAGCCTTTTTGCTAGTGGAAGAAGAAAAAAGTTGTGCATGTTGTCTCTAATTCCCTTCTCTTCTGTCCTCTCTCTGATCCCCTGCTACCAACAGCGCTCACTTTGAGTGAGAGTTTTTCCACCATAAAATTATAACCCTGAAAGCTGTGGTGAAGCTGTGTGCACTGCATTGAAACACACAGGCTTTTCCTTTCCTTTCCCATTAAGTGTTTTCTCGACCCAAGATAAAAGTTTGGAATCTTGGAACTTCACCTACAACTCATGCTCTCTGGCTCCTTTGTAGAATTTTGGAATTTTTCACGAGGTTCAGTGGTCTCGCCCTTAGTCTGGAGAAACTCCCCAGAACCTGTCTCTAAGCACTCCACCTGGCTCAGAGGACACCCGGCCCCATGTCTGCCCCGTAAGTGAGGTGAGCGAGCCTCCAGGGATAGAAGGCAGCACGCAGGAACCTCCCTGTCCTGTTCTCCAGAACCAGAGGATGCATCAAGGGAATCTCAGGGTCTCTAAGGCATTGCTGACAGTCACCCACCCCACACCGACTTGCTTCTCACTTGCCACCCCATTTCAGGGATGTGAGTACCTGCCATGGCCAATACGTTACCAGGTCCTTAAAACCCTGGGCTCTCTGAGTTAGCTACCTTGTTCTGCTCCCCATTTCCTAACTTTGTTTGTTCTTGATTTCCTGAGGAATGGGACAGATGGAGACAGATGAACAAACACACTGGGCAGCACCTAAGCCATGTCCAAGGTTGGCCGAAGTAAGGGGACCCTGGCCTCTCAGTAGGGCAGGAAGTTGAGCAGTTGTTCCAAGTCTTGAGCTCTGGGCCCCTGGTTTATATGCCTTTTTCCTTGTTGCTTTTTAAAATTTTGCAATTATTTTAAGAAATCCAGGCTTTCAGACCAGCTCTTTTATTAAACTTTTCTTTATTGCTTTTTTAAAACAAAAAACAAAACTAAAACAAAAAACAAAAAAAAAAACAAAAAAAAACACCCACACTATTCTTACTTTCCCCAACTTGATCCATGAGAATCCCCTACACTCCCCTCTGCCTTTGCAGTTAATCATTCCTCCCTTTTTCCTCAGCTTGAAGCATCTATGTCCAGTGTCTGTGAAATGATGTTTTATCTGTGTCTCAGGATGAGAAACGGCAATCATTCCACCAGGTGCTGGAAACTGATTAGCCTCGAGGCAAGGGTTTCTAGGGCCACAGCTCAGGGATGTGTATTTAATTACAGGGTCCCCAGAAACCCCTCTCTTGGCTGCCACAAGCAGCAGCTTCTTTTTTTGGGCTTGAGAGCTAGGCCTGGACTGTTTCCTCAGAAGCAGGAGCCCTAGAGAACATGTGGAGTCTGGGAGCAAGCTGGGGCTTCCTTCTCAGCTAGACCTGGGCTACCTTGAAACTTGAAGACTTCTGGCTGTCCTGCAACATGAGCCACGGTAGCTCTGCCTCGGTATACCAGCTCATAAAAATGCCTGGTCCCTCTGCCCAATCCAGCTCCCGTCTGGCCTCCCTCCTCTGGGCCTGCAGCCCTAAATGAAGCACAGCCTGCTCAAGAATCAATTGCAGGCTCAAGAATCAATTGCAGGCTCAAAGGGAAGCTGTGAGGTAGGCCAGAGTTTGCTCCAAGCCCAAGAAGAAAGTTGTGTTACTGGTGGAGGCTGGTCTTCTAAATCCTGGAGCCAGCCCTGCCAGCCAAAGGATCATTTTTGCCCTTTGGTGACCTTTTTTTTTTTTCTTTCTCTGAAATGTCTTATGATAGGTAAGAATGTTGTTGACTCAAATTTCCATGAAAAAGAAAAAAATAAAACTACCTCTTGAATGACATCCTGATCGATTCCTCCCTGAGGAATCCTGTGGGAAAAGAATACTGCAGCTCCCTCTCTGTTTACATGTTTCTGTCAGGAAAGAAGCCCTGCCTGCCCTGGGGTGTTGGTGTTCTTGTCCGTGTTGCCATCCCAGGCTTGTGATAGGGGCTTGTGGCTGCATTGCAATGTCTGGGCCGCATCTGGGGAGTCCCAGCCACCTGCCCAGCCATGGACTAGCCACCCACCCCCCCTGCAGAGATCACCATTTCCTTCCTGTGATCCAAGGCACAGGGAGCACCACCTCCCACAACCCCACCGTCAGGTGCTGTAGTGGCACACACATCAGTGAACGTGTCCCTCAGCTACCTACCGTTGGCCCACTTCCACCCACAGTCCTGTATAGGAATCGCATAAATGGGATGTCTCTGAGCCCTTGTCCCCAAAGGGCCGGCCAAGGGCTACCCAGGCCCTCTGCTACCTCCCACCCTGCCAGCTGGCAAGGGATGGGCCCTTTTCTGTGAATTGACTACCTGTGGAAATGTGACCAATTAGTGTGAAATGCATGTTTAGCAAATGTTAGGTACTGTATTTGAACCAATAAATGTGAATCCTTCTGCACGTGGCATCTGTCTGTGAAGCCTGTCTGGGGTTCTGGGGAGGGATGGTGGGGTGTCCAGAGGAGCTGGCTGGGGCCTTCCGACCCGTTGCTCCTGCTTGTAGCAGACACCCTCCCCACTCAGTTCCTGTTGCTGAGGGTCTGGCAGAGGGATAACGCAGAGCTGCTTGAATCAATGGCCCCGTACTGAGTAAGGTGTCTGCTCTGAGTGCCAGGCGCTACGCTGGGACTTTTCACAAACCTGAACCTCCTTGAGCTCCAAGGATTATTACTTCTGTTTTATTGAAGTGAGGTGAAGGGACTTATTCAAAGTCATGCAGTCAGAAGGTGGCACAACTAGAGGAACTAAGTCTGGTGGGGGAAGCAAACACAGACCTTTGCAGTACAGTGGGATCCAGTTGTAATGAAGGACATATATGAGGTTGTAAGGGTGCAGAGGAGGGAGTGGCTTGTTCTACTCAGGAAGTGCTTCACAGAGGAGTGTTGAAGGCAGGTCTTGAAGAAAGGCACCGGACAGAAAGGAAGCTAGACCAGGTAGAGGTGAGAGAGATCAACATCTTTGAAGGCCCACCCAGCTTTGAATCAGAAACATGCAATATTTGGGTATAACAAGGGATTGCCGTGGCAGGAATGGTGGCAGATGGAAGGGATTAGCAAGAGTTGAGGCTGGAGAAGCACTTGGGAGCCTTGAATGCCACATTCAGGGGTTTAGGAAGGAAAGCCATCTGCCAAGTCCCTGAAAGACAGCTATATCTCAGTGCAGCAGTCTGCTGGTGGTAGCGTGCCTATTATGACACCACGGTCCAGCCTATTAACATCTGTCTCCCCAGTAAATAGACGAGGTTTTCTAGAGCTGAGAAAGTGGAGGCTCTAAGGGGTCAAGGATTGTGCCCAAAGTCACACAGGAAGTGTCAAGACATGTACCCAGAGATGTCCAACTTGAGAGCCCAACTGTCCTGTAATCCTGCTGTTCATATGATCAGAGAAGTGTCAGAATTGGGGTTGTGGGTTATATGAAGACAGGAAAGATGAAGGTTCCTCAGTTTGAAACCATAGAGGCTGAGGAGAGTCTGATCAAAATCTATTAAGTCCCCATGTGTGAAATGAGGGGAAGCCCAGCTGCCTTCCCACACCTCAGCCTCCTCTGGCACAAAGGACGAGAGAACCCTTGAGGTTTGAAAGAGGTGGTTTTAGAATGAAGGAAACCCTGCAGAACTAATTAGTAGACTTTTCCTTGCTGCACAATAGGAAACAGATAAAACACAGAGGTGCAAGGAAGAGAAGAAACACATTCGCTGAGTGCCTAGTGAGGGCCAGGCACTGTGATGGGGGCTTCACATGCATGATCTCCTGTAATTCCCAGAACAGCTTTATAAGGTGTAGGCTTCAGCCCCATTTTACTCCTAAGCAAATTGAGGCCCAAAGAAAGTAAGCTCTTTGCCTAAGATGACATATGAGTAAGTGGCAGAGTTGGCTTTTGAATCCAGGTCTATCTGATACCAAAGTTACAACAGGCTTCCTCCCTGCTCTGCCTGAGCAGTTCAACAGTGCTGAATATGAATGTCTGGAGTTTGTAACAAAACTCAATAATGGCCTTTGGTTGAACTTCTTGCTATTAACAAAACAAAACCCTATGAAACTAATAAAGGATTAATTTCTGTAAGAGGTGAGTAAATGGACCTAACCAAATTAATCTGAAAAGTGGTGCCATCCCCCAAATAGGTACAGTACTACAGAGACACTGAATCTATGGTTTCTCAGAACACAGACAACCCAACAAGGTGGCTTCCTGGAAAAAGTAGGAGCTCCACTGCCAAAAACCTGGGAAATACTGCACTCAGTCTACCTTCCTCTTAACTGATTCCCAACCTTCGTTGGCATATTAAAGGCTCTGAGAAATCTTACCTGAAGAAAGCTAATTTCTGTTTAGCCCAGGGCCTACCAGAAAAGTATTTAAACATGGAATATTTTTTTCTTCCTGTTAAAATTCTGCTGGGACAGTGTTCCATGGAACAAAATGTAGAACATTGCTCTAAATTTATAAATTGCTATGGAACTAATGCTGAGCTTTTGGTTTCCTTGAGTGCCAGGCAATAATCTGGAAGAATAATAAAGAAACATACATAGAGCAAGGCAAAGCACAGTACTCGGCATTTTATACGCATTACATTACTGATTCCTCAAAGTCACCCTCTGAAGTTGATGCTGTGAAGATCCCATTTTACAGATAAGAAAACCGAGGCCCAAAAAGGGTAAGTAATTTGCCCAAGGTTACGTAACTCCTGTAACCTCAGGAATTAGCATAAGCGAGCACTGAGTGCCTCCTGTTACGTAGGATTTGTGCTGACTTCCTTATCCTAACGCAAACCCTCTGAGGTGAGTAAGATCATCTCTAGGGCCACAGCTCTGGCTTATGTCAGAGTCTGAAGCCAGAAACCACCAAGAAAATGATGGGTGTTGAGATCAGATTGGATGTGGCTACATGGATCCCTCCCTTAGGGATCATTTCCCTCAGTTAGCTTGTGTGACAGGCACCTCAGGGGTCTCACCATCCGAGGTCTAATTCCAGCTCTTCCCCTTACCAGTTGTATGTGGCCTTGACCCAGATTGATACCTCTCACTTTCCTGGCCAGATAAATGGAGATGACGTGCCTGTCTTAGGAGTTAAGGAGGACTCACCGTCCCTGGTTGGAAGCTGTTATGAGGGGAGCCACAACCCCTCACACCCCAATAACAGAAGCCCAGAAGAGCCACAGTCCACCTCTCTGGCTTTGGCTGCCCACCAGGGTTTTAAGTCCACAGTGGTAACCAGCTCTCTGAGATGCTGTGGCAAAAGTGCCCAACCGTCAGACCTAGGGCTCTCGGAGTCTTGTTCCCTTGGCAACAAGTCTCACCATGGAGACCACAGCCCCATCCTTGCCCTCCCAGCAATCTCCCTCTCCACAGACCTTTCCTGTTCAATACCTAGTCCTAGGAGAAGTGTAGGAACTGAGGAAAGCTCCAAGGAGGCCCCTCCTCAGGGTGAGGAGTTTGAGGCACAGCCAGCAGGAGATGCAAAAGGAACTCCCATTCTTGTGTCCACTCTATGCCCAGCAAGGTTCTGAGGAGTCTACATACCGTGTCTTTTAGGTTAAAAGCCCAGCACTTTTACATAGTGGAGACCAAGGCTCAAGGAGACAAAACGGACCAGCCCAAAGTCTCACAGCTGGTCAGTGTTGGAGCTGACACTTGCATCCAGGGTGTCTGACCCAGGACCCCTTGTTTCCTCTGCAACTCCCTACCCACACTGTGAGTCACCACGGCTACGAACTGGGGAGGGTCAGATGGTTGCGTGAATCCCCTCCGCCCTGGTTGTCTCATGAGTAGCAGCCAGCAGCCCTTTGAGGCCTGGGCCGGGCCCTGCGGCAGCAGAGGAACTGCACTATTTTAAGCCAGGGCCAGCAGGCCCCATGTGGGCACAGGGAGGGTGGCCTCGGGCCCTTGGCCAGCTTCCCGGAAGTCACCATGGCCTCCCTCCTCTCCCCTGAACAGCTTTCTGAGGCAGTCACTTCCCAACAAACAGGAAGGAGGCCCTCAGGCCAGGAGACCTCCAGCCCCAGCTTCCTTCTCCTACCCACCCCACCCCCATCTTCTCTACATGGGGGAGCCCACCAGCTAGCTACGTGCCGTTATCTGGACTGACTCTTAGCAGGTGGGTGGCAGGGGGTCTGGACTTCTGCTTGGGCTGCCCCAGTTCACCCATTGTGAGTCTAGGGCCTCCACTTGCCCAGGCCCTTTGCCCCCTTGCCTACAGCCTTATTTCTCATATCCATTCCCATTGAAGCTGGCCACTGTGAGCCAGAGAGCAGAGCAAAGGTATCCCCAGACTGGTCCGACTCCAGGACCCTAGAGAAAGAGAGACTAAGAGACTGAAACAGAAACAAACTGGGACATTGCCAGAGAAAGATTGAGGCAAAAACAGTGATAGACACAGATTAATCATGGCAGAGACAAAATTAGAGAGATGCTCAGAGACAAAAGCCGAGAGAAGCAAAGAGACAGCTGCAAAGGTCTGGGGCCAAGAGGCCAGCAGAATGGCTCTGAGTGGTTTGCTCCCGACCACCCCCCAAGTACAGGCCCTGTCTCAGGGCTGTGGGGGGCCCACCGGCTGCGCGGCTGAAGAGGAATGTGGGGAGCAAGGCTGGGTCACCCCTTGAGGGCCAAGCGTGTGCACTGTGAGATAAACTACTCCAGGAAGGGGGCCCCAGCTGCGGCTGCACGCTCCAGGAGCATGGCGGAGAGGCCCAGGCCCAAGGCTGAAGCCCCAGCCCTGTCAGACACCAAGCCCCTGCACCTCCTCCAGAGGATCTCTGCCAGGCCTCAGATTCTAGAAGGTCCCAGGTTCCTCAGCCGAGCCCTTAAGGGCATGCAGACTAGGTGAGTATCCCATTTGTAGACCTGGAAACCCTGCCAGCCATAGAGCCTCACCTCTCCAGCTCCAGCCGTGGTCCTGGCTCAGGCGAGGGGGTGACCAGGCAGAGCAGGGACTCGTGCAGAGGAGTGCAGTGGAGGGGGCGGCTGTGCACAGGCCGCTGAGTTGTCCCCATGCAGCTTTGTGCACTCATGTGCGCCAGTGTGGGTCTGTGTGCGTTATCCATGTGCTTCCAGACACGTGGGCGTTTGTACACATGTATGCATCCACGTGCTGCCAGGAGTCCTACTCTGCCTCCACTAGCCCCTGCCCTCAGACTAGAGACGTAGCCCCCGGAGGCACCTGGTGTCTCCCACCCCCACCAGGTGGCCCAGTCCAGAGAACCAGGAGAAGAGCAAGCAGGTCTACTGCCGTCCCCCTACCCCCCTCCCCACACCGCAGCTGAGGCTCCCGCTGGCCACGGCCTTGACCTGGCACTACGGACTTCTCTGACATTGGCATCGGATCTGAACATCTGGCAGCAGGCTGATAAGGGGTGCAGCGGAAACAGCCTCCGCTGCTGCCAGCAGCCCCACCCCCTCCTGCCCTGCGAGGGGTCTCCACATCCACACTCCCCCTGCCTCCAGCTCCCGGCCTGGCCCCTCTCTTGTCCCCTTCCCTGCCTCAGTCTCCCTCTCCCCCATTGCCACTTTGTCTCTCTCTCTCTCTCTCTCTCTCTCTCTCTGAATTGCTCTCATTCTTTCCACCTCTCTCCCCTTCCTCTGTCCTGTTCTTTCTTTCTCTCTCTCCCCGTCCCTCTCCCTTTCCCTTTCCCTCTCTCTCTTTCTCTATTTCTCGGTCTGTTATGCTGTCAATGGGTCTCTTTTCTCCTCTTCTGCCTCGTTTCTCTATGGGTTCTTTCTTTGTCTTTCTACACTGTGCCCCAACCCCAGCCTGATGATTCTCTCTCCTCTCCATTTCAGTTTCTAGGTCTCTAGTTTGTTTGTTCCTTGTTCCACCGCCAGGAAATAGGCCTGGCACTTTGGGAAAGTCCCCACTTAGAAGAGAGACCCTGGGCTTTGTTTGCTTGGGGAGGGAGGGAGGGGAGCCTGGGTCAGGACTACACCCCTTCTCCTTCCCCTCTGGGTGGGTCTCATGGCCTGGGACCACCTGGGCTGGAGCTTGAAGCAAAGGACAAATAATAGGCCACCCAGGGGCTCTGGCAGAGCAGAGAGTATTCTCACTCTGCAAGCCCGCTGTGTGGATTCAAATCCTAGTTCCATCACACCCTTGCTTTGTGACTTTGGGAAGACACCTTGTCTCCCTGAACCTGAGTTTCTTCATCTCTCAAATGCTGCTCATGGAAGGTGAGGAGAAAATACTGCTTAGCTCCCAGGATGGTGGAGGCTGACCACAGGTGTGGAATAGAGGGGACCCAGCACATAGGCACTTCCGTGTCAGGGCCTTGCCGTTCCCTGCCAGCCTCACCCAGTAAGGGTGAGGGCAGAGGAGGGGCTGTGCAGAGGAAGGGGATGCCCATAAACATATCCAGGGCAATCAGAGGAGAGGAGCTCCCAGCCTGAGTGGCAGAAAGCTTCTGCTGACTGCCTAGGGACAGGAGGGGGAGACAGCAGAACTCTCCCTCCCACCCCCCACCGGCAGCATGTGGGGCCTGTGGGGCCTTTGGTGCCCTGTAAGTAGTCATTCAACAAATGCTCACAGATGCTTGCTTGCTCTGTGCTGGCTCCTGTGGCCCCAGAGATAAATCAGCCCTGAGCCTTTCCTTGAGGGTTCCCCAGGCCGGGGTGAGTCACCCTATCACAGAAGGGCAAACAGTGTTCAGGATGATGGTGCAATCTCAGACTCAACACAGAAAGGGCCCCTGAGGACTGACCGGCCAGGCCTTCGGCTTGCTGCTTGTTTGTGTTTTGTTAACATTTACTGAGCACACATGACATGCCAGGCAGCCACTGAGCATGTTACATGTATTGTCTCATTTTGTCCCCATTTTATGGAGAGAATGTGAGGCTCAGACAGAGAAGTGATTGGTCCCAGGTCACACAGCTGGGAAATGGCAGAACCCAGATTTAAGCCAGAGTCTCCACCACGAATCCCTCAGCAGTTCTACTCAGGGCCCAGAGGCTCATCAGGAGACTGACAAAGCCAGGCTAGTTCTTTCCATGACACCACAGTGTTGAAAGACCCTGTTTTGTCCTGTTATAAGAAGGCAGTGAAAGTGGACCTCATTTCATGGTCTCCCATCAAACGACGTGCAAAGGACCATGGTTGTTTGTTGTTACATGTATGTGACATGTTGGTGATAATAAGGTGGTTGCTGGGATATTTCTTTCTTAAATTCAGAGGATTGAATGGTATCAATCCAGAAACAAAATCATTACATCGAAATAAGGAGACAATGGGGCGCCCTTGATTTCTGCTCAGGTCATGATCTCATGGTTCGTGAGTTCGAGTCCCATGTCACGCTCTGTGCTGACAGCGCAGAACCTGCTTGGGATTCTCTCTCCCTCTCTCTCTCTTCCCCACCCCTGCTCACTCTCTCCCTCAAAATAAATAAATAAACTTAAAAAAAATGGGGAGACTAGTTAGGTTCGGTCATATGCAAGAGAAGTATATCTTATAAGATGAATTTTTTCGGTGGATGAAGAAGGCATAATTATGAGGTCATGCATGTTGAGAAGTAAGTGATATGTTATGTCATAGGTAGAAATTAGAATTTAAATATAGTAGAATTAGACTATAGTAGTCCCAGGGTGCCTGGGTTGCTTAGCTGGTTAAGCGTCTGACTTAATCTCAGCTCAGGTCTTGATCTCAGGGTCGTGAGTTCAAGCCCTGCATTGGGCTCTGCGCTGGGCATGAAGGGCTATTAAAAAAAAAAAAAAAGAATATAGTAGTCCCCCGTATCTGCAGAGGATACATTCCAAGACCCCCTCCGGATGGCTGAAACCATGGATAGTACTGAACCCTGAATACACTATGCTTTTTCCTATACATACATACCTATGACAGAGTTTAATTTATAACTTAGGCACAGTAACAATAATAATAAAATGGAACAATTTTAATAATATCCTATATATCCTACCTATAATAATAAAAGTTATGTGCATGTGGTCTCTCTCAAAATATCTTGTACCGTACTCCTCCTCCTTGTGAGGTGATAAAGTGCCTGCGTGATGAGAAGTGAGGGGAATGATGGAGGCACTGTGACAAGGCGTTAGGCCACTATGTGTTGACCTTCTAACAACACGTCACAAAGAGGATCATCTACTCCCTGACCCTGGTTGACCACAGGTAGCTGAAACAGTGGAAGGCAAAACCACGGATAAGTGGGGACTACTGTATACTTAATCGGTAGAATCAATTAGTTATGACCGTCAGGAAGATTTTTGTCTTGTATGTACTTTCACAAAGCGAAAGTGTGTTCAGTGGCCCAATGAGGAAGACACACTAGGTTTTAAATAGAGTTGACCTCAGTTATCCAGAAAATCCCTGTTCCTCCCAAGCCAGATAAGTGAGGTGCTGTGTGATTGGCCTCCTTCCTCAGATGAAGGGGTGTGGTGAGGGTTTTCAACAATGATTGCCCCATGGGCACCTGTGCCCTGCCCCAACCCCCAGGACCAATGTCTATGAGGTAAATCCTCCAAGAACTGAGACTTCTTCCCTTTTCTTCCCTTTTATCCAGTGCCCGGCATCTAGTGTGCACTCAGTGAACGTGAGGTGAATGAAGGAATGCACAAAAGAGGGTGTCAGGCAGCAGAAGGGAGCAGAACAGAGCACTTTGGGCCCTATGGGACCAGGACAGTTCAGGACCTGTCTGGACCTGGAGGTTGGACAGGGACATCCCTGGCTGCGTGGGGAGGCCCGGCCTGCTAGACAAAACCCCCTGCCCTCTGCCCTGCCCTATCCTGCCCTATCCTAGCTACCCACTTGGCTCAACCCTGGCCTAGCTAACCACCTGGCCCTGAATACACTAATACAGTCCAGCCTCAGCTTCCCCAGCTAGCAGCCCCCAGCAGATGGTGACATTCAGGAAAGCCAACATGGAACGCACCCGGGAGGTGTTTAGTCAGCTCATCTGATTGCCTTCCATTCCCCTCTTCCTCTCTTCACCTTCCGGAAGAGTAAAAAGATCAAGCCAAAGCAGCAGGGCCACCTGGTCAAGTCATCTATGCCCCTGTCTCCACTCCAGGATGACCTGACTCTACTCCCATGTCTGGGCCAGGCCGGACCCTGCCGGGCCAGGCCCCAGGGAGGTAGCCATTCAAGGGGAGAGAGGCCAGGCTGCAGGCCTGGTGGGGGAGCCGCCCATAAATCAGGCCCCACTCCCACCCAGTCGCTAACAAGCGGGGCTGCCTACCCGCCTACATGGGGTCCCTGCCTCTGGGCTCCCACAGCGGCCTGGAACAGCCAGCTGGCCAAGGCCTCCAGAGTGCCTTGGCCTCCACCCCCACCACGGCCCCCAGATAGATAGGGGTATTTTTTTTTTTTTTTCTTTTAGGAGAAGAAAAAAAAATAGACCTAAATGAAGAGAAACACCAACAAAGAAGGAGAGAGGCCTGCAGAGTCACGTGGGGGCAGAGACCAATTGGGCCTCCGGTGCCCCCCCCCCGCCCAGGGCGGGGAGGAGGAGGACGGACGGACAGGGCCAGCCTACTGTCCGCCTGCCGCCCGCCGTGGCGTGAAGGAGTTCCTGTGTGCCCACGGTCACCGCTGCCCCACCTGGGCTGCCGGAGTCTTCCCTCGGACCCCTGGTGCCCGCTGTCCACCCTCATCCGGCCTGAGAGCTCGCCTTCCGCTCCGTAAGTGAGGGCCTGGGCCCAGGCCTCTAATGGCCAGCCTCCCTCCTCAGTGCCTCCCTGCGGCCTGGGCCGGCCACTGCCTGCTCTGCTGAGTGACTGGTGCCCGCAGCTCTGGGTAGGGAAAGGGCCAGAGATCGCCCCAAACCTGCCCTCCCATCATGCCACCCCCTCTTCTTCCCCGGGCAGCTAATGGGAGGAGCTAGTAGGCCTGTGGGGACAGGCCCTATGGGCGTCTGCGGTGTCCCGCTGTCTACTGGTGGCCGAGCGTTCACAGCGCTGTGTTGGCCCAAGCCTAGCAGTCTGCGAACGTGTCCATGTTCCCTGGGCCTGTCTCTGGGTCTCTGCGTCTCCCTGCCTGTGCATTTGTGTGTCTTTCTGGGTTTGCGTGTCTGTCTCCAACGCACTTCTGTCTGTCAGTCCCTGTTCTGTGGTCCGTCCAGATCAATGTGTGCTTCCCTGGGTAGGTGGGTGAGGGGCTGTGAGTCCCCACATGTTGAGCTGGCACCTGGGGCCGTGAGGGGTGGGTGCAGTGTTGCCTCATTCAACCTCAGGGCTCCCAACCTATGATAGTGTGACCTCTGGGGAGGGGGGGGAGGTGAAGGGAGAGGAGGAGAACCACCTCTGAGCCCAGCTCCCTAGACCACCGGGTCCCCCAGCCCAGACTTGTGCTTACACTGCCTGGGTCTTCTTCAACAATGTCCAGGAGACCCTAGCCTTTCCCCTCCATACCCTCCACTGCCCACTCCTGCTTTCCTCTTTCTGAGGGTCCCTCCCTGATGGAGCTCAGAGCGCCTCCAGCTCCGGCAGCTGCTAGTGTTTCTCAGGGGTCAGATGTGGGGATTCTGCAGCTAAACCCCAGCGGCTCTCCTTCCTCAGCAAGATTCATCCATGGCATCTCACAGAAACCGCAGAACCCCTTCTGTAGGGCCAAACGTTTCCATTTTACATGAGGAGAAACTGAGGCTCAGAGAAGCAAAGGAACCTGGCCAAGTTTGCACCGCAAGTGGGCTGGCTACCCATTCCGTCCTTAATTCCACGGGGTGAAAGACTGAGGAATGGTCTGCGCGGAGCCTCTAGCCGGCGGGACCAAGGTGCCAACTCCAACCCAAGCCAGGTGGTGGGGGCGGCTCAGGTCAGGGTCCCAGACAAAGTCAGTCGAGGCCAAGGGCCAGAGCCTTCAGATCGGTTGCATCCCTGTGGGTACATAATTGTGGTTTCCCGCACCGCCCCCCCCCCCCTTGAAGACCCGGCATTTTGGCCTTGCTGATATCAACACTTTTCTCCGCAAAGGGGGCAGGGGCAACATGTGAGGTGGTGCCTTTCTCTGGTAAATGAGTAATGGGGTAGACTTTCCCCACCCAGAGCAAGTGCTCAGCCTGGTGCAGCCCAGGGACCCCTTTGTCCCCGGGGATGCTGGGCACTCCCTTACCTCCTCCCCCAGCCCAGGTAAAAGGCTCAGAATGGGATGGGGGAGGGGTTCCTCTATTCTCCTAGCTCCCGCGCCCAGGTGGCTTCGGGTCCTCGACAGACCTCGGAAGATTCCCATTTCTGGCAGAGCAAACTGAGGCCCACGGAGGAGAGAGGGCGTGCCGCAGGTCTCCCAGCTGGATACTACTAAACGCTGCCGCAGTGCTAAGGCATGCGTTTTGCCAACACCACTTCGGTTCATCCGCATGCCCACTCTTACGGAAGTCCAGTCGTCATTACCACTTCGCAGATAAGGAAACTGAGGACCAGTGTGTGTGTGTGTGTGTGTGTGTGTGTGTGTGTGTGTGTGTGTGTGTATGTGTATGTGTGTGTGTGTGTGTAGATTTGCCTAAGTCTCCAGTGAGGAAATACGGCATGGCCAGGGCGAGACCGGGTTTCTAGCCTTGAACCCGTGCCTTGGCCACGGACCCCACGTTCGCCCTTACCCACTTCCATGCTGCAAAACGACCAGCGCCCCCAGCGTGGTCCTTGTCACGACTAAGCTGGATTCGCAAACAGAGGCTCGCCTCCTGGGTGGCTCGAGGCTCCCCGGCGCTCAGCACCTGCCCGGATTCCGAGGCGCCCGGGCTGGGAATGGGGGGCCGAGAGGGTGAGGGTAAAGGCGCTAGCCAGGCTAGGTGGCGGGGGAGGGCGCGGGCCGGGCCTCCGCCCCCGGATACCGCACGCGCTGATATAGAGGAGCCGGCCCCTGGCCCCTGCGAGGCGGGTTCGCGCAGCGCGCATTGGCGGCGGAGGGGCCCGGGTCCCAGGTGCGGCCCGGGAGGCGGCGGGGGGCGGGGAGGCAGGGTGGTAGGGGGGGGGCGCCGAGGCCCCGCGCCCCCGCCTCCCCGCCCCCGGCCCGATCGGCCGTCATCGCGGGCAGGCGGCGCTGCGCCCGGGTGCGGCTCATCGCCGGCGGCGGCGCGGCCAGGAGGTGCGGGGCTCGGCGCGGGCGGGACGCGGGGCGCTGCTGCTCGCAGGAGCCGCCAGGTGGGCGCCGGGCGGGCCGCGGCCGCCGTCGCGCCCCTTCTCGCTTCCTGGGCCCCGGCTCCGCGCACTTCCCTCCTTGGGACTTCGACTCTCCGCCCGAGGTCGCCTCCCCGCCTTGGGCTCGGTCCCCCCGGAGCCCGGGAGGTCTCCGCCCGAGGTCTCGCGCCCGGCCTGCGACTCCACGCCCGGCGTCTCGGCCGCGCCCTCCCTCCGCCCGACGTCTCGGCCTCGGCGGCACGGACTGCGCCTCCCGTTGCCGTCGCTGCCGCGGGCTTTGTCTCCCTCCCGGCCCGGGGGCCCCCGGCGGCTCGGCGCTTTGGGGCTCTCAGTCCCGGCGCCGTCGTTCTCCGCCTCTCCCGGCGCGAACCCCTGGCGGGGTCCGACCCTGCGGGGCCACGCCTCGGAGCTCGGGCTCCCGGCTCCGGCCGCGTTCCGCGCGTCTTCCCGTCCCCGGCCCCCTTGCTGGGCGCCTCCGTCTCTCCAGGTTTTCTCTCGGTGTCTCTGTCGCCCCTTTCTGCCTTCTTCTCTCCCTGTTTCTCTTGCCTCTCGGTGTCTCGGGCTGTCTCTCGTCTACCGCTGTGTCTCTGGCTCTGCATCTGCCTTTCCCAGGTTTTCTCTTGGGCCTCTGTCTCTCGGTGTCTTTGATCTCTCTCTCTCTCTCTCTCTCTCTCTCTCTCTCTCTCTCTCTCTCTCTTTCGTTCTCTCTCTAGCTCCCTATCTCTCTGTCTGTCTCGTCTCCCCCTGGTTTTCTCCGCTCGGCATCAGTGTGTCTGTCAGTCTCGGGTTTTCGTTGTCTCTGTCGCCCCAGGGTGCTCGCTCCGTTAGGCAGCGTCGGTCGGTATCTCTCGCTTTCGCTCTGCCCATCTCTCTGTCTCCCTCGGACTCTGTCTCTGCCTCCTTCGTCCCTGTCCGATTCCCCAGGACACTCCGGCCCCACTCTGGCCGGGTTCATTGGTGTCTCCCTCGCGGCCGAGCCCATCTCGTTTTCTCAGAATCGGGGTTTTGTTCTCAGACGAACGAATCCGGATCCAAGCGCACCGAATCCGAGGGTCCCCGATCGGGCGCCACGCAGACCACGCCGGGAGGGCCCCTGGTCTGGGCGGGGGGCGGGGGGGAGGAGGGACGCGGGGCAGGAACGCTGGGACAGGGTCGGTAAAGGCCGAGCAGGGGCCGCCCCGGCCACATCCCACTGCGGGCTGCTCAGGGCGCTCCGATGGGTGGCCTGCCACGAGCGGCCTTGACCCCCGCGCGCTAATGGGGGACAGCGCCGTGGGGGCGCCGGGCCCCCGGCCCCCAGGTCTGCCGCGCTGCGGGTCGCGTCCCGCCCGCGGTGACCCCCTCCTTCCTCCGCAGGCGGACGCCGCGGGCATGGACTATTCCTACGACGAGGACCTGGATGAGCTGTGCCCCGTGTGTGGGGACAAGGTGTCCGGCTACCACTACGGGCTGCTCACATGCGAGAGCTGCAAGGTGAGCAGGCGGCGGGCTGCGGGCCGGCAGGGCTAGCTAGGCGCGCGGACGGCGGGCGAGCCGGTGGGACGCGGCGGGTGGCAGGCCCTGCCGGGCGGTACAGAAGGAACTGGGCCCCGGGGAGGGGACGCGCGGCCTGCCCGCCTCCCGCGCTGACTCCGCTCTCCCCAAGGGCTTCTTCAAGCGCACGGTGCAGAACAACAAGCACTACACGTGCACCGAGAGCCAGAGCTGCAAGATCGACAAGACGCAGCGCAAGCGCTGTCCCTTCTGCCGCTTCCAGAAGTGCCTGACGGTGGGGATGCGCCTGGAAGGTGCGCGCGCCGCGCTGCGGGCCTCCGACCGCTGACCTCGCTGTCTGTGGGTGCGGGTGGTAGGAGCGGTGAGAGGAGGGCACGAGTGGCCTTAAAGTTTCCGGAGCCGGCCGGTGGCCCCTCACTGTGACGCTAGAGCCCGATCTCTGCCGGGGAGGGGTGAGAAGTGGCCGGCTCTGTCTGGCGAGGAGATATAGAGAGGCTCAGGCCCTCTCTGCAGCCTCTGAGAGCCGGGGCAGCACAGGGCAGAGCCCCGCAGAGCTCCTCTTCTGCAAGGAGACCTACAACACCCCCACTGAGCCCCCAACAGCAGCGAGAGCCAAGGTGACCAACACCTTTACCAGAGTTCAAGTCCCAGTGCCTCCACTCACAGGCTGAGTGACACTGGGCAAGTTCCTTAACCTCTCTGAGCTGCAGATACCCCATCTGAAAACTAGAGCTGATAGTAGTATCTTCCTCCTAGAGTCAGTGTGAGGGAATGGTACGGAAAAGCCAGCACGTAGTAAATGCTATTATTGTTGTTATTGTTGTTGTTGTTGTTGTTGTTGTTATTGTTATTACTATTATTATTATCATCGTCATCACTTAGGTTACTATCTGTCCATCATCAGGCTTCACGCAGCCAGCCCACCCAAAAGGTTCACTCAGGCCATTCACTCGGTGGATGAGAGTCCTTCCACCATGTTCTTGGGTGGGCCCTGAGAGGTTGAGGGAAAGGGGAACAATTGGTCCCACAGGACCCAGGCCCATCCTTCCCTTCCCAACCCCTTCCTCCCGGCTCTCAGTCCAGAGGGGAGGAAAAACGTTTCGGCAGGAAGAACTCAAACTTTCTGAGGGTGGACACTCGTAGGCTTCCACCCTGCTGGCCCCAGCCGGGCTGTGCGCCGAGCAGACAGCTGTTGGCTAAAGTTTTTAAACAACGTGGAAGCCCCTAGTGGCCCTGAGAGCCGCTGACCACACGTCCTGCCACCTAGAGGAAGGACTCCTAGATGTGAGGGGGATGTCCCGACGTCCCCAGCTCCAGGTCCTCACTGGTCAGGAGAGCTCATTGCTACAAGTAGCAAAGCCACCCTGACGGAGCCTGAGGGAGCAGAGCTGGGCTGTGCACCCCCGTGGCAGGAAGATTGGCTGAGCGGACCCCCAAGACACCTCCCTTGCTGAGCACCGCCCTCTGCCTCCTACTGTCTCCCTTCTCCCAGGGCCCAGGGTGGGGTCCTGTCTGAGCAGGGGCTGGGGCCACACTGCAGCTGCAGAGATGCACCTGTTGGGGCTGGCTGGTGACACATTCTTGGCCAGACGGAGGGACATCTGGTCAGCCGGGGAGGTCCCTTCTCCCAGCACAGAGCCCTGGCCAGCCCTAAACTCAGCTTCATACTTGAAGGCAGTGGGGGAAGCCAGAGTCATTTTGCAGTAGGGGTTTGCCAGAGACAGGCAGTCAGAGTCCAGGAGCAGCTGGATCCTGGAGACTGGACTGGATGCTGTGAATAAAGCTGACTAGGGTCTCCTTCCTGTTACCTACCATCTCTCGGCTCAGCCTTGTGCTAGGCCCCTGAACCCACCCTTGAGTCGCCAGCAACTCTCCGTTTGAGTCACGTGGTCCGATACCACTCAGAAGGATGCGGGTGGGCAAGAGGCAGGACATCTGGGCCAAGGATAGTGAAGTCTGCCTGGATGAATCTAGGAACACTTCTGGAGGTTGTGGCCCTGGGGGCTGGGTGTTTGGCAGGCATGAGAGAAGGAAAGGGTTTGAGGCAGAAGGAATATCAAAGGCAAGGTGGAAGAAGAAGGAGCTGTGCCAAGCAGAGGAGCAGAGACATGAGGAGGAGTGGAAAGAACATGGGGTCTTGTAAGGGATGACCCAGGAATGGTAAACAGGGCCTTGAATGCTGTGCTAAGGGAGATTGATTTCACCTGTGGGCAGTGGGAGCCATGGAAAGCTATTGAGCAGGGAAGTGACACAGGTCTGTTTGGGAAAGATCTGTGAGTGTGGCATTATGGCAGGAGGCTTGGAGGGCGTGAGTCTGACCCTCTGCTTCTGCCCACAGCTGTGCGTGCTGACCGCATGCGGGGTGGCCGGAACAAGTTTGGGCCCATGTACAAACGGGACCGAGCCCTGAAGCAGCAGAAGAAGGCACAGATTCGAGCCAATGGCTTCAAGCTGGAGACAGGCCCTCCAATGGGGGTGCCCCCCCCACCCCCTCCCCCACCGGACTACATGCTGCCCCCTGGCCTGCATGCACCTGAGCCCAAGGGCCTGGCCTCTGGTCCACCTGCTGGGCCGCTGGGCGACTTTGGGGCCCCAGCACTGCCCATGGCCGTGCCCAGTGCCCACGGGCCACTGGCTGGCTACCTCTATCCCACCTTCCCTGGCCGTGCTATCAAGTCTGAGTACCCAGAACCCTATGCCAGTCCCCCACAGCCTGGGCCACCCTACGGCTACCCAGAGCCCTTCTCCGGAGGGCCTGGTGTGCCTGAGCTCATCCTGCAGCTGCTACAGCTGGAGCCGGACGAGGACCAGGTTCGGGCACGCATTGTGGGCTGCCTGCAGGAGCCGGCCAAGGGCCGCCCTGACCAGCCTGCGGCCTTCAGCCTCCTATGCAGGATGGCTGACCAGACCTTCATCTCCATCGTGGACTGGGCACGCAGGTGCATGGTCTTCAAGGAGCTGGAGGTGAGTCCCTCCTCCTGCCTGGCTCGCCACTGGGGTGTCCTCTTGGCTGCCCTAGTCTCAGTTTCAGTTACCCCTTGGATGGAGCTGTTCTGCCCACTGGCTTTGGGCAGTGTCTGGGCACAGGGAAGCCACACTGGGGACACTGAGGAGTGTTTCTTACCCCTATCCCCCTCTCCTTCATCCCTCCCACCCTCTTTCCTTCTCCTTCTCTGTTTCTTGAGTCTCTATCTCAAGACTCTGCTTCTTTTGTCTCTGCCTCTGTCTCTTTCTGTTGTCTTTCACTCCCTGGTGTGCTATCTCTCTGTATGTCTATTTCTCCAGCCCCTTCAGTCTCTGTTTCTCATCTGGTCGGGTCTCTGTAGGCATTTATCTCTCTTTCTTTGAGACCCTGAGCTCCCCCAAAAGACTAGCTGAATCCTTTGGAAGCTGTCTGTGGCTGTCCCAGCCCGGTGTCTGGAAGAGGAGACAACTGATCCTGGCCTCCCATTTGGAGAGGCCACCAATCCCTATCAGCCTCAAATGTCATAGATGGGGGTCTTTGTATCTCAGAGTTTGGGGTGCTTGTGGATGTTCTTCTTCCCAGCTAAGGTGAAAGGTCTTGCTGTCCCTGCATCTCTTGTGCATGATGGTTGGTCCCACGAGTGGGTGTCTGTGTGTGCAGGGGGAGCTGGGGGGTGCGGATTGCAGGGCCTGTCACCAATCTTCCCAGAGGAGACCACCTTCCTTTTCTGAAAGGCTTTCCTTCCCCTGGTTTGGAGTACCTGCAGCTAAAGTAAGCAAGAAAGCAGCAGGAGAGACTGAGGCCAGCAAGGGGAGAACTTCCCAGTCATCCTGCCTGGTGCTCTGATGGGCCCAAGGCCTGGGAGCTACCCCTCTAGTGCCCTGGCTCCCTGCGATCAGGGTGCCAATATCAGAGGTCCCTCGAGCCCAGCCAAGGCCCAGCCCTCGTTGGCCTGGGGACAGACAGTCTTTAGTCCAGGCCTATTGGTGTTTGCCTTTCCCAGGCCAGCCCCACTGGCTGTTCCGGGGCGGGGTGTAAACAGCAGGGCCTGTTGCCCTCCCTGCTGGGGCCACTGCAGCCTTGAGCAGCATTGTCAGTGCTGACGCCTGGGCTTCCTCCAGGGGCATGTGGCCGGATGGGCCGGGGGCACTGCCTGCCTGGGCTGGGCACAGGGCGGGATAAGATAGGAGGTGGGCACTGTCAGCCCTTGAGGTGTCATGGGACTGGGGGCCTGGGTTACTCCAGGAGTCAAGAGTTGGTGGTGATGATTCCTGCTTCCACTATGGAGGGTCTGGGGATGTGTCATGTATCTGCCACGGGGTGGGACTTCTCACCCTTACCCCCTATCTAGGCCAACCGCATGGATGGGACAAGAGGCAGGGCCTTGAACAATCCCATCTGCCTCTCACTTATGGCTGGAGGCCCTGGTTGGGGATGAGGATCCCAGGACCCTTGGGTCGGTTGCCAGCTTCTCCTCCAGACTTCCCATGAGGCCCCTGTGCAGAGGGGAGGAGGAGCGGAGCATTCCTGGCTTTCCAGAACTCTGGATCCAGGGGCAGGGCACTTCCTCTGGCCGCCTTCCTAGTCTCTTGGGGTTTTTCACACAGGATGGGAAGGGCTTTTGTCCCAGCTTTGCTGAGTGTTTTTTCCTGCTTCTGGCTTCTCTGTGGTCCAAACTTTCCTGCTTCCCCTTCCCAGAATCTCTGAATCGTGCCCAGGAATATGAACCATGGTCACCATCCTCTGTAAAGGAGCCTTGCAAATAAGTACCAGCCCAGCCCATGAAAGGGCCTCTCATCAGCCATGTGGAACTTCTTTCCTACTGGTCCAGTGAGCCCTGGCTGGTGTCTGTTTGCAAAGCCAGAGGTGGGGAAGCAGAAAAGTGGGAGTGGTGCTGAATGACCCTGGACTCCCTTTTGGGTGACCATCTCCCTACCTCCAGGCAGCATACATCTTAGGAAACAGACTCTCTAGCTCTGAGAGTGGGGCACTTGGGCTGGGCACAGGGGACATTGAAATGAACTGGACCCAGGAGGCCTCCAGGCTATTGGAAGAGACAGACACACACACACAGCTGATGCCCACACAGGCTGCCAAGGGCTCTGAGAACGATGCAGAGGGGACGGTGGGGCCCAGGAGGAGGGAAAACTGACTCTGTCTAAGGAAATCAGAGGTTTCTTTGATCTCTGCCTTTCCAGGAAGCAGTTCGAGAAGGTGGAGGACATTCCAGGAAGGGGGAATAGCATAGAGTAAGGCCTAGGAATGTGAAAAGGTGTCATGTGGTAGGGGATTTCAGGTGGCCCTCTGTGTCCGGAGAGGTTGGCAGGGTCAGAAGCAGAGCTTGGACCAGAAGTGGGTCCTCTGGCAGTAGGTGACAGACAGCCTGCCAGAGCTGGTGGGGCCCCACATCCTGGGTCAGAGAGGGCTCCTACCACAGAGCCGGAGCTCTCCCTAGAGGCCACTCACCCCTCTATGGTGCTGATATCATCTCGCTGCCCAGGGGAAGGCCTGGGGTCTTTGCTGAGCTGTAGGGATGCTGTGGGCGCTGATGCCCTCTTGGAGTTCTCCTCATCCCTCCTCTTTCCCAGCTTAGATGTCCCTCGGTCTCTATTTTTCCACCTCACACAATTGTGGAGTGTTAGATCTGACAGTGGCACCGAAGTTAGTAACAAAGACCAGAATCAGAGAAGCCTGTGTTCAAGTTCCAGCTCTGTCAGCCCTGCCACTTACCACAGGTGTGACTTTGGGCAGGTGACTACTACTCTGGGCCTCGGTTTCCTTATCTATAAAATAAGGGGAGTTGAAATATCATCTTCCGCATGGGGTGGTGGTTGTAAGGATTCAGTGACCCAGGACAGGTAAAGATTTCCCACAGGGTACGGCACACGGGTTAGCAGGAAGAGGAGCTCCCGTCTGTCCCCTCGGCTGCTGCCCCGTGTAATCTATACTCTCAGGAGGCGCACAGGCCCGGCCAGGAGGCATGAGAAGGGATAGACTGCACCCAAGCTCCTCTGAGCACTAGTGTTCCTCTGGGAGCAGACGGGGTCTGCCTTGCCCTGGGCTTATGAAGCACCTTTGTATGATGCAGGGTAGCAGAAACACCTGTACCCGCTGCCTGGTGGAGGGCAGGGTGTAGGTCCGGGCACTCAGCCTCTCTGGACAGTTCCCGGGAAAGACAGGCTGGGAGGCTGCAAGATAGGAATCAGGGAGGGGGAGGGGAGGGCCAAGAGTGCCTAATGACCCATCTTGACATCACTTCACCCCTCAACATCCAGCTCGGAGGCCCCCGATTGGCAACAGATTTAACTGCTCTGATGTATGGTTTCGTTTAAACAGCAGTAACTCTGTCAGTCCCGGGCTGACAAACGATGGCCTGCCGACCACTCGGCTGAGAGAACGCCATGGCTGGCCCGTGGCATGTCAGCCACCAGAGAATTACAGAGCCCACTGGCCTTCGGCTGCCAGACTGATCAGACCCCAGGGGGCTCCAGAGGGGGGCCTGCTGGGAGGGAGGTCAGCTCGGCACCCATAAATACCCCTTCTCCAGGGCAGGCTGCAAAGTGTCAAGGCTCCAGGAAGATTTATGGCAGACCGGCAGGAGGGGTGGGTGGCTGGTAGGCTGAGCAGACAGACCAGGCCAGTGAGGGACCCCAGGGCCGGGATGCAAATGTCCTTGTTCCCAGGGTGGCAAGGAGGTCTGAGGGCAGAGGAGGAACCTTTGCTTAGGGAGAAAGCTAAGGAAGGTGAAACCACCCTCTTTGGTTAAGTGAGCCTCTTAGCCACCTGCTGTCCTGTGGAGAGGGGCTGGCAGCTACAGCTTTCTGATTTTCTTTTAAATAAAGAGAAGTGTGTGTGTGTGTGTGTGTGTGTGTGTGTGTGTGTGTGTGTATTCATCTGTGTGGGCAGCGATTTGGAGTTTGGTGTCTTTATGTGTCCATCTGTCCATCTAGAGGAAGAGCAAGTGAAAAGTCCATTTGGCTGGGGGTAGATGGGAACCCAGGCTGGGGCAGCATCCACAGGAGTGCCAACCATGGGTCCACAGAGCCCTTCACCACTGATGCCCCTGTGCTCATATGTTTTCTCTAACCAAAAGAGGGAGGATTTTATTTTTCCAATTTCTCAGAACAGAAAATCAGGGCAGAGTTGGATATGTGGCTCAGTTGGGAATCAAACAGAGGGCACAGGGCACCAAAGCTTAGCCACCATATTGCATCTCTCTGCCCTGTGCCTCTCCCCCCACCCCACCCCCCCACCCATCAGCCCGTAGGCAGGGCTGCCCCCACTCCCGGGGTCTGAGGTCTGGGTACAGAGTCTGCTCCCAGGGCTTGGCCAGCTGGGTCACTGTGACCCTCTTGCTTTGTGCCCGAAGCTCAGCCTGCTTATCTCCTAATTCTCCCCCTTATCTCTCACTTTTCCACCTCCCCACCCCCTCCCTGTTCCTTCAAGCCAGGCAAAGGGGCCCCAATGGGGAGGGGGAGCCAAGCCCAGCCCTGCATGCCCTCCCTCCCACTCTGCTTCCAACTGGGTTGTCCAAGGTAGGCCAGTTGACCCCCTGGCAGGTACCTTCTGCTTGGGCCTTAGGACCTCCTGGGGACCTCCAGAAGACCAGCCCAGTCAGGAGCATCTGAACAGAGCCCAGATCCCTGTGGTTCCTTTAGGCAAGCCACTGTCTCCTTATCTATAACATGACAGAATGGTGATAGGACAGAGGTGAGGAGTCCAGGGTGTGCTGGGAATGGGCCTGGCCACAGGTGCTCACCGAGGCTTGCCTCCCTCCTTTAAAACTAGTGGGGAACCACTCCTGCCAGTGGTTCTCCAGGGATTGGCCATTTCTTGAGGAGAGATAGGAGAGATGTCTCTGTGATTCAGCCCTGCCTGAGTCTCAATCTCTTCTGGCCCCTCCAGTTCAGGGCCAGGGGTGGCTGAGATCTGGGGCCCCCTGCTGGGCTCCTCGCTCTGATGGTACTGGGGGTCTAGAAAGCACTTCCTGCCAGGAGAGGAAGGGACAGGTGTGTGGGTTCTTGACACAGAGATGAAGTGAGCAAGGGAAGGTGGGGGGCTGGTGACTCAGGGCAGGACAGAGATAGGCCCTCCCTCTCGTTCTTAGCACGTGGGGTCAGGCAGGTGAGGCCGAAGGGAGCCTGATTGTGTGTCCAGCTGCTCCCCCACTCTTCCTGCACTTGTTCTTGCCCTCGGCCTGAGGACAGGCCCCAGGCTGCCCCCAGGAGGGGGCGGGGACAGAGGGTCGCAGAAGGAGGCTTCTACCCCTCAGAAGAGAGAGTTATTCATTAGGCATTGCCAGTTCTCCTCGGGCCAGGGGTGGCCTGGGTCTCTCTGGCCCCCAAGTTGGGGGCTGTTTCTCTGTGCTCTCTGTACCTGTCTTGGGAGCACATATCTGTGCATCAACTGCTCACCGACCCGTCCTCCGGGAGCCCAGAGATGAGCTGGACACCTGCCATGCCTTCCCAGACCCCACAGGTATTGGGGAAGACAGAGGCATGAATTGGTGCCATCAAATGTTGTGGCATCCTCGGGGCGCCTGGGTGGCGCAGTCGGTTAAGCGTCCGACTTCAGCCAGGTCACGATCTCGCAGTCCGTGAGTTCGAGCCCCGCGTCAGGCTCTGGGCTGATGGCTCAGAGCCTGGAGCCTGTTTCCGATTCTGTGTCTCCCTCTCTCTCTGCCCCTCCCCCGTTCATGCTCTGTCTCTCTCTGTCCCAAAAATAAATAAAAAACGTTGAAAGAAAAATTAAAAAAAAAAATGTTGTGACATCCAGAGGACAGGATTGGGGAGAGCTTTACGGGGGAGGTAACAAGAGTGCCATGAACTCGTGGGTGGCCAGGGTGAGTCTTCTTCCATACCTTGTGGTTTAGGGCACAGATCTAGAGCCAGACAGAGCAGTGTGACCTTGGGTGAGTTGCTTGACCTCTCTGGGTGTCCTTTCTCCATAGATTGGGGATAACAGCTATACCACCCTAGCTTCGTGGAGGTGCAGTGCAAAGACTAATAGCTATCACGGTCTGCATTCATCACAGGGCAGGGCCCGGTAGGGTACCCGGGAAGCACCTGCCAGGTAGCTGGTGGTGGGCTAATGAGCTGCAGATGCTGAGGGGCACCGGAGTCTGTACTGTGTGTTCCGAGGGTGGCGTGCAGTGCCCCGTGCAGGTCTGGACACCCAGGAGAGCTCAGTATTTTGTCACCGTAGAGGGTCGTGGACTGAGAAGGCCAGCTATGTCTCTGGCCTGGCTCTATCTCTCTCCCAGGAGAGTCCCTCGCCTTCTCCAAGTGGTAGATTCTCATCTGAAAAAATATGGGTTTTGGCCTGGGGATCCCCGAGGGCCCCTCTGGCTCTGGCATCCGATGGTTCCGAGTCCCATTTGCCATTGTCACGAGTGTCCTTTCTTGCCAGGCTAGAAGGTAGTGACCCTCCAGGGTGGAAGGACACCCCACACAGAGGTAGTCTCTGCCCTCTCGCTGGGTGCCCGACTACAGCCTGGGTGTTCAGAATCTGCCCTCCTTGTATTTCTGTTCCTGCTTCAGATGGACCATTGCCAGCCACCTGCTCATTCCAGGCCAGATCTTGGGCCAGAAGGGCGCTCCCTTCTCACAAGCCTGAAAGTTGTGGATAAGGCCCAGGGAAGCCCTCTGTTTCCTCTTCAGGGCTTGTTTTTTGAGCTACTGAGGCTGCCAGAGATGCGACCACAGGCCAAATGGGCACAAGGTTGAAATTAATCATCTCCCCTCGCATTTGAAGGACGTCTTCACAAATTACTTTCATGAACATCATTCACCAATACTTACTGAGTACCTAACATGTGCCGAACCACCTTCTAATACTGTGCCCACTTTACAGATGAGAAAACAGAGGCTCAGAAGGCTATAGAATTTGCTTAAGGTCATGCAACTTGTAGAAGCAGAGCTGGGGCCTGAAGCCCGGCCTATGTGAGCTCTAAGCACCCCCATTGAACCTTGGTTTTGGTTTGTTTTGCTAGAACCTTGCCACACTTTGATGAAGCAGGCAGCTAGGCAAAAAGGGCACAGACAGGTTAAGTAGCTTGCCCAGGTCACATACCCAAGGGAGCCCCTGAATTATGAGTTGGAAGAGGGAGGGGTGAGGGGAAGGTCCCTGGCTGGACCCCGCACCGGCATATGCCTCTTCCCTCCAGGTGGCCGACCAGATGACCCTGCTACAGAACTGCTGGAGCGAGCTGCTGGTATTCGACCACATCTACCGCCAGATCCAACACGGCAAGGAGGGCAGCATCCTGCTGGTCACCGGGCAGGAGGTGACCAGACCCTACTGTGCCCTGTGCCAGGCCCTCATGTGCACTTCCAGAATTCTGAGCCCGGAAGAGATCGTAGGCCTCTCCAGGGCTGGCCCTGGGCTGCCGAAATGTCAGCCCTTCCCCCAAGTTCATGCCCGATCTCCCTCTGACCTGCCCTGGCCCTGGCCTTGACAGGAGGCAGCCCCTGGGAAGCATCTCAGGGATGTGGGGAGGTCAGGGAGGAGGTGATGGTGGCACTGGGTCTAGAAGAACAAATAGGGGTTGGTCAGGTAGTAAAAGGTTGTGGGGGAATCAGCCTCACCCACACCACAGCAGAGGGGACAGCATGGGCAAAGGCGTACAGGGGGACGTTTAGAACTGCTGAGCCACCAGGGGCTGCCAGTATATGGGGGTGGGGGGCAGGAGCCCTGTGGTGGGCGGGGTGAGGTGAGAGGTAAGCCTGGAGGGGTTGCTGGGGGCTGGGGTGGGCAAGACCTTGCAGGCCCTAAATCCTGAATAAACAAAGGAAGGGCAAAGGAATTTGCTCCTCTGTCCAGAGCGAGGGATTAGGGGCACTAGGGTACGAGCTGGGAACTCCTGAGATTCAACAGGACCAACTGGAGAGTTTCAAGCACAGAAGGGCTCATGCAGGGTGTTTCTGAGGAAGCCCAGGGAGAGCGCAAGATAGCGGCTGAGGGCATTGAGGCCACTGTGTAGTGCTGGGGACCTGGAAGGGGACAATGCAAGGAGGAAGACCCCCAACTGCGGGGAGGAGGTGTGGGAAAAGTGGAGGGAAGGAGGGAGAAAAAGAAGAGAGGCTGATGCCAGGGCCTGGGCTGGTGGAGGGAGCATCAGTCCTGAGGGGGCCACAGGAGCAAGAGTGGGCCGCCAGGCCCCTTAGGGGTGGGGGGGCGGGGAGGCTGAGGCCCTGCTCCCCATCCCCTATCTGTAACCCAGGCCCTCAGTCATCGTGCTCAGTTCTTATCCTGAGAGTCTCAGGACATCCAGGGCCAGGGAGTGCTGGTCCCAAGGGTGTGACTTGAAGGTCACCTGTGAATGCACTGAGGAGAATCTGAGGTGTGAGTGTGTTTGTACTGGCCCATGTCAGCATGTGTGCGGGCTGAAGCGTCTGAAGGCCATGGGGATGTCCAGTGTGCGTGTGCGTATGTGTCTGTGTGTGTGTGTGCGTGTGTGTGTGCGCGCCTGTATTTTATTGTACAAAATCTCCACACAGGTAAGTGTATGGTTGTTGAGATGTGCCTGTCACCATGTCAGTGGAGACTCGTACACGGGCACGTGTCTGTCGTGTTACCTTGTGATGTGACCATACCAGGGCATGTGTGTGTGTGCGTGTTCCCTTCATGAAGTGGGTAGACCGCCCTGGGAGTGTGTCCGGGTGTGTGCGTGTGTGAGCGAGCGTGAGCTGAGGTGTGACCACATCCCCAGTCTGGGTGTCCATGTGTGGCCGTGTGTGGGGCCCTGAGCAGTCAGTGGCCGAACCCATGTGCATCCAGGTGGACCGCCCCCGACCCTGCCCCACACCTTGCCGCGTGGCCTTTGCTGCAGATATCACCCAAAACGCAAAAGCCGCTTGTACCACGGGCCTGGTGGCAGCTCTTTGTGTGCGAAGGACCCGCCAGCTCTGCCCCTGCACCCGCCTGCCCCGTGTTGGCTCTGCTGCAGCGAGGCCCTCAGCTCCCAGCAGCGTGGGGAGACCTGGGAAAGCTGGGCCCAGCGTGGGGAGAACTGGGGCTTGGAGGGCTCCTGGGGCGCGGGGAGATGTTGCGCCCCCCCCCCCCCGCCCCGCCCCGGGCCCAGCGCCAAGGATGGGCACTCCTGCTCACCCCACCCAGGGCCTCCCATCTGCCCCACCCCTCCCCCCACCGTCCCTCGTCCGAGCCTCCCGCCCACGGCCCGCGGAACCCCTGGCCCGTCCTGTGGCCCACGCCTCCCGACGCTGACGTCTGTCTGTCCAGGTGGAGCTGACCGCGGTGGCCGCCCAGGCGGGCTCCCTGCTGCACAGCCTGGTGCTGCGGGCGCAGGAGCTGGTGCTGCAGTTACACGCGCTGCAGCTGGACCGCCAGGAGTTCGTCTGCCTCAAATTCCTCATCCTCTTCAGCCTCGGTGAGTAGGCCCGGCGCGGGGCGGCACGGGGGGCCAGGCGGGTGGCCGGCCAGGCGTCGAGAGGCCTCCATGAGGCTGCGCCCCCGGCGGCCTTGGCGGGGCACGGACCCCTCCGGTCATGAACAAGGGTATGAAGGGACCTGGCCCACACCTGGCTCTTAAAATGGGGGGTGTTTCCTCTCCAGGCCTCAGTTTCTTTGTGTGAAAGTACAGAGGACCAAGACAATGTCTAAGATTTGCCCGTGTGGGATACGGACTCCTTCTGAGAATTCGTAAAGTCCTGTCTGGCTGCCCTAGAAAGGTGCCCATCCCTCCTCCAGAAAACACCTGTGTGATTTCAGGAGCTTCTGTTCCCTGGCTGCCATCCCAGGCTCCCTGTTTTCCCTGATTCCCTGCTCTAGGGGGGGTCCACATTCTGGCTCTGGGTTCCTTGGGGCCCAGACGCTTTACTCACTCACTCACTCACTCACTCACTCACTCACTTATTCATTCTACAAACACTTGCTGACCATCCGCACTCTGCAAGACACTGGGGACATGGAGTGAACAGAAAAGATCCCAAATCCATATTGTCACAGAGCTGACCTTCTCTTGGGGGAGAGACAATAAGCACAATGTGATTAGTGAGATATAGAAATCACTGAAATGATTAGTAGAACATATCACCTGGAAGACTGTGGTCAGTGCTAAGGAGGGAAATAAAGCAGAGAAGCGGCAGAGGGTGAGCCCAGCTCACCAGACCTACTCCCCAAGTCAGGTGCCTCCCTCTCACTGCCTTCTGGACCCGCCCAGCCTCCACCCTCCTCTGGGCTCTCCTCAGGCTGGCCTGCCATCCTCCTTCACCTAACAAGCCATCTCCAGTGTCTTCCCTGTGTCCAGCAATGCTGTGAACATAGACATGTCCTTGCTCTTTGGTGGCTCCCAGTCCAGGAGAGGCCTTCAGCTAGCACTGTCACTGTCAGGATGGGGACAGACAGATGGGGAACCCCATGTGGGGAGCAAGGGCTCTGCCTAGAAGGCTTCCTGGAAGAGGGACATCTGAGCAGGGTTTTGGAGGATGAGTAGGAGCTTGCCGGAGGGATAGATCTTTCAGCAGAGGTATAGATGGGATGGAAGGTCAGAACAGAGGGGCATGAATGCTTTGTCATTCGGGGAGGAGGCAGGATTCAGATGTCATTTTTGTGGCAGATGACATCGGCCCCAGTCAGTGAGGGAGGGCCTGCTCAAGAGTGGGTGGGGGGAGTTGGGGAAGCCAAGGGGAAGGAGTCAGCTGGGGGGGGGGGGTGGTGATTAATGAAGCGTTGATTGCGATTGTGGGAAGCCCAGTGCTCAGGCTGTGGCCCTGTGGGTGGGTGCCTGGGCTGGTCTCCCGACTCCAGCACAGCAGGGGGGTAGCTGGAGGGCTTACCTGTAAGGCTGCACAGGTTGGTAGGGGACGGCTAAGGTGTGGGATAGGGACAGAATCTTGGGCTGCCAGTGAGGAGCTGGGGCCTAGAGCCCTTGCAGGGTCCTCAGGGGCCCAGGCCAGGCTGGGGGAAGCCCCTTCCTTTCTCCCCACAGTGGTACCCACTTCTAAGCCTTGTCATTGTGAGCTGCCAGGCTCTGGGAACTGGCTCAGGCCAAAGCCATGGTTGCGTGTGGTCGGGGGTGTGGACACCCCAGGAGGTATGTGCGTGTCGGTGCCTTTGCTTCTGTATCTTTGTTTTCGCACATGTGCAGACTAAGAACTTTCACAGGCTTGTGGGGTTTTACGGGTCATGTTGTATAAAGAATCTGTAATTGGCGAGTGATGGGAGATTGGAGGCAAGAGGGATTTAGAGATCTGCGGCGGTGTAGGGGCTGTTGTGAGGTGACAGTTCTTGACCTGACCGTCAAGAGGCCCCTGGGGAGGTCCAGAGGAGGGGTGGGTGGAAGGTGGGATGCCAGCCATCAGTCTCCTTGGCCAGGCCTTCCTGCAGAGAGGGCACCATGTCTCCGGCCTGAGGCACACCCCTGCAGCCTCGGCCCCTCTTCCCAACAAAGCCCTGGGTGCTGGGGACTGCTAGGCCAGCATGGCTCTGGCCTCTACCGGGCGATTAATGCAGGACTCCTCCTGGTATGGGTGTAAGGACAGCAAGGCTGAGCCCAGCCCTCTTTTCCTGGGTCCAGGTGAGTGGCTGAGTTCAGAAGCATGAGTGCTGGCCCCTCCTTCTTGCCAGCCTTCATCCTGCTTTCCAGAGGAGGTGGCTGAGGTCTGGGAGATGGGGACTGTCTGCAGTGCTTGGCTGGCATAGGCTGGAGGGGCCGGACTCAGGAGCGAGAGCATGCGCACGCATGTGTGCACCTGGGCGCATGTGCGAGGCAGGGTGGAACAGCAGTTAGGGATGGGGACTAGGGACGGACCACCTGGATTCTAAATCTGGACTCTGGCTGTGTGCCCTTGAGCAAGTCACCCCACTCTCTGAGCCTCTATTTTTCCCATCTGTAAGATGGCCGTCGTAATAATCCGCAATTCGCTATGAGGATTTGATGAGGGGATTCCCCCCAAGTACTCAGAGCGTGGCCTGGCCCCTTGGAATGTGTGGGTATTGTTTTCCTTCTAACCGTCATTACCATCAGTGAGCAAATGAACAAAGGAATGAATGAAGTGAATGAATGAATCAGTCTCCATCTTTATCATGTGCTGTGTCTGGCACAGTGCCTTGTCACAGGCATGAGGGTCTGGCTGAGGTGGGTGGGGGAAATGCCCAGCCCAGCAAGTCAGAAACAAACTCCAGTGAGGCTGAGTCTGGGATGGGTGGTGGGGAGGAGGTCCCGGTGCCTGGGCCTGCCTGAGCTCCTGGGAAGGTAGTGGGAGAGGAGGCCAGGTAAGCCACAGAGGCTGTTGGCTGACAGGTTCCGGGTTCCAGAAGGAGACTGAGCAGTCCAGTGTGATCAGATTTGGGCCAAAGAAAAGAAACCAACCCCACCTAAGATATCAAGGAAGGCTTTTCGGAGGAAGAGGGACCTCTGAGCTGGGCCTTGAGGTATGAGTAGGAGTGTTCTAGGTGAAACAAAGCAAGCAGCAGCAAGGGCATTCCAGACGGGAGCCAGAGCTTGTGCAAAGGGATGGGGAATCCTGAAAGTCTGGTGTGACTGTGGGGCAGGGAGGGGGGTGGAGAGGAGGCTGGGAGGTTGGGCAGGGACAGAGCTGTGTGAGGCCTCCAATGCCAGGCCAAGTACCTTGACCCTTACCTTGGGAAGGCTTTTCAGCTGAAGTAACATGATCACATTTGCATTTTAGCAAGGTCCTTCCAACTGCAGCCTGGGAGCAGGATGGCAGGTGGCAGCCCGGAGCCCTGCAAGAGGCTAGACCCAGGGCTGGAGTGAAGGAGACAAGTTTGGGCAAGAGGAGGGGGAAGATTTGCCCAGAGTCGGGAAGGTGGGAGGGGATTTCTCCCCTGTTCCAGCCCCAGACCACCAGGAATAGGTCCCCAAGGGAACTGGAGCCCAGAGAGGATGGCCACTTGCTCGTAGACCTCCAACGGGTGTGCTGGGCGTCACCCTTGGGGCGGTGGCTCCCTGGACTGGGCAGCCCAAGCCCCTGTGACGACTGTCCCCCACCGCACCCCGCCTCCAGCCCACTCAGCGCCTCCTTCCCGCCTGCCTCCGCACAAGGGTGCCATTTGGCGTCTAAATAGCTGTCTCCCTGCAGGCGTGGAGGCAGGTAAGGAGGTTTAATTAAAATTAGTGCCTCTCTCCTGGCGATCACGGTGTTTATGAAGATGGGCCCGGCTGGCATTGTTCCGCAGAGGACTTAATCGAAGCTTAATGGATTGACCTAACATTCGATTTCCTGACTTCCATTGAGGCGGCGGCAACAGCGTTCCCTCAAGCGTTTGCAATTTCCCCACTGCTCCGCGCCAACAAAAGGCGGCCTGAATAGCAGCCCCACTCGAGGGGCCATTGTGCGCGGGGGCGCCTGCCTGAGTCACTGCGATTGGGACAACATTCTTTATGCCTCGCAGGAATGAAAGGATTATTCAAATATTCAATTAAACCGTGAAAAGGGGGCTTTTCTGAGAACCGGGGGGCCCCCAGCTCCGCAGAGCTATAGCAGGCTGCTCTCTGAGGCGGGGGGGGGGGGGGGGGGGCATCTCCCAGCCCCCTCCCGCCTCCCCCCTCCCAGCCTCCGCCTCTGGGATCACTGGAACCGCAGGCTGGGGTTGGGGGGGAGCACGCCAGGCTTTTCTCCCACGTACCCGTCTCCAACCTGCGGCATCCCAGGGCCCAGAGCTGGCATACAGATGAGGTCCGGACCTGGGGCGTCCTGTGAGGCAGAGATTGGTTTGGCCCCATTTTGCAGATGACAAGGAAGCTCAGCTCAGGGGAAGGGCCTTGCCCAAGGTCGCCGGGCTGGTGGTGGAGCTGGGATTGGAACCCTGGCTTGTTAAGGGGGTGTCTCCAGGTTTGTGTGACCCCCGCTCCCGTGTCCAGTGGGAGAAAGGCATGGTGTTTGGTGGGGTGGTGGCTCTGTCACACCCATCATCCCGCAGGGTCTTCACAGCAGTCCCTTTAGATGGAGGCGCGGGGAGGTGGGAGACGGCATATGACTTGGCAATGGTCCCCTCCAGGGTGAGGAGAAAGGTGAGTATGGAGTCCAGAGTCGACCCTCTGGGGAAATCTAGGATCCCAGAGATGAGGGCCCTTGGACAGGACCCCTGGATTGGATGA